>NW_016810331.1:992415-998889 GCF_001698545.2 Rhinopithecus bieti
TTTTTTTTTTTTTGGCTTGTAAAGACCTTGGCCTGCAACTCAAGAAGTGGAGTTGTTTTAGTTCAATTTAAATAACGTTTCTCCACCACTTGGGACAGCATAATTCAAAGGAGAGACATGCTGTGGAAATGAACTTGGTATTGCAATATGAGAGTAGTCAACATATATCAAAAGGTATCCCAAATCCACAAACAACTGGACGATGCTGGGACCAATGTGGAGCCACTGGAGCAAAACCTCCACCTCTTCCTCAGGGCGGTAGGTCAAGGGAAGGGTGTCAGGAGGTGCAGCCCAGAGCCCTTCTACTCATTTCTCTTTTCCCTGAAGCTTTCCCCAGACACCTCATATATTTCAAACTGAGCTCTTTGGGCCAGAAATCACAGTCACGGTGTCCTTCTTAGAAAACAGCTTATGACTCAATGGCTGCCAAACTCAGCTCTTAGGCTGGAGTGTTCTCACAGAAAGCCCTGGGGCTTTTGGGAGGATGGGAAGGAGTAAGTATCAGCAGGGTGATGGGAGTTCTCCGGGCTATTTGTGTGACTCCTAAGGTATTAAAAATGTAAGATAGTTAAGTTTTAACTTTTATAATAATATTTTTTATAAAAACAAGCAGGAATTGATTTGAGCCAACCTGTACGTGGCCACAGTGATTCCAGGCATGGGGCCTCAATTACTGTGCATTTGCCTCAAGGTCCCCAGGGTTCTGAGTCAGGGAACCAATGCACACAACCAAACTCCCAGGATACTGACTTTTCACAAACTTGCCAGTTTATTAATGTACGGAGGTGAATATTTCTTAACGGAGGAGGTGAATATTTCTTAATAGAGAACCTGGAACACAAATACAATATAAATGTGAAGGAATTTAGACCTCCACATTTATATAATATAAATGTGAGTGGTATTTCATATAGGTCTTAGTGAAGTCCAATCATTTCTGTCCCAAAAAAGCAAGAATATGCCTAGTCATTTAGTATTTTTGTTTGAATGGTTGTATCCCTTGAAGACTGTAGCAGTTTTAAAACATGGCTACAAATTCTTTATCTCCTCCATAAAGATGAGATGACCTTTGTTCTGTCTCCTTGAATTTCACTGAGTTTGTGACTTCTTCAAACAATAGAAACTAGAGGAAACACATAATATATTATACCTTCAGAAGCTAGGGCACTGCTGAAACATTCAGTCTTGGAGCCCTGAAACTCCAAGCTGGAAGGATGCCCAAGCCACGTGGAGATGCCACATTAGGTCCTCCAACCAACAGTCCCAGCACGGAGTTCAGCTTTCAAGTCTTCCCAGCCCAGGAACCAGACATGTCCATGAAGAGGCTTCCAGATGACTACAGCCTTCGGTTATTGAAGTCACCTCCAGCCTTTTGAATCTACCCAACTGAAGCCCTGGACATTGTGGAGCAGAGAAAAGCCATTTCCACAATAAATTCTTCACCCATGGAATCTGTGAGTCTAGGTATTTTGTTGGTGTGTATGCGTCTAAATCGGAGTTGGATTGTTATCCAGCAACAACCAACCAGGATGAAACTTTTGGGGTATTAGCTATCTAACTGGCTCTTACGCTTCTTTCTAGTCACAGTCTTTCTAGTTAGGATCTGCTCAGCATTCAGATTAGCAAAGTTGACTCATTTCTGCAGTTTCCTGTGTGAAGTTATTTGAGGCCATGTGGATTCTAATTTGAGTTTTTCCAAAGCTTTCTAGTCAAATGTGTAAATAATCTCGTTTGCTCCCAAAGATCACAAATCATATTAATTCTATATGTGTGTTGTTAATTTAAATTGGAAATGTAAACTCTATTTCTCTCACTTGCCACTGTTTAGACTGCACCTTCCTGTGACTTTCAGATTTCCAACAAGCCTGAAAAATTAAAAGGAGACAGCAGTTAACAGGAGAGTAAATAGAATTCAGCCCCAAAATAAAATCTCAACTCAAGGGACAAGTCATTATTACTTCTGAAAACCAACAACAGTAAGGATGAACTTGTACTTTATAGAATCAATCTGCTTGTTGTCAAGGTTTTATTCCCATGAAGTCTCTTTTATTTTGTGTAGCCTTATTGAGACATATTTTACAGATGAAATCCATCCAATTTAAAGTGTGGACTTTGGTGCTTTCTAACTGTATTCATAGAGTTGTGCAACCATCACTACGATCTAATTTTAGAATATTTTCAATTCTCCAAAAATAAACCCTGTGCATATTAGTAGTAGTTCCTCATTCCTGATCCCTCCCTTCGCCCACCACCCCACACTCAGGCGATCAATAATCTACCTTCAGTTTCTATGGATTATGGGTGTTTTATGTTAATGGAACCATATATTATTAGTCTTTTGTGACTGGCTTTTTGCATTTAGTGTGTTTCCAAGGTTCATTCACATAGTGGCATCTATCGACACTTCATTCCCTTGTATGGCTGAATAGCATTCCATTGAATGTATACATAACACACTTTATGTATGCATTTATCAGTTGATAAACATTTAGGTTATTCTGACTCATTAGCTATTATGAATAATCATGTGCAAGATTTTTTGCAGACATATGTTTTCATTGCTCTTTATCATATACCTGTGAGTGGAAATGCCAAGTCTTATTAACTCAGTGTATAAGGAGTCCTATTTCTCCACGTCCTTATCAACACAGAGTATTCTGTCTTTTTATTGTGTTATTTTTAGCCATCCTAATGAGTGTAATGTGGTATCTCCTTGTGGTTTTGATTTGCGTTTCTTTAATGCAAATTAATGCTAATTATATTAAGCAACTTTTCATGTGTTTATTGACATTTGCATATTTTCTTTGGAGAAATGTTTATTCAAACCATGATTATTTTTTAAATTAAATTGATTGTATTTTTATTGTTGAATTGTAAGAGTTCTTTAGATATAATGGATACAAGTCCCTTATCAGATATGTAATTTCCAACCACACTCTCTCATTGTGCGAGTTATATTTTCACTGTGTTAATCACATCCTTTGATGAACAAAAGTTTTTTGTAGATTTGATGAAGTCCAGTTTATCTATTTTCTCATTTGCCTCTTGTGCTTTTGGCAACGTATAAGATAAACTATTGTGTAACCCAAGGTTGTGAAGGTGTACTCCTGATTTTATCAAGGAGTTTTATAGCTTTAGCTCTTGCATATAGTTATATGATCCACTTTGGGTTGATTTATGTGTATGGTATGAGGTAAGGGTAAAAGTTCAGTTTTACATATGAATATACAGTTGTCCAGCACCATTAGTTGAAAAGAATATTCTTTCCCCCATTAAGTTGTCTTAACATCCTTACTGCATATCAATTGACCATAAAAGCAAGGGCTAATTTCTGGACTTTCATTTGTATTACAACAAACTATATGTGAATCTTTATACCAAAAAAAAAAAAAAAAACACATTATTACTATAGCTTTGCAGTATATTATTATAGCTTTAAAGTATATTGTTTTAAAATGGAAAAGTGAGTCCTTCTTTGTTCTTCTCTAAGATTTCTTTGGATATTCTGGGTCCTTTGCATTTCTATAAGGTTTTTGGAACCAGCTTATCAATTTCTATAACAAACAAAAACAACTCTGGAATTTTGACATGGATAATCTTGAATCTGTAGATCAATGTAGGGAGTGTGCAATCTTAACAACATTAAGTCTTCTAATCCATAAACTTGGAATGTTTTGCTATTTATTTAGAACTTTAATTTCTTTGAATTATTTCTCATAGTTTTCAGTGTGAGTCTTAAACTTTTATTACATTTATTTTTAAATATTTATTGTTTTCTTGCTATTTAAATGGGATTGCTCTCTAATATCATTTTGAATTATTTATTATTAGTGCATAGAAATGCAATTGATTTTTGTATATTAATCATTCATTCTGCCACATTGCTGAACCTCTTTTTTTGTTCTAAATTTCCCTTTATTTTGTTGGTGGTTATTATTATTTTAATTCCATGGAATCTTCTACCTATAAGATCATGTCATCTGTCCTCTGGAAATAAAAATAGTTTTACTTCTTCCTTCCCAATCTGAATGTCTTTGACTTTTTCTCTTGCCTAATTTCCCTGGCTAGATCTCCAATACAATGATTAATCATGTTATGAGTGGACATCCTTTTCTTATTCCTCATAAAAAGAAAAAAGCAACCAATCTTTCACATTAAGTATGATATTAACAGTGGGTTTTTCATAGATGTCCTTTATCACATTGAGGAGATTCTCTTCAATTCCTAGTTTGTTGAGCTTTTCTTTTTTTTTTTTTGTCATAAAGAGGTGTTGGATTTCTTCACATGCTATTTCCACATCTGTTGAGATGATCATGTGGTTGTATAGTTTATTCTATTAATATAGTGTATTGAGTTGGTTGACCCAACCTTGCATTCCTGATACAAATTCCAGAGGGTCGTGGTGTATAATCCTTTCTATATGGTGGTAAATTTGCTTTGCTGATATTTTCCTGAAAATTTTTGAATCTAAATTCATAAGGATATTGCTCTATAGTTTGCTCATAATCTCTTTGTCTAGTTTTAGTATTATAGAATGAATTAAAAAACATTACTCATCTTCTCTTCCTTGGAGGAACTTGTAAAAGATTGCTTAATTCTTCTTTAAATTTTTGGTAACACTCACCTGCGAAGGCATCTGAGTTCAAACTTTCCTTTGTTGAAAGTTTTAAATTACTAATTTAATCCTTTTCTTATTATTTAGTTCTATTTAGAGTTTCTGTTTCTTCCTGAGTTAGTTTCAGTTGCTTCTATATTTAAATTATCTAATTTAGCATACATTTGGTCATATTCCCTTATTATCTTTTTTATTTCTGTAAGGTCAATAGTGATGGCCATCTTTCATTCTCCTTCATAATAATTTAAGTCTTTTTTCTTGATAAGTCTTTCTAGAAGTTTGTCAATTCCTGTTATCATTATTTATTTCTACATCAATTTTCTTTTCTCTATTTTATTTATTTTCACTGTACCTTTATTATTTTCTTAAACCTTTGCTTTGGGTTTAGTTGGTTCTTCTTTTTCTAACTTTCTTAGGTGGAAAATTAGATTATTAATTTGTGACCACTCTTTACATTTAAAGTAGATGATTATAGTTATAGATTCTTCTTTAAGTATTACTGTAAATGTATCCCATGTCTTGTTTTTATTTTTATTTAAATCATAATTAGTTCCACTTGCGATTTCTTCTTTGACCTATTAGATATTTAAGGGAGTGTTTAATTTCCACATATTAGTGGAAATTTTTTTTTTAATTTCTAATTTTATTCCATTTTGGCCAAAGAAGATACTTTGTATGCTTTCAGTCTTTGCAAATGTACTGAAACTTGTTTTGTGGCCTACCATGTGGTCTGTTTTGGAGAATGTTTCATATGCACTTGAGAAAAATATATACTTTGCTGTCGTTGCAGGGTGTGTTCTGTAGATATCTGTTAGGTCATTTAGTTTATAGTGGTAAGTCTTCTATTTCCTGTTTCATCTTCTGCCTGATTCTCCTACCCACTATTAAAAATGGGCTATTGGCTTCTCCAGCTGTTATTGGTGAATCGCCCATGTCTCCATTCAATTCTGTTAGTTTTTGCTGCATGTAATTTAGGGCTCTGTTATTAGGTACACATACGTTTCTAATCACTGCACCTTCCATGGAATGACCCTCTTATCATTATAAAATTTCCTTCTTTGTCTCTAGTATCAATTTTGCCATAAATTCTATATCATATGGTATTAATATAGGCACTTCATTTCTGTTTTGGTTACTCCTTACATTGTATATTTCTTTCTACCCTTTTATTGTTGGCCTATTTGTGTTTTTTTACTCTGAAGTGTGCCTCCTGAAAATAGCATATAGCATAATCTATGTATTCTGTCAATCTCTGCCTCATTTAGGTGTCAAATTCATTTACATTTCATATGATTACTAATAAAGTAGAATTTAGATCTGCTGTTTTGCTATTTGTTTTCTATATGTTATGGGTTTTTTAATTGTTTTCTTGTTTCTCTGTTCCTTGATTATGGTCTTATTTTGTTAAATAAAAATGTTCATTGTAGCTTTTGAACTCTCACGGTTTGTTTGTTTGTTAGTTATTTGTTAGTATATTCTTAGGTATTTCCCTAGGGATTACAATTGGCATATTAATTTATGTAAATCACATTTTAATTAATACTAAATTAGTTTTAATAGTATATGAAAACTGCTTCAAAAAACTGTTCTCTTCCTCTCTTTTTTCTCATTGTCTCAGAGATTATTTCTTTTTATGGTTATAAGCCCACCAACACAGTTTTTTTTAAATATCTTTTTTTTTTATTTATTTATTTTTTCTTTTCTCAATTTTTTCTTTTCTTTTTTTTTTTTCTTCTTTTTCTTTATTATACTTTAAGTTCTAGGGTACATGTGCATAACGTGCAGGTTTGTTACATATGTATACTTGTGCCATGTTGGTGTGCTGCACCCATCAACTCGTCAGCACCCATCAGTTCGTC
>NW_016810331.1:1004832-1030510 GCF_001698545.2 Rhinopithecus bieti
GATAGTTGTCTTTTAAACTGATAGGTGAAGAAGAGTTATATACAGAAAAATATTTATATTGTTATTGGTCACATATATGTAGATAACATTACCAATGTTTTTTTATTTCTTCATGTAGATTCAAATTAATGTTCAGTTTTCTTTCATTTCAATCTGAAGTATTCATTTCAGATTTCTTATAGGGGAGCTCTAATAGTGGTAATTTCAGTTTTTCTTTATCTGGAAATGTTCTAAATTTTCCTTCACTGTTGAAGAAGAATTTAGACGGATGTACATTCTTGCTTGATAGTCATTTTCTTTCAACATTTTGTACACAGTACCCCTCAAATTTCTAGTCTCCATGTTTTTCATGAGAATCATCTGTTGCTTTTATTGATGTTTACTTGTTCATAAGTTGCTTCCTCTTGCTGCTTTTGAAACTTTCTTTTTGTGTTTAACTTTTGTCAGTTTGACCATGAATTTGTCTACTGGAGTTCGTGAATGTTCAAGAGTCTTTAATGTATAGATTAATATTGTTCATTAAATCCAGACATTTTTGGTAAGAACTTTTTCAAATATTCTTTCTTCCCTTTTACCTTTCTCATATTCTAAGGTTCTCATTATATTTTTATTGTTGCTATTGATGATGTCCTGCAGGCTGTGTTCACTTTTCTTCATTCTTTCTTTTTTTGCTATCCAAACTGGATAATCTATGCTGACCTATCATCAGGTTTATTGATTGTTTTTTTCCTTTTGTCAGCTCAAATCTGTTGTTGAGATTGTCTAGTGAATTTATTATTTCAGTTATAGTAACTTTCAATTCCAGGATTTCTATCAGTTTTTTTTTATTATGATTTCTATATCTTTATTGTTATTTGTATTAGGTGAGACTTTGTGGTTCTATTTTTGTTTAATTATTTAAATATGTTTTTCTTTAATTTTAAAAAATATTTCTAATGACTAATTTGAAATCTAAGTCTACTAAAATATTTTATGATAGCTACTTTTTCTTTTTTACTGTGTATGTGACAACCCTCTTTCTTTGTATGTCTTATAAAAAATTTTGTTGAAAATTGAATATTAGTTAATATATGATGACAATCCTGGTGCCACATTCTTCTACTCTGTTCCTCAACATCTGTTGCTATGGCTGATTTGTTCCCGATTTTTTATTGCTGTGGTTCTTTTTCATGTTGTTGAGTATTTATTTTTTGACATTCCTGGACTAGTTCTGCATACCTAGGAGTGTGTAGCCTCTGAATTTGCACCTGCATTTTTTAAAAAATATAACTTCTTGTTTTTAGTTTTTAGCCTGGTTTCCTAGAAGTCCCACCAGTGTCAGTACTGTATAATTTAGTGGTCAATCCAGTGATTGCTCCAAAGAGTTTTTTATTAAAATGCTTTGCCTGTATGTCTTTCACCCATTGCCAAAGCTATCTGTGAGAAGGCATGCCTTAAGTTCGGGCAGTTTACAAGACAGCCTTAGCTTTCACTTTTACTTCAGCAAGGCTTCAAGGTCACTCAGGGGGCATGTTACCTTCTTTCCCTGTTCTTTTCCTGGTCATGCACACAGGTTTACACATATGCACAGTATTTTATGTCCCCAGGAACATGTTGGAGCTTTTCAGAGTTCCCTAGGGCTGTCTTATTGTCCAGCATTTCCTTTTAAATTCTCATTTAAATTTAAATTTACCTCAAATGAGATCACAACTTTAGATAACTGAGATGTTGGCAGCAGTTTGTTCTTGTTTAGGTAATGTCCTGGGGTAGGTCCCCACCAATTTCCCTGAGCTGAGCTCTGAGTCAAATCATTTAATCCCCCTCTCTGAAAATCCAGACTTACCAGGAAACTGCAACTTTGGACAAAATCTTGACTGCTTTCTGTGGATAATACATTTAGTAAACCTCCAGATGCTGTCAAATATTTTTTGTTATTTGCAAAACTGCCAGATTTTGGTTCCTGTACCTCTGAGAAGTGTAGCAAGGCCAGATGAGAATAACCCAAGTTAACTGTCACAGGCTTCACTGTTTACCTAGGTTCAGCTGTGACTTCACTCTTACCAAGACATGGTAGTCTCTATTGGAAATACAACTTTGAGCCTCATCCATGATTTTGGTTAACTCCCTGAGTCTGAAATGGTTGATTTTAGTTGTGTTGCCTTAATTTTTATTATTTTAGAGAGAAAATTACTTCACCTAGATTCTCACTCCACTGCTCAGGAAGTCAAGACCTCAACCTACATTTTAAAGAGAGATATTTTGATCTATAATATGAATTTGATTTTCAATCACATAATTTTCTGAAAACCTGTGTGATGTGATGTGGAGATTGGGAAAGTGGTATGGCAAGTTCTTGTTAAATATTAAATTATAAAAGACAAGCTGTAGTTTGTCTTTGGACAGGAAAATAAAGGATCTTTCTTTACTTCTTAAGTATTTATCGAGAGCCCAGAATGAGTCTGACAAGGAGAAGTTACAAAGACACAATGTCTGGTTTCTTAAGAGCCTGTTATTTTGGTGGGTATAGAAAATCATGGAAGGATGGTATGTTAAACATCCAGTTAATTATAACACAAAGAACAACAATCTCAAGGCCATAAGAAAGGTATAAAACATAACTAATTCAAGAACAGTTATAATAAAATAATAATTATTTAAATAAAGATTTCACATATTAGAATCCATGCCATAACAAAGGTAAAGAAATTAATCCTATCAACAAATTTAGATTAAATACAGGAGAGGTATTTTGCCAAAATAATATTTTCAAATTAAGGATAACTTTCTTTTTGACTAGTCACTAAATTTTACCAATATTTGAAATTATATTTAGTTAGATAGAGTAAGATAGCCTGCAGAACAGACTTTTGGAAGAGTCTGGAAAATTATATACACTGGGCAATCACTGTACATGACTGTTTTATAGCTGCCTCTGCAAGGAAAATTTGTTCTTTCTTCTGGCCACCTCTCATTCTGTCAATGCCTCATAAAATACAGACATGAAACATAAATATCCCCCACCATTATGTGGTGATTCCTCAGAAAATGGAATATGGTGAAATTATATTTTGGCATTTCTGCCTGGACTCCAAAAGTGGTCCACACTTACAGGCACATCTGCCTTGGCACCATGGACCACTTTTTCTTTCTAAATCCCTCATCAACAACTAATGACAATTAAAATTTACAAGGAAGAAGACATTTTCCAAAACAGATTGACTTCAAATTAGGCATTAATGTGCATGTAGGTGGTATAAAAATGCAATGATCCAGAAGGCAATTTATATATTTAATGAATTCCAGCATGTATAATGAATTCTATGCCTTGGCAAACTTTAATGTAAGGTTTTTGAAAAGAATATATTCAAGAATGTCACATTGAAACTACTGAGCAGCTGTCCTGGAATCCTTTAAGACTACTTTAAAGATGATATTAGTACTCCCCATTCTAACCTCCTGCAGACAATTTAACATACAATTCAAGCACTATGCGAGAAAATCCTTCCTTCTCCAGCCAAACTCATTTGAAAGAATAGGGAACTAGCCCAGAATATATCTTTAGGGGCAAAAGAAAAACATGTGTAACTATTTTTTCATCACCTTAGTCATCTGAGACTCCCACTGAGAATGCTTGTAGGGGGAAGAGAAAAGAATAATTGCTATCTCTAAGTACAAGAAAACAGCACATCAAGATGGGTGCCTTCTTTCCAATTCACTCCTGGAGACCTTAGCTTTATGATAAATGCTGCCAGACATCTATTTCATTAAGGAAATCTAGATGAGGCTGTTTCCATCAATCTCTCCACTGGCTTTCCTCTGTAATACATACACGCAAACATGCATACATACACACACACACGCATTGACACACGATTTAAATGTGACATTTTGTGTATTGGCGATTTTTCCCAAACACTGTGATATGGGGATTGGGAAACTAGTATGGCAAGTTCTTGTTAGATGTTAAAATATAAAAGACAGGCTGTGGTTTGTCTTTGGACAGGAAGATAAAGGATCTTTCTTTACTTGTTAATTATTTGAGAACCCAGAATGAGTCTGACACAGTGAAATTACAAAGACAAAATGTCTGGTTTCCTAAGAGCTTGTTATTTTGGTGGGTATAGAAAATCATGGAAGGATGATCTGTTAAACGTCCAGTTAATTGTAACACAAAGAACGAATAAGACAGGGAGAGCGTTGTCAGAGTCTTTGTTCTTCTTTTTGCCACAATCTTTCTAAGCTTTGCACCCAGCATCCTCCTGCCAGTCATCTTCCCTGACTACCAGGTGGACACTCCTTGCTTACAAGGGTGGCTTTACCAGTTAGAGTGAGCTTTTTCACCCTCCTGTTTTGTCTTTGGATAAATAAGGACAAATATTTTGAATTGTCTCTTCGTCCTTAAAATAGATTCTGTCACTGGCCAGAGAAGCAAGAATTCCCAGTTTATAAATCTCATTGCATATGCATCAATCAGACAACTTTGTGAACATTGCTCCAGCCAGTAAGTCCCAGCTTGGGGGCTCTAACATGGTGAGAAAGACCTGCCTGAGGTTTGACAACAGGAACCAGAATTGCTCTGGGACTTCCTTTCTGGCCCACCAAAGCCTCGCATATTCAGTCTTCTTTGACTGCTTTGGATGAATCTGCACTCCTTGAGTATGAGACTCTCCTTACACTCACAGGGAGAAGTAACAATCCCTTCTTCTGAGAACCCATTGTAACCATTATGGTTAACATATTATATGCCTTGTCTTATATTATTTTTTCATCTACTAGACTATAAGTCCATCAAAAGTAGGGATTTGTATGTAATTCAGATTAATACAATAATGAAAACAATAATAACAGCTTATATTGAATTCTTACTGTGAATATGCACTGTGTCAAGTGAATTACACACATTGTTTCTGCCATATTGTAATTTCTGAAGGTGGTCACAATATATTCCCCCATCCTACATGCACGTTATCAGTGTGCTATCGCCATTACCCCCATCAAGGGTGGGATCGATGTCCTTTTTTTTCAGTCTGAATTGGCCTTAGTGACCGACTTGCAACCAGTTGATTGTGGCAGCATGGATGCTCGTGTCTTCTGAGGCTGTCCCTGAATATTTACAACTTCAGTCTCAGTCTTGTTAAATACTCCCTATTGGGGTGCCCCCTCTTAGAATCCAACTCCCATTCAATGAGAAGTCCAAGCCACATGAGAACACCACATGTAGACACTTTAATGCAGAAGTTCCCAATATTTTGGCACCAGGGACCGGTTTTGTGAGCAATTTTTTCATGGATAAGAGGGATGGTTTCAGGATGAAACTGTTCCACCTCAGATCATCAGGCATTAGTTAGATTCTCATAAGGAGTGCACAACCTAGATCACTTGCATGTGCAGTTCACTTCAGGTTCCTGCTACTATGAGAGTCTGATGCCGCCACTGATCTGACAGGAGGCGGAGCTCAGGCCATAATGCTTGTTTACCTGACACTCACCTCCTACTGTGCAGCCCAGCTCCTAATAGACAGGTACTGGTTCCTGGCCTGGGAGTTGGGGACCCCAGCTTTAGTGGACAGCTGAATCTGAGTGCACCATTTGAGTAAACCAAGGGTAGGTGCCAGTCCTGTGAGCAAAGATACCTTCAGAATTTTCCAGCCCCAGCCATTTAAGTCTCCCTAGCTGAGGCCTTGTCTGCTGTGCCTTTCCTGAATTCCTGACCCACATGTCCTGGGTGCGCTAAAAATGCTGTACATTTTATAACACTAAGCTGGGGTGGGTTTGTTACGCAGCAATAGATAATCAAAACCCTTCCCAGTGCTATGAGGCAGGTACTATTATTATTCCCAACTTATGTGTAAGTACATCAAGGCTGTTAATGGTTGATAAAAATAATAATGACAAAAGATATTTTTTGAGCCCTTCTTTGTGTCAGGGGCTTTATGTAGAAGATCTTATTTAAGGAACATGAAGCTCTGTGAAGGAAGCAATTTTTTAAAATATTGAATTTCTGTAGGTACATAGGAGGTATATATATTTACAGAGTACATGGGGTGTTTTGATACAGGCATGCAGTGTATAATAATCACATTATGGAAAATGAGGTATCCATCCCCTCAAGCATTTATCCTTCATGTTATACACAATCCAATTACACTCTTACTTATTTTAAAATGTACAATTAAGTTATCATTGACTATATTCACCCTGTTGTGCTATCAGATAGTAGATCTTATTCATTTTTTCTATTTTTTGTACCCACTAACCATCTCCACCTTCCTCCACCCCAGCCCCTCACTACCCTCCCATCCTCTGATAACCATCCTTGTAACTCTTTATCTTCATTTGTTCAATTGTTTTGATTTTGATTTTTTTGTTTTTGTTTTTGTTTGAGACAGAGTCTCTCTCTGTCGCCCAGGCTGGAGTACAGTGGTGTGATCTCGGCTCACTGCAACTTCCACCTCCCGGGGTTCAAATGATTCTCCTGTCTCAGCCTCCTGAGTAGCTGGGATTACAGGCACCTCCCACCTCCCTCAGCTAATTTTTGTACTTTTAGTAGAGATGGGGTTTCATCATGTTGGCAAGACTGGTTTTGAACTCCTGACCTCAGGTGATCCACCCGCCTTGGCCTCCCAAAGTGCTGGGATTACAGGCATGAGGCACCATGCCTGGCTTATTTTGATTTTTAGATCCCACAAATAAGTGAGAACATGTGATGTTTCTGTGCCTAGCTTATTTCACTTAACATAATGATCCCCGGTTCCATCCAAGTTGTTGCAAATGACAAGGTATCATTTTTCTGGCTGAATAGTAGCCCACTGTCTATATACACCATCTTTTCTTTATCCACTTATCTGTTGATGGATACTTAGGTTGCTTCCAAATCTTAGCTACTGTGAAAAGAACTTCAACAAACATAGAAGTCCAGATATCTCTTCTGTATACTCATTTCCTTTATTTTGGATATATACCCAGTAGTGGGATTGCTGGATCCCTCCAAACTGTTCTCCATAGTGGTTGTACTAATTTACATTCCCACCAACAGTATACAAGGGTTCCCTTTTCTCCAAATCCTCGCCAGCATTTGTTATTGCTGTCTTTTGGATAAACCATTTTAACCGGGGTGAGATGTTATCTCACTGTAGTTTTGATTTGCATTTCTTTTATGATCTTATATTGAGCACCTTTTCATAAGCCTGTTTTCCATTTGTATGTCTTCTTCTGGGAAATGTCTATTCAAATCTTTAGCCTATTTTTTTATTGGATTATTAGATTTTTTCCTATAGAGTTGTTTGAGCTCCTTATATATTCTAGTTATTAATCCCTTATCAGATGGGTAATTAGCAAATATTTTCTCTCATTCTGTGGGTTGTCTCTTTACTTTGCTGATTGTTTTCTATGTTGTGCAGAAGCTTTTTAACTTGATGTTATCCCATTTGCCCATTTTTGCTTTGGTTGCCTATGCTCAAGAAATTTTTGCCCAGACCGATGTTCTGGAGACTTTTCTTAACGTTTTCTTGTAGTAGTTTCATAGTTTGAGGTCTTAGGTTTAAGTCTTTAATTTTGATTTGATTTTTGTATATGGCAAGACATAGCAGTCTGGTTTCATTCTTCTGAAGTAAGCAAATTTTAAGGCTTATATTTTACATGTCAATGAATTGATGCTGAAAGAGATTATTAACTGACCCAAGAGTATACGTCTAGCCACGAGAAGGTCAAGATTGGAACCCAAGCATTCCCTTCCGAAGAGTGAGACATTTAACCGTTATACCACAAATATATGCTGTAATTAACTGGATAAATAAAATAGTTGCTGTGTGGTAGAGTCTGGGCAGGAGCACAGACCTGTCTGATTCTATCACCGTATGTGACATAGTGACTGAACTGAAGAATGATCCCTTAACATATCTGGGTATAAATATCATAAGAAGACAAAGAAAATGGGTGTTTTTATTTGTTTATTTGTTTGTTTTTTCCTTGTTTTTTGTCATTGCAGATTATATACAAAAAAAATGCTTAGCCGTATGACCTCATAAACAAGATAACATTGTCAGAATATGTCTGATAGCAAATATCTCTGTAGTATTTTAGGGAACAAAGAGAAATGCTTCCTATTTATATATGAATCTTGAAAAAAATTAATCAACCTGGTACCAAAGAGTAATTTCAAATAATAATTATATATAACAGGTTAACAGTCTTCTCATTACAAACAAATTTTATGGAGATGAAGAAACAAGTATTATAATTAAGAGCAAGTGTAATCAATGAAACTGACCAAATTTTACCTAGACTGACTGACCAAGAAAAAAGGAAATAAAATGCAAATCACTAAAATCAGAAAAGAAAGTGGTGACACCGCTACTGACTTTACAGAAATAAAAAGGAATTATAAGAGAAGACCATAAACAAATGGACATCAAATTAGGTACCCTAGATGGAAGACAAATTGCTAGAAACGTACAATTACCAAAAGAGACTTGAGAAGAAATAACAATCAAAAGTCTCCTAACAAAGCAAAGTCTAGAACTAGATGACTTAATGGTGAGTTCTACCACCACTTAAAGAAGAATTAACATCAATTTTCTCAAACTATTCAAAAAAGTTGAAGAGGAGGGAATAACCCTAATTCATTCTGTGAGGCAAAAATTACCCACAAGGCTAAGCAAAGACACCACAAGAAAAGTAAACTATAGACCAAAATCCCTTATTAATATAGATGCAGAAATCCTCAACAAAATGCTAGCAAACTAAATACAAGAACACGAAACGATTATACACCATGACCAAATGGGAATTATCCTAGGAATACAAGGTTGATTAACGTTTAAAAAACCAATGTACTACAGTACACTAATAGACAAAAAAAAAAAAAAAAAAAAAAAAAAAAAAAAACCGATAATCTCAATTGACATAGAAAAAGCATTTCACAAAATCCAAAACTGTTTATGATAAGAACATGCATAAAACTAGGAATACAAGGGAACTTCCTTGACTAGATAAGAGCATTTACAAAAAACCCACAGGTAACAACATACTCAATGGTAAAAACTGAAAGTTTCCCTGCTAAGACCAGGAATACAACAAGTATGCCTGCTTTCACAGCTGCTTCTCAGCTTTGTACAGAAAGCTCTACCCCACATGCTTAAGCAAGAAAAAGAAATATAAAGCACCCATATTGGAAAAGAAGTAACACTTTCTCTACTTGAAGATGGCATGTTCTATATATAGAAAATCTCAAAGAATCCACAAAAATTTACTAAGCTAAGAAACAAATTCAGCAAAATTGCAGGCTGCAAGATCAACACAGAAAAATCAGTTGCACTGATTTCTGTCCACACCAGCAATTGACTATCCAAAAAAGAAATTTAGAAAACAATATCATTTATTATATATCAAAAATAATGAAATTTTTATGAATAAATTTAACAAAAGAACTCCAAAACTTGTACCCTGAAATCTACAAAACATTACTGAAAGAACTTAAAGAAGACTTAAATGGAAAGACCACCCACCACGTTCATGAACTGGAAGATAGTATCTTTAAGATGACAACACTACCCAAAGTGATCTACAGATTCAGTGCAATTCCTGCCAAAATTTCAATGGCCTTTTTTGGCAGGGTGGAAATGGAAAATTCAATCCTCAAATTCATACAAAATTATAAGAAGCCCCTCCTAGTCAAAACATTGAAAAAGAAGATCAAAGTTGAACAACTCACATGTTTTTACTTTAAAACTTACCACAAAACTACACTAATCTAAGCAGTATGGTAAAGGCATAAGGCTAGACATGTAGACCAATAGATTTAAGAGTCCAAAAATAAATTTATACATCTGTGGTCAACTGATTTTCAGCAACAGTACCGAGACCATTGAGAGGAGAGAAAAACAGTCTTTTCAACTAGTGGTGCAGGACAACTGGATATTTACATGAAAAAGAATGAAGTTGAAACTTTACCTCACATTATACACAAAAATTAATTCCAAATGCATTAAGGGCCTAAATGTAAGAGCTAGAACCATAAAACTCTTAGAAGAAACAACAAGGCTAAATTTTTATGACATTAGATTTGACAATAAATTCCTTGATAAGACACCAAAAGCACAAACAACAGAAGAAAAAATAAATCAGACTGTCAAAATTGAAAATATTTAATGACATTGTTAAAAAAGTGAGAAGACAAGCTATACAATGGAAAAAATATTTGCAAATCATACTTCTGATAAGAGTTTAGTATCCAGAATATATGAAGAATACTTAGAACTAAATATTAGAGAGATAGCTGGAAAATCTCAAAATACTTGGAGATTAATCAAAATACTTCAAATAACAGATTAATCAAATAAAAATCTCAGCCGGGCGCGGTGGCTCAAGCCTGTAATCCCAGCACTTTGGGAGGCCGAGACGGGTGGATCACGAGGTCAGGAGATCGAGACCATCCTGGTCTACACGGTGAAACCCCGTCTCTACTAAAAAAAAATACAAAAAACTAGCCGGGCGAGATGGCGGGCGCCTGTAGTCCCAGCTACTCGGGAGGCTGAGGCAGGAGAATGGCGTAAACCCGGGAGGCGGAGCTTGCAGGGAGCCGAGATCTCGCCACTGCCCTCCAGCCTGGGCGACAGAGCTAGCCTCCATCTCAAAAAAAAAAAAATAAATAAATAAATAAATAAATAAAATAAAAATCTCAGGAGAAATTTTAAAATATTTTGAACTAAATGAAAATGAAAATAGAAATTATCAAAATGTGTGAAATATAGCAAAAGCAGTGCTTAGAAGGAAATGTATAACATTGAATGCACGAATTAGAAAAGATTTCAATTCATAAATCTAAGACTTCACTTTAGAAAACTTAAAGAAAATAAAATCCAAAGTAAGCATAAGAAAAGTAAATTTAAAGCAGAAATCAATGAAATTGAGAATATGAAATTAACAAAGAAAATCAGTGAAAGCAAAGGTTGGTTATTCGAAAAGATCAATACATTTGATAAACATCTTTCCAGGCTAACTAAGAAAAGAAGAGAAAAAACACAAATTTCTTATATCTGAAATGAAAGAGGGACCATCGCTACAGATTCCCCTAGATAGTAAAAAGCTAATAAAAGAATACTATGGAAAACTCTATGTCTCAAAGTTTGATAACTTAGATGAAATGGACCTATTCCCTGAAAGACAAAATCTGCAAAACTCATATAAAAAAGAAATAGACACTCTGAATAGGTGTATATGTATATTAAAGCAATTGAAGCAATAATTAATAATCTTCCAAAAAGGAAAGCACAAGACACAGATGGGTTAAATTCTAGCAAGCATTTAGGGAATAAATTATACCAGCTCTCTGAAATCTCTTCCACAATATGGCAGCAGAGGGAACACTTTCTAATTCATTCTATTAGTTCAACATTGTGCTGATATGAAAACCAAGCAGACATTACAAGAAAGAAGAAAATTTCATAGAACATAACGTAATATTCATTTTATGAACATAGATGCATAAAAAATCCTCAACAACTGAACAACAAAAAGACAAACAACTCAATTAAAAAATGGCAAAAGGACTTGAATAGACATATCTTCAAAGAAGATAAACAAGTGGCCAATAAGCAATGCAAAGATGTTCACCATCATTAGTCATCAGGGAAATGCAAACTGAAACCATAACATAACACCATTTCATACCCACTAGGATGGCTATCATTTTAAAAATGAAGACAAATATTGGTGAGGATGTGAAGAAAGTGGAACTCTTGTACATTGGTGGTGAGAATGTAAAACATTCAGCTACTATGAAAAACACTTGGCAATACCTGTATATATTAAACATAGAATTACTATAAGACCCAGCAATTGCACTTTTGGTTATGTGCTCAAAAAGAAATGAAAATATGTACTCAAACAAATAATTGTACGTGAATGTTCATACTAGCACTATTCACGATAGTCAAAAGTAGAAACAATGAAAACAACCCAAACGTCCATTAACAAATGAATGGATTTTTTAAAATCCTGTAATATGATACATATGATATACATATGAGTATTATTCAGCTATAAAAAGGAATGAAGTTCTGATATATGCTATGGCACGGATCAACCTCAAAAGCTAAACAAAAGAGGCCAGACAAAAAGGTCACATCTTTTATGATTCCATTTATATTAAATGACATATCCAGCATAGGTAATTCCACACTGACAGAAAGCAGGTTGGTGGTTTCCAGCAGCTGGGAAGAGGAGGGAATATGGAGTAACTGCCCCATGGGTGTGGGGTTTCATTTTGGAGTGATGAAAATGTTTTGGAACTAGATAGAGGTGGTGGTTGCACAACGCGCAAATGTATTAAATATCAGTGAGATATTTACTTTAAAATGATTAATTTTACGTTGTGAGAATTTCACTTTAAAAGAGCAAGGTGGCAGTTGCTGTGATTTACAATGCCACATGAGTTGCAGGGTTTTCAGCTTCATATACCTGTCAGGATGCAGGTGGGGAAAGAAAATGGAAACTCATAACACTACCATCAAACACTGAAACTGACAGCTTGTGGCCAGAATCTGAGAGAAGTTAACTTTAAACACAAGGAGGTTGAGGTTAGACCTAGAAGAAGGATCTGTAGTCCACTGATAACTTACCTCATAAACTAGAGCAGTCCTGCCCCTCTTCAAGAAGGTAATGAAATCTCTGTTGGAAAACAGAATCTCTAACAACTTGCAACACTTCAAAGAGCAAAACAGAATTTTCACTTCAGAAAATGACTATTTTAAGTAAATAAGTTGAGAAGCTTTAGAAGATTTTCTTAAAATGCAAAAATAAAATAAAGAATGAAGAACAATGAACTGATGACTAAAATGGAGCACAGAAAACAAGTTTAATGTAAGAATGATAAGAATTCTCCGGGAACAAAACAAATGAACAACAACAAAGAATAAAAGAATACAATTGTAATACAAAATAAAATCAGAAACAAAATCACCATTCTTTTGCTGAAAATAAAACTCTCTCTTAGACACAATTGAATTGATAAAAAGCAAAATTTTGCATGTAAGGTTAAATTTAAAATCCCACTTATATCCAGAAATTAAAATAGGTTACTATGAAAGAAACAATAGTAATAATAAAATCCACAGAATCCTCAGATGACTACTCTACAACATCAAATTGAAGTAAACAATAAAGTTTTAGGTACTGAGGTTTGAGGAGAAACTATTTTGACTCAGGATTAAACAGTCAAGTTGTTTATTTATATAGTAGAGACCAAAAGATATTTTCAAATATATATAATTAACAAAGCATACAACTCATGAATTCTTCCTAAAATTCATTGAAAAATGAGTTAAGAGTCAAAATAATGAAACGAAGCCAACTTAAAGTCAGTTAAACAAAAAGATTTAAATAATTTAAATGTAAATAATTTAAATGTAAATAACTTACATTTGAATAAAATCAGCTTTATAAACCTGATTAGTAGTAATCATACTTTCAAAATCATGAACGTAAAAGTGACTACCTAATATACAAATAGTAATTAATGACAATAATTTGGAGTTAAAGTACTAGATTGTAATAACAAATACAGAGAATGGGATGTTGGTGTATCACATAGTGGTAAAGAGAGAAGGCTTACAGTCAGATTGACTGGATTAAAGTTATTGAGGTAGGAGACGGGACTCAACTTCGGAGGTGGGGCTCAGACACGGAACCAAATTGAGGGCTAGCTAAGATAGGGAGGGGGTGGATGCAGCTTTTTGTAAGACACACCCACCAATGTGCTGTGTCAGTTTACCATTGCCACAGCAACATTCAGAAGTTACCACACCTTCCCATGGCAAAAACCAGATAACCTAGAAGTTATCATTTTCTGGAAATTTCTGTATAATCCACCCATTATGTACGTAACTAAAAGTGGATACAAATATGACTGAGGGACTGCCTCTGAGCTGCTGCTCTGGGCACACTGCTCCACAAGGAGCAGTGCCTTTGCTGCTGCTCTGCACTGCTGGTTCAATAAAAGTTGCTGTCTAATAACACTGGCTTGCCCTTGAGTTCTTTTCTGAGCAAAGCCAAGACCCCTCCCAGGCTAAGCCCCAGTTTTGGGGCTCACCTGCCCTACATCAGCCTCTTTATTAAAATTACTTAACTGCTCTAGGATTTAGTTTCCCAATATATAAAAAGTAGATAAAACTAGTATTTACTCCGTAAAGACTGACTTCACTAGTTGAGTTTTAACTTTCTATTAAACTAATTTGAGAAGGACATGAGGCTTTATTAGTGCATACTGCTTGGTTTCATCCAGATTTGCTCTCTCACTAGGGAGTTACATTTGAAAAGTGTTTGTGAGTCTGAAGTTCTTCAAATATATATATACTGCATTGTTTCATCTAGATTCCCTCTAAAGGTTCTGTGAAAACTTACATTTGAGATGCATCTGACTTTCTATTCATGAATACTGCCTGGATACATATAGATTTTCTCTAACTCCTGGTGAAAATGACATTGAAGAGTATCTGATCTTGTATTTATGGATGCATCTTGACCACCCTCAAATTTTGTTTTACTCCCTGAAAAAACTTATATCTGGGAAGTGTCTGAGCACTGACGCACAGTTACTGCTTTTGCTCATTTGGATACCTCTAACCCTCACTGGGCATTACATAGGAGAATCGTGAGTTTGCCTTATATCAATTGTTATACTAGATTTTAACTCTCTTCAAATAGTTACATTAGAAAAGTATCTGAGTTTTAGTTATAGTTGCAGCTTGTTTCTATCTAGATTTGCACAGTCAGATACATCTATTTTTCATCGATTTAAGGGGTACAATTGCAGTTTTGTTATAAAGATATATTAAGTAGTGGCAACATCTGGGCTTTTAGTGTAACCATCACCCAAATAGTGTATATCATACCCATTAATTTCTCATCCCTCACCCCCACCACCCTTCCAAGTCTCCAGTGACTATTATTTCTCTCTCTGTCCATGTGCACATATTATTTAGCTCCCACTTACAAGTGAGAACATGTGGTATCTGACTTTCTGTTTCTGAATTGTTTCACTTAAGACAATGTCCTCCAGTTCCACTCATGTTGCTGCAAAAATATAAGAGTTCATTCTTTTTTATGGGTGAATAATACTCCACTGTATATATACCACATTTCCTTTATCCAGTCATCTGTTGATGAACTCTTAGGTTAATTTGATATCTTTGCTATTGTGAAAAGTGATAAACATATTGTGATAAATATGTAAGTGCAGGTGCCTTTTTGATACAATGATGTCTTTTCTTTTGGGTCTATACCCACTAGTGGGATTGCTGGATTGAATGGTATTCTCTTTTTGGTGCTTCCAGAAATCCCCATACCATTTTCCATAGAGGTTGTACTATTCAAACCTGACATTTCTGGTCCTCAGGAAGGTATGTTTCTCAAAGTAAAAGAACAAAACATATTTCATTTAGCAGCTTATTTATAGCTTGATATATACCTTTTAAATATTTAGACTTACGGTACTTGAGGCTCCATTTGTATTCTTGCTCTGAACTCCACAAATATTAGAGTAGATCAAAGAGGTTGGAGGTAGAAGAAAGAGAAGAGAGATAGAAGAAAGTAGAGGAACTTGAATGTTCTTATCTCAGAGAGTGAGGAGTCATAAAATACTCTCCATTATTAAAGGGGGACATGATGAATTTTCATATTTATATTATTCGTATTAATGGAAGGAATTGCCATTGGAATCCATCTTGCTAATACTAGTGGATTTGCAAGAGAAAGTTTGAGTAATTGGACATGGTTTAGATCAGCAAAATTCTCACTTGTAATAACAGGAAATTGTTTAAACTGATTTAATCAAGAAATAACAGTATAAAGCATATTTAGAAAAATGAAACGTTTAGATCTAAAAACATAAACATTTAAAAGTTGTCACCTTTTGTGAGTAGTATCGGAGCAGTGGGGTCAAATAGAGATCTACAGATTTTAATATAACCATTTATATTGATTTTTTAAAAATCACGTATACATATCATTACTCTACCTACCAAAATAATCTTTCATGTTTAATTAAGTATTAAAATTAAAGTATTAAAATAATAGATGAATATATTGAACATTGATCTTATTTCAGAATGGAAAAACTTTCTAAATATGAAATAAAAAATTACAACATGAGAAATATAGATGGGATTTGACCAATAAAAACTGAAAATCTACAAGATTGAAATGCAAATGATATATCAAAACAAAATGATACATAAAGTGTTATTCTTTTCTTCCAACTTATATTTTAGGTTCGGGGGTATGCGTGCAGGTTTGTCACATGGGTAAATTATGTGTCACATGGGTTTGGTGTACAGACTATTTGGTCATGCAGGTAATGAGCACAGTTTCCATCCTCACCCTCCTTCTGCCCTCCAACCTCAAGTAGGCGCCCGTTGTGTTTCTTGTTCCACTCTCATAAAGTGTTCCTCTAAACATAGAAAGGGATTAGAAAATTTAATGAAATGACAAATCTCATTAAACAAGTAAGTAAGGAACATGAATAATAAACAGTTATTATTACACACACACAGGAAAACTTAGTAAACCAAGCAGTGGAAATTAAAACTGCAACCTGATTCTATTTTCTCAAATCAAGTTACCTAGAATTATATATTAAAAGTTAATCTTGGAAGTGTTAATATAACTTTTTCACAATAAAATTATCATCATGTATTACGAATTTTAAAACCATTCACCTTTTAATATAGTAACTTTGTTTTTAGAAACTCGTCTTAAGAAAGATTCTTGTTGCAGACACAGATACATATTTGTAAGGATATTTTTACCATATAATTAAAACCATTCACCTTTTAATCCCATAACTTTGTTTTAGGTGTTTGTCAAGAAAGATTATTATTACAAACATAGATACACATTCATAAGGATATTTTTATCATATAATTTATTATAGTGTAAAAGTTTCGGCCAGGCACAATGGCACACGCCTGTAATCCTAACACTTTGGGAGGCCGCGGCAGGCGGATTGCCTGAGCTCAGGAGTTGGAGACCAGCCTGGGCAACATGGTGAAATCCTGTCTCTACTAGAAAAAAACAATAAAAAAATTCACCAGGCGTAGCAACGGGTGCACCTGTAGTCCCAGCTATTCCGGAGGCTGAGGCAGGAGAATGGCTTGAACCCAGGAGGCGAAAGTTACAGTGAGCAGAGATCATGCCATTGCACACCACCCTGGGCGACAAAGCAAATTCCGTCTCCAAAAAAAGAAAAAAAAAAAGGCATGGGGGCTCACACCTGTAATCCCAGCACTGGCCAACATGGTGAAACCGAGTCTCTCTAAAAATACAAAAATTAGTTGGGCGTGGTGGCTGGTGCCTGTAATCCCAGCTACTTGGGAGGCTGAGATAGGTGAATCACTTGAACCTGAGAGGTGGAGGTTGCAGTGAGTAGAGATCCAACCACTGCACTGCAGCCTGGGCAACACAGTGAGACTCTATCTCACAAAACAAAACAAACAAACAAAAACAGAAATTATCAATTCAAAATTGTCAACGAAAAGAGTCAAACTCTGTGAGAAGAGATTTATTCTGAGACAAATGAGTGACCATGGCCTGTGACACAGCCCTCAGGAGGTCCTGAGAACATGTGCCGAAGGTGGTTGGGGTGCAGCTTGGTTTTATACACTTTAGGGAGACACGAGACTTCAATCAAATACAAATATATTTAAGAAATACATTGGTTTGATCCAGAAAGGCAGGAAAACTCAAAACTCGAGGGAGTTGGGGCGGGGGTTGCTTCTAGCTTATAGGTACATTTAAAAATTTTCTGATTGACAATTGGTTGAGTTTCTCTAAAGACCTGGGATCAATAGAAAGGAGTGTCTGGGTTAAGGTAAGAGGTTGTGGAGACCACAGTTCTGATTTGCAGATGAAGCCTCAGGTAGCAGACTTCAAAGAGAATTGGTTGTTACATATTTCTTATCAGACTTGAAGTCTCTGTTGATGTTAATGCCAGAGAGGTATAATGAAGCATGTCTGACTCCCACTTCCTGTCATGGCCTGAAAGTCTCTCAGGTTAAACTTAGAAGAGCCCTGGCTGAGGAGGAAGTCCATTCAGATGGCTAGGGGTCCTTAGAATTTTATTTTGGTTTAGAAATTTTAAACAGTAGTGGAGTAAGTAATGAGACCTATAATAGAATATTTTATGAAACATGATGAAATGTTAAACAGCCCTTAAAGATCATGTTCTCAATAAAAGCTTAAGTTTAAAAATATAGTAAGGCATAGACTAGCATAAAAAATAGACTGGGTGTGGTGACTCATGCCTGTGATTCCCAGCACTTTGGGAGGCTGAGGCAGGCATATTGCCTGAGGTCAGTAGTTCCAGACCAGCCTGGACGATATGGTGAAACCCCGTCTCTACTACAAATACAAAAATTAGCCGGGCGTGGTGTCACAAGCCTGTAATCCCAGCTACTAAGGAGGCTGAGGCAGGAAAATCACTTGAATCCGGGAGACGGAGGTTGCAGTGAGCCAAGATCACACCACTGCACTCCAGCCTGTGTGACAGAAGAAGACCCTGTATCAAAAAAAAAAAAAAAAAAAAAAAAACATAAAAATAGCACCCACAAAAAGTACGAAGTCAGTTTAGTTTTCCAGATAATATTATCACAAATTCTTATATTCTTTACTTTTTTCTGCATTTTCCAAAACAAGCATATATCAATTTAAGGAACAGAACCACAAAGCACATAAGAAAAAGGAGAGAGAAGCATGTTTTGGGATTAACCACCTACTATTTACCAGAGTTAATTTAAGCATGAATATGTTCCCAAAATTATAATAAAATACACATTATATACACAAAAAAACTGTGATACTGGTGTTAACTATTTACTTCCTTAAAACATTAACAAAGCACTAAGCTAAAGAGGCCCCAGGGAGTATCAGAATTCCAGTCTGGTTCCAGGTCCGTCTCCTCTTATGCATCAATTCTCTTTCTGATTACAACCCACCCAGTGCACAAAGAATCCTGAACTGATCTCTTCTTTAAATCAGAGCTGTACAACCAATTAAGAAAACTTCAGACTGCTACTGCACAAACCCTCCATTCTCAAAATAAATACTGCATTCCTCAACCATAAATATATATGGGAAGAAAAGTATCCTTTAATAGCCAGCAGCAGAATTTTTCCCAGGGATAGATTGTGTTACTGAGGAATACACTTTAGTGGATGTATTGAATTATGAAAACAATTCACTGGTCATTTATTAATTTATTCCACAAATAGTCATTGAACCATACCCTGTGCTGGGGATTGAGAAAGGCTCTGTGATAAAGCAGCAAACAAAAACAATAGAACCCTGGTTTCAGTGAAGTTCACAGTCTACTTGAGAGGTAAACATTCAACAAAGAAACAGGCAGTGATTGCCTATGGTGGGTAAGCACATTAAATCCCTGGATGGCTTCATCTGAATATGGTTGCAGGCAGAGTTTAGAAGGATTGTTCCATGTAATGAACAGGACTCTTTGGAGCCAAAAGCAACCATATTCACACAGCAACAAGGGACACACAGATAAGGAGGTCTTGGAGGCCAACCACAGTGTTCAGGATGTCAGTATAGTGGGCAGCAGAGCCTAGAAGAAGACACACCACTCAAAGCTTCTCAGAGACAAATGTCTGCAGGACTGTTAATAACAGGGAAGTCTAGTGTTCAAGTTTCCATTGCTCAATGCGATTTTGTCTGCTGTAACCTTTACTATTGCCCCTCCTTTGGTAAAGTCACTTCATATACAGCCTGGAAGTGGTGGCACTGGGGAAATAAAAGTATTTGGATATTGTCCAGTGAGGTAACATTGATGCAGGATTTTTCTCAGCCCCTTCATTGGATTGGCAACAGGGTGCCCTGTTTACTCAGTCCACTGCACTTAACCCCTTGCAGGAGGAAGCATTTAAGTGAGTGGGTGCAAGATCCAGCCAGCTACTCCAGGCACCAGTGGGAACAAGCTCCATGCAGGGCCCACGGCTGCACCCAGGTGGGGGTGCCTGTGACTCCAAAGCCCCAGAGGGAGGGTTGCAGTGCTCTCCTAGCTCCGCCATCTGCAGATGGCAGTGTGTTAACAGCTTAATTGGCCCCTTGCCTCATTGCATGGGGGGTGCTTCCCTCTGCCAGGGGAGAACAAAGGGCCAACGTGACAGACTTTTGAATACCCATCCTCAGTGAGTCCCAAGCTCTTTTCAAGTGTCCAAGAAGAATGAAGTCATGCAGACACCTGAAGGATGGTGAAAGCAGATAATTTTATTGAACAATGGAAATGGCTTTCAGCAAAGAGGGGAGCTGGAAAGGGGATGGGAAGGGCAGATTGTCTTCCCCAAAGTCAGGTCGTTTTTCCCTGAAGTCTGACTGTCTCTTCCATGAAGTCAAGCTATCCCTCTTCCCCAAAGTCAGGCCATCTCTTCTGTCTATCTACTGAGTCTAGGGTCTTCGTAGGCACAGGATAGGGGCAGGGTGGGCTGTAGGTAGTTTTGGAAAAGGCAACATTCGATTGTTAAAAGGACATTATTCAGAAAGAACCAATTAGGAGACAGTAGGCAAACAAAAATAGAAGTGCTCACTTTGGGCTATGGGTTTCAGGCTACTTTTGCTTGAAGGTGGAGTTTCACTGGAGACCCACTCCTGTCTGTCTAGAATTTCTCTGCCTCCTGCCTCTATCAACATGATGTGGGAAAAGGAGAATAGAGGCCAGAACTCAGGGCCAGTTGTGAGAGAGGAGGTAGAGTAGCCCTGAATACCTTGAGATGTTGAAAGAGACATAAATGGTGTGTGGGAGCCCAGGGTGAGTGAGTTTTATTTAAGAATGAAGAGTGGGATTAACTTGGTAGCTGAAAGACTTGGTTTTGCCCAGTAGCTAATAAAAATTAAATTATGTTGACTCATTCCAGAGATATATGGTTTAAGAACAAGACTACAAAACCCATGAAGCTATCGCTTGGGTTAAGAAATAGAACATTATGAGTACCTTAGAAGCCCCCAGTGTGCCAGTGGTATCCCTTTTCCCAACAATACATAAGCACTATCTTGACTTGTGCATTAATCATTTCTTCACTTTTCTGTGTTGTATCTTTAAATAACATATCATCCAAGTGTGAAAACTGAGTAGCAGCCTCTGGCCAGCTATTTAAGGGCACGTGGTCCCCAGCAGCTAAAGGCTCTTAGGAAGAGCTAAGATGAACAGTTTCCATTCAGTGAATGACTGCTCTTCTCCTAAGTATTCACTGGAATGCCTCTTGGAACAGACTCGTCCAGGTATGGTCTTGGACCGAGTACTTGATCATGGAGCACTTGCCTTATCCAGAGTTCTCAGCAAGGCTATCACATGCACCCAGAGCTGGACTTCAGCAGAAAGATGATGGGAGGGGTGCCTGCAGCTAGTCTGACCACAACCTGTTTTAGTTCTTGTATTAGTCTGTTTTCACACCACTATAAAGAACTACCCAAGACTGGGTAGTTTATAAAGGAAAGAGGTTTAATTAACTCATGGTTCAGCATGGCTGGGGAGGCCTCAGGAAACTTATAATCATGATGGAAGGGAAAGAGGAAGCAAGGCAACTTCTTCACAAGTTGGCAGGAAGGAGAAGTGCTGAGTGAAGGGAGAAGAGCCACTTATAAAACCATTAGATGTCATAGGAATTCACTCACTATCATGAGAACAGCATGGGGGAAATTGCCCCCATGATCTAATCACCTCCACCTGGTCTCTCTTGAAACATGGGGATTATGGAGATTATAGGGATTACAATTCAAGATGATATTTGTGTGGAGATACAAAACCTAACCCTAGCGATTCTGAAGATTATCTCTAAGCAGAACATTTCTGTCAGGGTAGAAGAAGCATTCTTAGATGATTCTCAGGGTCTGGAGGTGAGAATAGGAATCCCATCAGCACACAGTGGAGGCCAATTTCAGGCCTGGCTCTGGGCTACTCACCTGTGCACTCTGTCCTGGAAACAAGAGTGACATCTTTCTCGCTATCTGAGAGAAGTGCAACAGTCAGAAATGCGGGAGCCACAGCTCTTCTGACTGTAAATGCACTGAAAGGACATTCCACAAAACTGTCCAAGTGGGGCCAGTCTTTAATCCAGGTTGAGGTCCTAGGAACTGAGGCTGAGACTGGGCTACTGTTCACTGTCGACGTGAGGCTGAGGAAGCCACAAGAGAGAACAGGGATCTGGGAAGGAAAAAGGCTGCCTGAAAGGAAGCGACCCCACAGGAGACCTCAAGGCAGGGTGGCACAGGGTAGGGTTCCACAGCAGTTAACGAAACAGGTGTGGCCACATGGACATGGAAGCATGTGATTTACTACTTAGACTGACTGAGCAGAGTCCACAGAAGGGAATGTCCAGGCACCTTTAAACAAAACTGGAGGCCCCTCCCTGTTTTCCTTCCCATCCAAGATGGCCGGTGTGGTCTTACTACTCATCTTGTTTCCTAGGCCCGTATTTAGTTCTCTCCAACATGTCATGATAGTAAACAGGCTATGTGTTGCCTTTCCAGGATATTTTGTGTCAGTAGTTGGAGTTAAGCTGACTTAGCTGCTTCACTTGTTCTGCTTCAAAGCAGAGGTCTCTTCATTTGATTCTGTTTTATGTGTCTACTTGTTTCTAAAATACTGTGAAATGTGAGACCTATATTTTTGTATTACTTTTTCTCTATATACAATGCAATTATTGAAATATTTGGATTATTAACAAATTTTGAATTGTTTTCTAATAACTGTATTTGTGCTTGCTTTCCCCCAATTTTTCTGCTTTCTCTGGTTTTAATTGGGCATTTTATATAATTCCATTTTATACCCTCTCAGTGTGTGAATTGTAATTCTATTTTTTATTTTACAGTGATTGCCATAGGTTTTCCTATATTCATCTATATCTAATCTAAGTTTACCTTCAGATCACACTATACAGCTTCATATGTAGTGCAAGTACCAGAATATTTCTAATTTCTCCCTCCCACAAGTTATCACATTACTGCCATTCATTGGTCACTGCCAAGGGCTGGAGGGAGGGGTGACAGCTAATGGATATGGGGAATCTAAATATTTTGTAATTATTAATAGATAAATGGTAATTTGTTAATAATCCAAATATTTCAAGAATCACATTGCATATAGAGAAAAGTGATTTAAAATATAGGTCTCACATTTCACAGTATGTTAGAAACAAGTCAATAACCTGGTTTCATGTGAATACACAAAAAACCTCTGAATCACACACTTTAAATGGTTAAATTTTGTTATGAATTATATCTCAATAAAGCTATTAACAAAATCTGACATATTGTATGATCCTGTGTATATAATATTTTGAAACGACTTTATAGAAATGGAACACAAATGAGTGGTTCCCAGGTATTATGAATGGGGGAGGGAAAGGGGACACAGGTGGGTGTGGTTATAAAAGGGCCACAAGGTGATCCTTGTGGTGCCAGAGATGTCCAGGAGTTCCTGTGACAGTGGATACATGTGATTACAAATGTAATAAAATTAGATACAACTAAGTACACCCACAAATGAGCACAAGGAAGACTGGAGACATTTGAATAAAATCAGTGGGTCGTATCAGTGTCAATAACCTGGTTGTGACAGTATACTATAATTTTGCAAGTGGTCACCATTGGGGAAAACTGTGTGGGGGGTACATGGGATCTTTCTGTTATTTCTAACAACTGAGTGTGAATTTACAATTATCTTAAAATAAAATTTTAATTTTAAAAAGGTATAAATCAACCAAGATGTCCTAGGTGAATAGATAAATATGCTGTGGTACATCTATATGATGGGCTACTATTCAGGACTAAAAAGAAATGAGCTACCAGGCCACAAAAGACATGGAGGAAGTGTAAAGGATATTATGAAGTAAAAGTAGTCAATCTGAAAAGGCTCCATACACTGTGATTCCGACTATCTGACATTCTGGAAAAGGCAAAACCATAGAGGCACTAAAAAGATCAGGTATTGCCAGGGCTGGGCAGAGAAAGGAATGACTAGGTAGAGCATATGGGATTTTAGGGAAATGAAACTATCCTGGTATATTCATACTATAATGGTAGATACATCACATTCTATGTTATTAAAACCCATAGAATGTACACCAGTGAAGTCTAATGGACTCTGGATGACAATGGTGCATCAACGTTGGTTCACCAGTTGTCATGAGTGAGCCCTCTGGAAGAGAATGCTGATGGTGAGGGAGGCTGGAGGGTTGCAGTGGGTGATGTGTGTGGGAACTCTCTGTACTTGCCACTCAACTTTGCTGTGAACCGAAAACTACCTAAAAAATAAAATCTATTAATTTTTTTAAATATAGAGTGAAAAGCAGCCCACCCAGGTTTTTTCCTTTGTTTCTTTCTTCCTTTCTTTCTTTTTCTTTCTTTCTTTCTTTCTTTTTCTTTCTCTCTCTCTCTTTCTTTCTTTCTGTCCTTTCTCTCTCTCTTTCTTTCTTTTCTTTTCTTTCTTTCTTTCTTTTCTTTCTTTCTTTTCTTTCTTTCTTTCTTTCTTTCTTTCTTTCTTTCTTTTTCTTTCTCTCTCTCTTTCTTTCTTTCTTTCCTTTCTCTCTCTCTTTCTTTCTTTTCTTTCTTTCTCTTTCTTTCTCTCTCTCTTTCTCTCTCTCTCTCTCTCTCTCTTTCTCTCTCTCTCTCTCTCTCTTTCTGAACACTACCACAGTGGAAGCTACCTTACTAATGCTTGAGTCAACATACTGAATTGATTAATGCTTCCCATTCTCTCTTCAAATATATTGAACAATGTATATGGCAATGCAGAAAACTTGGGACTAGAAAACCATTCATTAGCATGTGTACAAATTTCTGTACCTTCCTGAACTGTTTGCCTCATTTATATGTTATTATGTGATAGTCAAATATTATTAAATTGATATACTAGTATGAAAAGAGAACTGTTGAATATAATGAAATTAAGCTGGATATTTTGGAAGAACTCTATACAGCCAAGTTTTTAAGAAATTCTTCTCCAATTGGGAATGAGAGAAACAACAGCAAAGTAGTTTATTTCAAAAATTTCAGCAAAATTCTGTACCCACATTGCTTTGCAAGAGTCCTGCTTTAAATAACTACACATTATTATAGGTATGGTTTATGCAAGAAAGATGATGCAGCACAACTGGTCTCATTCGCCTGTTTGAAGTTGAAAGAAAATGGTTACAGTTAACATGTTAAACTTTATAATTTCAGAATTACCTCTGTATTCTGATGAGCCAGCCCTAGTCATGATAACTGTGAGAATTTATGCCTGATATTTTCTAAATGGTTCAGATACATGGAGGACTAATTGTGCTGAAATGCAGATGTGCCGTACCCACAGATGATGCCTTTAGAACTCTGTCAACCTGTGTCAAACCCTTCTGAGGAGAATCTGAAGAATGTCATCTGAACCATGGATAATTCACAGTCTATGAACTCCAGACCATTTTCAGTGTAGGGCCCTTATTAGAAGACAGGGCATCAGGCCTCAAAAACATCTATGAGTTAGGTCCTGTGGGGTTTGCCACTGTCTCCAGCACACAACTGAAAGATGAGATGATATGTGTCTATGTACACACAGAAGGGGCAGTCATGGAGAGGACAAGAAAGGCTTATTTCATGGCTTTGTAACACTATTGAAGTTTTTTTTTTTTTTTTTTTTAAAAAAAAAAAAATAAAAAATTTTT
>NW_016810331.1:1031000-1080903 GCF_001698545.2 Rhinopithecus bieti
TTTTTTTTTTTTTTTTTTTTAACAAAATCTATCTACAGGTTTCAGAGCCATGGAAACATGATCCGTGGTTCTTTTCAATGTTCTTTTCATTGTGCTTTCCAAGGACTATTGACATTTCATCCATAACAGCAGGGTATGTTTTTAATGAGCTGGTAGAAAACATCACTCATATCCAAATATAGGGCCGGTGGTATATTTATCTTGCAACTTGGCCTTGCAGTTGGAGTTGAAAACTGCTGCTGTCAAAGGAAATGTTTGGGTGACTCAGCCAAGAAAGCAGTTTATTGGTTTTGGCAGCAGACAACAGGTGAATATTTCATGGAGGAGAGAGGTTTTAATAGTTGTTTATACAATCTGCCCAGCCATGGCCAAGGTTGTTTAGATTGGTAAATTGAACAATATTTCATTCCTCATGAGCCTGCTGACTTCTGTTGATGGGTTGATGATGCCACTATTCGCTTTACATGGTTGGGGTAAAGTTCTCACTTCACCAATATAGTCTCCAGTTCCCTGGAGGAGCAACATCTAGAGTTTGGGGCATCTGTGCTAGACGAGCTCCTTTAGTCCTCTGCCAATTTGGCTGAAGCCTACAGAAAATTCCTGCTGCACCTTTTTAATGGTCGTGGAAGTCCACATGGCTCCAGTGACTCTGGTTAGAGTGCATTTTAGAGCTTGCCTGTGTGTGTGAATAGATTACAGCATGTCAGATACCCACTTTCCCAGGGAGGCTGGACGCACTGGATATGCACGGTAAGGACGCCCTGGTCTACGGTGCTGGGAAGGTCAGATACATCGGTGTGACATGTCAGAAGCCATAGCATGTACAATTATAATATGCAAAACACGCTCACACACACACAGACACAGAAACAAGTCAATGGGTCTGAGAAGCCATGAGGTATATTTTAAAAGGCATTTCCTTAAAATACAGACTGTCAGGATTCTACTATCAATACTTACTACCTTTGTGACTTTGAGTAGCTCCCCATGTAGGAAGGAACCTCAGTTTCCAGCGTATGTTAGGCGGTTTGGAGAGTTGGCTTTTAAGTCATCATCCAGACTTGACATTCTATGATGAAAAGAAAAACTCTGAAGCAAAGTGCTTTGATCATAGGACTAAGAAAAGTAAGATTCAGATGGAGAAGGTTTTAGTGAAATATTAGAGGACAACAGGCATTTGTGTTCTACAGAATGAGCATAAGCTGAGGGGCAGGAACCAGCCCCACTTTTACTGGCCATACGGCCAAGTGCAGGTCTGGGTCAATGAAACCAGAACCACAACGCCTGCCTCACCTGGACACAAGGGACTGGCGGAGCTCATGAGTGAAGACACACTCTGTAGAGGAGTAAACACTGTGCATATATGAGAGGAATGTATTTGCATATTTGCAGCACCAAAATGGTTTACCCAATTCAGTCCATGGTGATTCATGTACCCTTTATCATCTTTTTAAAAATTATTATTATCCTTTAAGTTCTGGGATTTACGTGCAGAACATTCAGATTTGTTACATGGGTATGCATGTGCCATGGTGGTTTGCCATACCCATCAACCCGTCATCTAGGTTTTAAGCCCCACATGCATTAGGTATTTGCCCTATTGCTCTCCCTCCCCTTGCCCCCCACCCCCGACAGGTCTTGGTCTGTAATGTTCCCCTCCCTGTGTCCATGTGTTCTCATTGTTCAACTCCCACTTGTGAGTGAGAACATGTGGTGTTTGATTTTCTGTTCCTGTGTTAGTTTGCTGAGAATAATAGTTTTCAACTTCATCTATGTCCCTGCAAAGGACATGAACTCACTCTTCTTTATGGCTGCATAGTATTCCATGGTGTATAGGTACCAAATTTACAAGAAAAAACAAACAATCCTGTCAAAAAGTGGGCAAAGGATATGAACAGACACTTCTCAAAAGAAGACATTTATGCAGCCAACAAACATATGAAAAAAAGCTCATCGTCACTGGTCATTAGAGAAATGCAAATCAAAACCACAATGAGATACCATCTCATGCCAGTTAGTATGGCGATCATTAAAAGTCAGGAAACAACAGATGCTGGAGAGGATGTGGAGAAATAGGAACCCTTTTACACTATTGGTGGGAGTGTAAATTAGTTCAACCATTGTGGAAGACAGTGTGGCAATTCCTCAAGGATCTAGAACAGAAATACTATTTGACCCAGCAATCCTATTACTGGGTATATACCCAAAGAATTATAAATCATTCTACTATGAAGACACATGCACATGTATGTTTATTGCAGCACTATTTACAATAGCGAAGACTTGGAACCAACCCAAATGCCCATCAGTGATACGCTGGATAAAGAAAATGTGCCACTTTCTTTTTATTTTTTAAAACAGAGTCTCACTCTATCTCCCAGGCCAGAGGGCAGTGGCACAATCTCGGCTCACTGCAACCTCCGCCTCCTGGGTTCAAGCAATTCTCCCACCTCAGCCCTCCTGAGTAGCTGGGATTACAGGTACACACCATCACCAAGCCTGGCTAATTTTTGTAGTTTTAGTAGGAACAGGGTTTCACCATTGTTGTCCAGCCTGGTCTCAAATTCCTGACCTCAGGTGATCCGCCTGCCGTGGCCTCCCACACTACTGGGATTACAGGTGTGAGTCTCCACGCCTGGCTCTGTTACCATCTTTACTGGGAGTCATTATATAGAATACTGGCACTTCTAATAATAATAATCTAATTATCTTCTAGGAACGATTTTCTAATAATAATTATCTTCCTGTAATACTGGTACTTCTAATCGCTCCATTTATTGTTGCCTGACATGTGCTAAGCACCTGCCAAGCATTAAAGTTCATCATATATTTACTCTTCACAGGCCGACAAAGAATGTATCATCTACCACACTTTGCATTTGAGGAAATGAAGACTTAGGAAGGCTAAGACACTTGTGTAAGGTTTTTCCCCTAACTGAACTCAGCAGCTTAAGTCCCACATGGGTCTTTACAAAGCTCATGAAGCTGAACATATTCTCTGTATTGAAAAGAGTGACTCTGGAGCAAGAAAAGCATTCATACTCCTGGATTAGACTCCTTTTCATCACCTCTCATATCATTTTAATAGTGGATCCCATTTTCTCAGGACCCCACAGTTACTGAAGTTTTGTGAGGAACTGCTTCAAGGCCATCTCTCTCTTACCTCCCCTTCTCCTCCATCCCCCTAACTCTTCTCATCCTCCCTCACCTCCCATCTCCTCCCATCCCCCCTCACCTCCCCACCACTCCCCATCTCTTCTCTCACCTCCCATCTCCCCCTTGGCCCCCGTCCCCTGAGACACCTCTGGCAATGCTGCATGGGTTGTGGACAGGTGGTGCAGGACAGGGGAGCCCTGAATTAGTTTGACTCTCATTTGCTCTCCACAGCAACACTGTGACATGAGCAGGGCACAATTTTTAATCCTATTTTTAGAGATGGAAAATTGGAATTCATAGAGTTTTCTTTTGATATCTCCTTTCTCCCTCCTGAATGGAGTCAGCTGCTGCCAATTTTTGTTCTGTGGGAAACAGCTTTGTCTTGCGGTTGTGGAAGAGTAAGTCATCCAATGGCCCCCGCTGACTCACCCACTGCACCCACTGCAGTCACTCCAGGGACCCTTTAGAGGGGGAAGTACAATTTTGGAATGAGCCAGATCAATTTAGCAATTTCCATTATTCATTTTCAGTTTAGCTTAGTCATTCCCATTATCCATTTTCAAAACATCCTAGAGCTCTGTACTTTTCCTGAACTTACAGTGTAAATTTCAGCTCTGAAGACAGTTGTCCAAGTGGTCAAGATATGAGGAAGTCACTCCTTCTCTGTCTCAAGCACTGGCTTGCCCTAGTCCCCTAGTACCTGCCTACGAAGGGTCATCTGGCTGCGCCCCTGTTCACCTGAGTGACTTGGCTACCTGTGTAGGCACCCCCTGTACACACTCTACGACACTGCCATGTGCCATACATACACACACATACATGTGTTCAGAAGACTACTTGACCATGAGATGAACAATATTTTCAATCATAATGATGTTTTATGTATATGTGCATGCATGTGTGTGTGTGTGTAGGGGGTGTGTGTGTGTGTACGTGTGTGTGTATGTGTGTGTACGTGTATGTGTGTGTGTGTGTATATGTATTACAACCATGGCACCCTTGCATACATCCACATAGGTCACACACACAGATAAGGTTTGAACTGCTGAACTAAGTCTTGGCAGAACACCTTGTTATCTCCCCATCTCCCCTGTCTCTCTTCTCACTTCCCCATCTCTCCCATCCTCCTCTCACCTCCCCATCTTTCCCATCCCCCTCACCTCCCCATCTCTCCCATCCTCCTCTCACCTCCCCATCTTTCCCATCCCCCTCACCTCCCATCTCTCCCATCCCACTCTCACTCTCCATTTCTCCATCCTCCCTCACCTCTCATCTCCCCCACACCTCACCTGCCCATCTCCTCATCCCTCATCCCCATCTCCCTCATCCCCACCCCCATCTCTCTCATCCTTCTCACCTCCTCCATCTCCCCATTCCTCTCACCTCCTATCTCTCCTATCCCCTCTAACTCCATCTTTCCCTGTTTCTCCTCTCACCCTCATCTCTCCCATCCCCGCCTCCAGTCCATCTCTCCCATCCCCCCCAACTCCATCTCTCCCATCTCCTCTAAACCTCCATCCTTTCCCGTTTCTCCTCTCACCCCATCTCTCCCATCCCCCTCAGCTCCATCTTCTCCCATGCCCTCCCAACTCCATCTCTCCCATTCTCCTCTACCTCCATCTTTCCCATTTTCCCTCTCATTCCCATCTCTTCCACCTCTCACCTTCCTTTTCATCCTGTCTCTCCCTCACCTCCCTGTCTTCCCCTGGAGCTGTTATGAGACTGTTTCTTGTCTTCTCCCTAGTGCTGATGAAGAGAGAGCCTGGCCAAGCCCTCAGCTGTAGTCTGGGCCTGGCTCCCTCAGCCAAGGTGTCCTGGTCATTCAGGCTGCCTCATCTGATCACTTGCACTTCTGTCTCAGTGTCTCCCGGGTTAGGCACAAGGAACTGACACCTTTGGCTGCCTCTTCCTTCTGCTGTTCACTGCGAGTAATGAGCAGTCTTTACCTGAAAATACATTCCTTGTCCTTAGGGGTTACATCTGCCAGGCCTTGGTCCTGTCCTTTGCCTGGTGCTTGTCAATGTGTATGTGCATGTATGTATGTGTGTGTGTGCATATGTATACATATGTGTGTGTGTGCATGTGTGTGTGTGCATATGTATATATGTGTGTATGTGTGTGTGCGTGTGTGTATGTGTGTATATGTATGTGTGTGTATGTATATATGTGTTTATGCGTGTGTGTTTTAAACCAAAAAGAGACAGTCTCACACCCCATCCTGTACCCCTGCCCAGTCCTTTTTCTTAAGGCTGTCATCTTTAGCCTTTTCTGTGCTTAGTGTATCTCTTCATAAACCTAAGAACATGAAAATAGTTCCATGCCTAGTTCCCCGTCTCCAAGCCAGTGCCTACGAGGTATGTGAGGACTCAGCTCCCTGAACACAGCACTCCTGACCCTCCCGGCGCAAGCCTTTTCCAAAAGGTCACAGCTTATTTATCAGCCATTTACGTAGTGCTCACGATTGTAGGCCCTATCTGAGAACTTTACAAATGTTAACTCATCTCATCTTCGTAACAACCTCTAGGTAGACGCTATTGCTAATTATCCTTTATAGATGAGGAGGAAAAGTGACAGAGAGCTTAACTAAGTTGCTCAAGGCAATGAAGCAAGTAGGTGCCAGGGCTGGGATTTGAACCCAGGCTGGCTGGCACCAGAGTATGGGCTTGGAACCACTCACCTACAGAGGATATCTTCCTTGTTCTATGGTTTTATTCATTAATTTAAATGACATATGGTTACCTCCACTGCTTGTATTTTCATTAAGGTTTTCCTAATGAAAGATGAAAATATTTCTCTCTCTCATTTCTACCTTTTGCCTTTTGTCAGTTTTACTTTTTGTTGAGGTTTTAACAATTTCAGTCTGTTTTGCAATCATAATTATGTCTTCCATACTTTCTCTATGGTTGGATTCAAAATTTTAAAAGTAATAATATTAACATTGTTATGACTGAAAATATTGCACATTTCATGGTAAAGTAGTCTGCCAGAATTATATCTTTGTATGAGTGCATGATATAATCCCCGGATGACAAATGTTCATAATGTTCAGATAAAATATATTGTTTTCTCATTTTGCATCAGTTGCTTAAAATAAGGCATATTTGACTTCGCTTTTGTTTGGGCCACTGTTTTCAGCACGTTCTTGGAGTTTTAATTGCCTTTCTTGTTGCTATTGTCAAAAAAATAATACTGTGCCTTCAACACATCCTCAAGGTCCTCCCAAGCCTCAATATAACACTAATGGCATGAAATGTTCTGTCTTTCCCCGCAAGATTTCCTTCCTGGAGTCTTCTGATTTGCTGCTACAATCTCAAAGATTGTTCTCTTGATAAGCTGAGGAGCTGTCATCCTCAGACTTACTTATAGCCTCTCTGGGTTTGGCTTCCTGTCTTCAGGATCTCATTTCTTTTGATGTTTCTAGCTACTTACTTTCCTGGAGTATCCTCAAGTGGCGCTGGCTGCCAAGGGTGTCTTCAGTCCTTTCGGTATGGAGCTGCGGTTCAGATGCCTCCTCTGGATCCCCAGTTGCTCTGCACAATTGACAGTATTTACTTTTTTCCTCCAACGAATTGCTCTTTCACCTTTGTCAGAAGTCAGCTGGGCATATTTGTGTGAGTCTATTTCTGAATTCTCTATTCTGTTCTATTTGTCTGTTTCAGAGTGTGTCCTCATTCCCAATCTCCATTAGTCCTTCATCGGAGTTGTGATTCCAATTTCACTGACATAGACACCAAGGCTGAAAGGGCTTCAGCGATGTGCACTTCACCACGCGGCCAGTCTTGACACGCGGCAAGTCAACAGGGCATATTTTGTTCCTCATTCCCATGCTCATCCCATGTTCATTCTGCAGCATAGAAATGCCAGCTGTCCTCTGATATTTCAATAACTCTTTCTTTAATAATGAGCACACAATGTTAACAGCTAGAACAGAAGATACAAGGAAACAGGATAACATCCCACAGTCAACTTTGAATCCTGAACTATGCATAATTGCAGATAGCATTTGCTACAGAGTTTGAACAGCAGCAGACACAAAATTCTCAGTTTAATTGCTAGTTGTGCATAAACGCAAAGCACATTCTGATATTTTGACCAGTTTGGGGATGTCAGCATGCTCATTTTAATGAGACTGGCATCTAGAATTCTGTTGCTATAAGTGGGCAATAAGTGGCAAGGAGGGACAAGACAAAGTGCTCAGCCCAACATCCTTTCCCAACTTCCATGGAGAAGTCCTAGAAACCAAGGAAGCTGCTCCAGCAAGCATGGGGGTGCCATGTGAATCAGCTCTTTCAGCAGTGAGCAATGCTGACGACGCAGGCAGCGGGAAGGAAGAGCTCCTCTGGCTGAGGTTTATTTTCTGCTTATCTCCGTTGGTAAAGTCTAAAAACAAAACACAGGCTAGTCTCACTGTAGGGAAGAAGAGAGAACACATGAGAGTATTTTCCTTTTAATCACTCAATGCCAGTGGCAGTTGGCGCAAATTATACTTTTCCTTTGATTAATGTTATTTTCCATTTGGATGGATTGGCTTAATGTTGTCCTCTTGATTAAAGAGAAGATGTGAAGTTTGGACAATTCCTTAAATAGCTTTGAAATTGTGTTATAAATAGATACAGAATCTAAAACCAAGAAACTTATTGTTAAGAAACCCTCTGTTTTACCTGAATTATAAATGGAAAAGCAAATAGTGACATACAGATTGCTTTAATCTAGACATTAGCCAGTGTTCTCTGGTTTACTTACACTTTTAAGTTTCTCAAAGCAAGACATGTAAAACAAATGTGAAAATCATATATTATGCATTCTAACCATGGAATGTTTTTATATTTGTGCATAATAAAAGCTTTATGTGTGTATTTTTTGCAGTCTGGAAAGTGTTAATATATTAACCATTTGATACTAGTTCAGCTAAAAATGATGTATGTGTTACAATTCAGAAATTTCTGCAAGATTCCTTCTTGAATTACCTGACAGTCCCTAATTCATACCTTGAGGCCAGATGATTCTAAGCTGGGCAGGGTGGTGAATCCATCCCACAGCCAAACCATGAAGCGTGGCTCAGTACCATTAATGAACCCTATACCTCAACTTCTCATGCCACTGTGAAATTTTCTGCAAGTCTAATTTTATGATCAGAGATATATCCCAGATTTTCACTTTTGAAGTAAACTTCCTTATAGATTTACAGAGAACACTGCCAAGAAACTGAGTTCTAATGCATTGTCATCCTTAGGGGCCAGCTTTGCTTTGGGAAATGTCCACTAAAGGATGCTCTTAGAGGAATTCAGACATCTTTAGATCTCTGGATCCTATCCAAGTTGCACATGGGCCCATTTGGCAATGGTCTGCTCCGGCTTTCCCACAGCGCTCTGGAAGGGCTCCAGGAGCTCATTTAGGCTCTACCTCGACACAAGAGTTTGCATCAGAAAGGAATCATGAAAGGGACCAGTCTCAGGCACCAGAGTTGCAGAAGAGAACTAGAGAAGATGGACAGGGATGAGTGTGTCTGCACTGGAGCTTGACCCAGCCACCTGGGAAGCACACTGGGGCAGGGAGCCTCAGTTCTTGGCCACAAGGAGAGAGGGGCCAGGCATTCAGCAGGGGCTCCCAGGTGTGGGTATTTAGGGCCCGCTGAACACTCAGCTTCCAGAGCACTCCGTAAACTGATCAGGATTGCCACAGAAAACAAGAAACAATGTGTGTTCATCTATGTGCACACACACAAAAGAAATTCATAGAAAGAGGTGATTTCTCTCAACAGCCAGTTAGGGAACAGATAGAAGGAAACCTGAATTGTAATTCCCTGACACCTATTTATGGTGCATGAACCTTTGCAAGTCTCTGATATCCTCTGTGCCTCAGTTTCCTCATCTGTGCAATGAGGGTACGGATGAGGAAGTACCTTAAGTCTCATCTGGATCTTCCATTTATCTAGATGTAAGAACACTGGGAGGGAGTCACACTTCCGACTGCCATGCCAGTTACAAAGCATTGGTGACTAATAGATCATTGGAAGTAGAAATAAGTGGTAGGGATATGTATCCAACACATATGTGCACTTTCCTTTTAAGGAAGGTAAATTGTGACTCTCAAGCCTTTTCTGCCCCTGGCTACAAGCCTTCCTTCAGGGAGTATTAGCAACTGCAAAATGTAGGTTAAAAATAAGGAACTCAATAAAGTCAATCATTTGAAAACAAAATTACTAGCAAGTCAATAAGAAAAAGTTGAATATCCAAGACAATGATCAAAAGATCTGAACCGGGAATTTACCAAAGGTGCAAATGGCCAATTAGCATGCAAATATTTACTCTTAATAACTATTACATCAATGCTAATTAATAAGATATTATATCCTTAGGTTGTCAGTGAAATGAATAAGCCAAGTACTGTAGAACTGAAAATTTCTTCTTTTTCAATTTTCGGAGAGAAACTAGGCATTATAAAACAAGAGCTTTAAATGTTTTAATGCCCTTTGACTTGGAAATTCTGTTTTTCAAAATGTATTCTGAGGACACATTCACACATAATGTTCATAATAATAAAAAGAAAACAATTTAAATAATTACATTTATTTTGACACACCAAAATGTTGTCATTAAAAGTTTTGCTTTTGAAAAACATTCAATAACATTGGAAACGCTACAATGTAAAATGAGACTAGAAAAATATAGACATATCATATATATATATATATATACACACATATATAGCATGATCCCAATTCTGCAATTATAAAGACTAATACGGCATGTGGTTTTATTTTATTTTACTTTACTGTGTTTTCCAAATTCCCAACAATAAATACATATTTCTATCACAACAATAAGAATTATTTTTAAATGGATCAACATTGGAAAACCCTTTGACCGTATCTCCTCCATCTTAACATCTACCCCATCTATGACTGAGCAAGTCTACTCCTAGCCATATGCTCAACCAAAGTGCATACATATGCTCACCAAATCTCATATTCTCAAACATTCACAGCAGTGTCATTTATAATACCCTAAGGCTGAAAACTATCAAAATGCCCATTAGTAACAATAAATTAATAAATGGTGGTCTATTCCCACAACAGGGTGTATACAGCAATGAGAGTGAGTGACGTACAACTGTGTGGAATGACACAGATCAACTAACCAATAGCGTGTAAAGCTCAATGACAGAAGCCAGATAGAAAAGACACGTGCTTTATCATTCCATTTGTATAAATTACAAAAACTGGCCTAATTAATCTAAGTTCCTAGTTTCTCTCAGGAGACAGAGACTGCAAGAAATTGCAGGGGCTTATGGGGCATCATGTACAGTGTCTCCATCTGGCAGTTTGTAAAAATCCACCCAAATGTGCATCTCTTTGCCCTTTTCTGTGTGCTTATCATACCTGCACAAGAGGTTTTAAAATGGATTAATGAAATGCTCAGCTTACATGAAGAGGGCAATGGGGAAAGAAAGGAGGAAGGGGAAAGGACCAACGATGAGGCCCAGTGCATTGCCTGGGGCCTGAGAGCACACCCCTTACACGTGAGGAAGGGAGAGGCTGGGGCAGCTCACTACCTGTCTGGGGTGGAGGCAGAGAAAGAAGTCCCCGGGAGCAGGATCCTGCGGTTGGCACAGAGCCCTGGCTCCTGCCCTGGCCCCACTGCCACACACTTACCTGAGCTCATTCACCTTGAGAACCCATATCTCTGTGCTTTCACCCCACCATTCCCTGTATCTGGAAGACTTCTTTTTCCCAAATTGGTATGTGGTTCACTCCATTCAGGCCTTTGTTCAAGTATCATCTTCTCCAAAGTGCCATTCACTGATCACTTATTTAAAATAAAGAAGCTGCCACCAACCTCACACTCGTGCACTAATTCCTAAACCTACTTTATTTTTGTTCATAAGAATTATTGCTATATGTAAAGTGTGGACACACAGATACATATATACCTACACATATGTGTATATGTGTAGGTATATATATGTATATGCATGTATAGGTATATGCACATATATGGTAGAGCAGATGTATAAAGAGTAGACATATACGTATACATAAATATGTGTACACACATATATACATAGACATAGACATAGGTATGAGTGGTATAGGTAGTACAGGCAAAGGAGTAGAGAGAGATATATAGATAATAGTTATAGAGATACATATATACACATCTTTCTAGAATGTAAGTTTCACAGAGACAGACATTTTATCTTCTTCCATCATTCTTTACCTAATGCCTTGAATACTTTCCAAAGCATCAAAGTGCTTATTAAATCCTTGTTGAAGGAATATTGTTGCCCTTGTCCCCATTATTCCTAAGCCACACTGGTGAAAGTGTTGATGGCATCATAAATGTAAATGCCCTCTCTTGGTGACTCTTTCGCGTGTACTTGATCTCTCTCTCTCTCTCTCTCTCGCTCTCGCTCTCGCTCTCGCTCTCGCTCTTGTGCTCTCTCTTTCTCTCTCCAGGACAATCCAACAGCCCAACAGCATTCTGAGCATAGGGTGAGGGCACAGTTGCAGCTTCCCAGGATAATTGGAAGCAGACGCAGTCACAGCACTCTAAAGTTGAGAAAGTGGTTGTTTGGAGAATGGTTGAGCCCCAAGTGCCTTTGTATTTTTGTTGAGCAATCTGAGCTGCTGGGCACATTTTTACACAAAGGGTCAGATCCACACTTTTCAAGAACTCCACTTGAGAAATAGTAGGTGAACAAGGGTCAAGATAATTTGAGTCCATATGGACCTCCTCAGTATGCAGAACTGGTGTAAAATGTTGTGAAGCATTCTCATGGGCTTATGTGTAGTCGAGATTCAGAAATTCCCAGTGTTTGGTTCACATGTGATTTCCTTACTTATATTGAATTACCAAAGCTCAGAGGCAGCATTCGGAAGACCTGGTTGCAGCTGGCTGAGCGCAACTGGTCTGTCTCAGTTCTAGGAGATAATGTTAAAAATTCACCTATATGCCGACTTTGCGGCTCTAGTAACTGCCTCATTTGGCTTTACCACAACCCACTGAGTTGGACAGGGGGGGCTCCATGAGCTTCCCTTCTGCCAGTGTGGAGCTGAAGTTCACAAGCAAGGCGTTTGCCCATTTGTGTCCCTGTCAGGACAGTTGCCCCATATGGCCAGATACATTCTTGGTCCTCACCTGTTGAGATCAGAGGACTAAACAATGGTGCAGTTGGGCCTCAAATCTTTCCATTTTAAGATTACAACGAAATCTTTAATATTCTGCATGTTTTTCCTTTTCTCACCCACTCTGTCCTTCCACTTCACAATCCGTTCCTAGACTCTGCACAACTATGCTTTAAGAGCTCCTATCGTTCCCATTCTTAAACAAGACAAAACCCAGGCTGAGAATGCAGAGAATCTCACTTCTTAGTAAGATTCCAGCCTTATTCTTAATGAGTATATCTGGGCACTATTTATTTTTGTGGTTCTGCCCAACAGCTCTGTAGTTAATAAATAAATGTAAATACCCTCTCTTGGTGATTCTCGCGTGTGCTTGCGTTTCTCTCTCTCTCTCTCTCTCTCTCTCTCTCTCTCTCTCTCTCTCTCTCTCTCCAGGACAGTCCAACAGCCCAACAGCATTCTGAGCAAAGGCTGAGGGCACAGTTGCAGCTTTGGTAGCTGCAACTTGTGGAGGAGTTGATGAAGTTTCCCAAAATCCCTAAAATCTTCATTAGTTTCCACACATTTGGGGTGTGTTTGACTTGATCATGCACATTTGGGTTCCTAGACTGTGTCTACAGACTTTCAACATTTCAATAATAAATTTCCTTAAAAGGTCAATTCTTTTTTTCTTATTCCCCAGGCAGGCTGCAGTGCTCACCAACCCTGCCCCTCCCCCTACCCCCACACTGCCACCTGCCCTACCCATGTTTTATCTGCATCTCCAGCTCACTGCTCTGCACTCCTGAGGCTGTGTCCCTGTCTGGAGTCTGGCTCCCGGAGATGGCCTGTGCCTCCCCCTTCCTCCTATTGCCTACCAGACCAAGCCTAGTTTCTCCACAGCCCCATTTGGACTCTGTCTTGGCTCAGGGGGCTCCCTGGCTTCTATTCCTCTTTGCCCAGGTTTCTGTTCATGGAAGCCTCATCTCCCCTTGCAGCATCCCCAAGCACAGTCCAGTGAGTCATGCAGGCTGAGCATGTGGCGCGAAGTCACTGCACTGGGCAAAGAACCAGTGTGGACACTTTCACTTACCACCTGTAGCATTTGTTCTTTCCTAATCACAGCACTTTCCTCATTACTACTTTTGTCATCTACTCACATATCCAGCACTTAGCACTTTGTACAAAATATTCCAGTGAAGAATATTCAGCTTTTAAGTTTATTCCCAAAGGCCAGATCCTGTGCTCGAGAAAGACGATGAATTCAGGATGTTGTTATCTATGGGTTTTGGCCCATTAAATATGATCTTTTTATTATCCTTAGGAAGGCAGAAATAAACAAACACATGTCTGTTCCTACTTCAGGCTGGATGGCTGGTCTCTATAAAATAGCCCAAAGCAATCCTTCTTTTACTACGCATTAATCAGGAAGTGCTGAGGCATTTCTTTATCATTAAATCCAACTGCCCGATTCCTCCCACGGGTCTGCAGGGCACAGTAGAGGCTCTGAAGGGGAAACTCTCTTCTCACTCCTAATTCTATGCTCATCCCATCTCTACTACATGCACACGCATAGGCCATCCATAGGGGACATGGTCTCCTGATACGAAGGGTGGGGGAAGGGATGCCACTCATTCAAATAAATGCAATAATGGACTGTCACTGTGACTGAGTGCTTCAGCTCACATGATCCACCCTCGGACTAAGATATCTGTGGCTTTGGAGATAAGAGGGTGCCAATAATGCCCACATGTGTTGTTCTCCAATCCCCCCAACCCCATGCGGACTCACACAGACAGGCCCAGCTATTTCAGATTTCTGACTCTGTGACTTTCTTATCCTCCTGTTTTGGGCCCTATTTCTGCTCTTTAATTTGGCTCCTAACATAGGTCTTTCCAGTTCAGCCTGGAGTCTACAGATGCCTCCACTTTCTCTGCTTTGCTGGCCAGAATAAGCGCCCCGCTTGTGTGGGCGGTACTAACCTTCTTTAGCCATGCCTTTGAAAGGTAGGGGTTGGCCAGCTGGCCACTTGCCCATATTTCCAGGGGCATCCCATTACTAAGCAAAGGTGATTACACTAATAATGGCTTTTTTTTTTTTTTCTGCAACAGATCTGATACATCTTTTGAGAAGCTATTTATTGTATTTTGCTTTGTAAACATTCCTTTTCCACTGATACAAGTAGTACAGGAATACACTCACGTGACACAGTTCAACACCTGCACACAGTTCTCCCTCCATCAGTGACTTAATATGGGTGTATGCACATCTTCAGCTGTGCTCCTCATTGTGGGAACCACTAGCCACGTGCAGCTATTTAAATGATTTAAAATTAAATACAGTTTGAAAGTCAACTCCTTACTCACACTCGACACATTTCAGGTGCCCAAAGCCACACATGGCTAGTGGTTCCCATACTGGACAGCATAGATTATAGGACATTTGTATCATCATAGAAGGTTCTGTTGGACATCATTAATCTATAGAAATACATAGCCCTGTGCTTGTGTGATGTGAAAGCCTATTTTTGTTTTGCGTAAGTTTACTACATTGCACACATCATATTGTAACATTTTTGTCTCTGAATTATGTGTCTTGAAGATCTTTTAATGCCACCGCATGTGTATCACCCACATTTTTTAGCATCTGCCATTTTTACACAAATGGAGTTCAGGTTATTTACTTTTTAATTTTATGTTTATTATTAAAATAATATAATTAACATCCTCGCACATCCCTGTATCAGTCCTTTCATGAAGCTGAGTGGTTATTTTCCTAGTAAAACTAGCAAGAAGTATAATTTCTAAGTCAAAGTGTATGCTAATTTTTAGTTATTACAGTTATTGTAGAGCCCCTATATCTATGTACCCTCCCACTAAACCACCCTGCTATCACTAATTTAATCAAACTTTGAAAATATTGCCCATTCTTGTGGTTTATAAATCATCTAATTGATGTTTTAAATGGCATTTACCAAATGGGAAACTGTCTTCTGTTTAAACGTGTCTTATGTCTTGAGAAACAGTCTTACATTAGCCAGCAATTTGTATTATCTGTACTGCAAGCAGCCTTCTCAAATGCTTTGCCCATTTTTCTATTTCTTGTTTGTCTTTGATTGAATAAAGGAGATCTTTATGTACTTAAAATATTGATCTTTTATCTATTACATATGTTATAAATATTTGTTTCTTACATATATTAAACGTTTTAAAGTAAGAAGTCTATTACTATTTTAACTTTTAGAAATGTTTTGAACTTACAGAGTTTTAAATTTTGATGTCATCATATTTGTCAATCTTAATGAGTTTAAAATACACTTTTATTTTGGCCTTTCCTACTTCTCAGTCATAAACATTCTCCCTTCTAATAATATTTTAGGTTTTTAAAAATTGTAGTTGTTTAACTCTGTAACCCATCTGGAATTTGTTTTGATGAATGATATTCGAAGTAGAGATTTAATTTATTTCCCAAATATACGGCTAAAAATGCCTACACTATTAGACTTGGTAGTCCATTTTTCCCATGGATTTTAAACAGTATTGCCATCATTTACTAACCACACACTTATATATAAAAATGCTTGCACTCTCTATTTTTTATTTATTTATCTATTCTTAGCTATTGTTTTAAATTCCTTGCCTTTGTAATAAATGTTACAAGGACAATGGATGTTTCTTTTCCTTTTTCGAATTGTCTCAGGCAAATGAATTTCAAAATTAGAATTTCACAAATTCCATAAAAAGCATTGTAATGAGCATTGAATTGCAATGATAGATCCCTCAGGAAGGTATTGATGTATTTATAGTATTGAGTTTTCTCTTGCATGAAAATGTTTTTTCATTTATTTAACTCTAATTTATGTCCTTCAGTGCAATTTTTTAATTTAGGAAGTCTTTTTTTCTTAAATATCTGGCATTTCATGTTAGGGTTGGCTATTTCTAGATATTGACTTATTTAATAAAGACAATGACAGGTTTGGGGCGATTGTTCACCAATTCAAAGCAAAATGTGGAAGCTAGTATGTGTGCCTTATCAAATTAAGAGGGGCAGACAGAGTAGAGGTTCCTATTTAGGACTTCATTGTAAGAGTAGACTTTCAGAAAAGTTAATCGTCACCCCTGCTGGGCCTTCTGCTCTACAATCTCAGCCCTGACAGGGCAGGATGAGGAACCTGAGACTTGGAAGGGGGGTGTCTTGATAAGTGCTGGTGAGAACCTTGACCTGCATGATTTTCCTGAACCTGTTGACCCACAGACCATTCTCCCTTGTTAGAACATGGTGATGGCTCCTTCCTTAAGACTGTGCAGGGGATTCCATGTGATGGATGCTTTAACAGACAACAGTTATCCCCTCAGACTGTCTGGACCTCCCTTCTGCACTCTGGTCTAAAGACCAGGATCAAATCTTATTACAGCCCACTAGGGATTGCTCGCCTTATGAAGGGTAGTAGGTGCCAAAGGAGCTCCAAACCTGGCTCACAGGCACCGGCAGGAGCCAGAATGTGGACACAGAGACTGGATCCTGAATGTGCTGGATCAAGAGAACTGGACCTGAAGTTGGATAAGAGAGAGTTTATTGGAACGAAAGCACCATTCTGTGATACATGATTTAACTTCCTGGTGCAGACCCAAGAAGAAATGTTTATAAGCTGCTAGGATGGAGCTTAGAAACTTGGAAAAAGCAATGAGCCAAAATGCCAGAACTGGCATGGCAAATAGGTGAAAGGGATCAACAGGCTCAGAGAACTGGACATGCTAGCCTTTCTTAAGTGAATCAATTGTGCTCAGAAACAGCCGTTCAACTTCTTAGGATTAACAGTTATCATTTCATCGTGTTTCTTAAATGCCAAGTAAGTTGCACTAGCAGTGCACTGCCTTGCACAAGTGTCCCATCCCAGTTCACCATAGGTGAGAGCTTTTGAAATTGCTCTACCACTGTGTGCCCAGCTATCAGCACCCCACCTACCACCAGAGATGGGATTCTTGTTGCCAACCAACCAGTGAGTGACCTAGCTTCCAAATCCCATTTTAAGGTCTCATTTCTAGGACCACTCACAGTACCAACAATCTTATGGTGAATCCCCAGGAAACTGATGCTGAGATGAGATCTGCATGCAGAATGTTCGTTGGGGACAGCTTTCAGGAGATACACCCGGAGTGAAGTCAATAAAGGAGAAATAAGGGATGGAGAGGTTGAACTCAATAGAGTTGCAACTGTCATTTCCATTGTTCCTGTGGGCACTTCAGAGCCAAGATGCCCCTTCAGAGTCATCCCAAATGTAAGCAAGGCAGCCATGCCTTTGATCCTCCACCATGATCAATCATTGACCAGGGCTGCCCCCACCATCCCCGGAGCAGACAAGACCATCCCTGAGGTTAAGGGCAATTCCCAGTGAGAGAACACAACCCAGGATCCTGGACAAGCAAAAAGAGAAGAGTCAAAAAGTGGTAAAATGCAAATAAGCTCTGTACTTTAGTTAATAGCATTGTTCCAGTTAATGTTTTAGTTGCTATACATGTTCCATGGTTATATAAGATGTTAACATAATAAGAAGATGGGTGAAGAGGATACACTGACATCACATACTACTATTTTTGCAACTCTTCTGGAAGTCTAAAATTACTTCAAAATTCTAAAAAATTGTGGTAAAAACACATTGAAAAAAGAATTGAATAAATGAGACAATGGAGGGATAGATTGTTATGCAATATTAGGAAAGACTTAAGAATAGTGTTTCCAATGTCAATATAGTAAATAATGTAGTCCTCAAACATACTAATAAAGCAGTTTTAGTGGTTCAATTTTTAGTGGGTTGTGAAGTGAAAGGAGGTTAAAGAGGCCTAGATCTCTCTTTCTGAGAATTACATTTACAAGAGAAGATATGTGATAAAGGTAAATGAAACAGTGTGTGTAGGCTGAAAGAGTTCTAGAGCACATGGTAAGAGTGGGAAATGATGTGCAAACCTCCTGATGGAAATAAAGTAGGCAATTGTAGCATTTGTCCTTAAAATTCACTTACAATTCAAATGTTTCAGGGGAATTTCCTGATGTTAATGTACCTCTTGTAATGTGGCTGAATGTACAAGGAAATTTGGATTTCCTCTACATAAATTTGATAAGAACATTCTATAGCTAACCTGTGTTTTTGACAAGTTCTATAATTAAGCTAATTATAATAATAGCTTGATGGTAATCATGACAATAATAGCTAACATTTATTAAGTACTTGCTGTGTGTCAGCACTGTGCTAAATTACTTTAATTGCACTCTTTCAGAGAAATTAAGAGACTTGCAGAATGAAAGAGCCACAGCAGGATAAACAATTACCAGTCTCCCTTTTTGGGGACTGGCTGACTTTATAAAGCAAACAAGGCATTCTGTAGTCACTCTGATCAGTGGGAGATTAGAATGAGAATGGCATTAGAAAGCACAGATCACATCTGGTCATGAGAAATCTCAAGACCCATGTCCTCTGGAAGGCTAATTTATTTCCTTTTATTAAATGCAATTTTTCTTTCTGGAGAGGCTGTGCAAGGAATCCGCATACCTGAAATTTCTGTTTTTCTGTCCACTTATCATAAACAGTGTCTTTGTTTTTGACCTTTCCATGAATTCTGGCAAACAAGGGTGTGTCTAGAATGGTGTGTCTCAATTACAAGTGAGGTGGAGGCTCTGGGCACGTTAAAACTGGGTCAGGAGGCCAGGTGCAGTGGCTCATGCCTATAATCCTAGTGCTTTGGGAGGCTGAGGCGGGCGGATCACTTGAGGTCAGGAGTTAGAGACCAGCCTGGCCAATATGGTGAAACCCATCTCTACTAAAAATCCAAAAGTTAGCTGGGTGTAGTGGAACCTGCCTGTAATCCCAGCTATTTGGGAGACTGAGGCAGGAGAATCACAAGAACCTGGGAGGCAGAGGTTGCAGTGAGCCTGAGCGACGATCATGCTACTGCACTCCAGCCTGGGCCACAGAGCGAGACTCCATCTCAAAAACAAAACAAAACAAAAAAACCCCCGTCAGGAGAGTCCCAGGTAACCGACAAGCCAGAGAAGGCCAGAGGCAGAGGAAACAGAGCCCAGGGTAAGGAGCAGGCTGAGTTTTTCGATATTAGTTAAAATCTCTCCTGAGCAATGCTGGGTAAATGAGCAGCTTGGGGTGGATAATTCTGAAATTGTATTTCCCACCTGGCTCTGTTCTCTCAAAATAAAAGGAGCTTTCAACTCCTGAAGAGAGGAAGATAAGGAAATCTTTTTATAATAATATATCCTGTATACATTGATGCCACCTAACTGGCTAAGAAAAGTGAGAAAGTGAGTCCCTCTTCATTGGAGGGAGGGCCTTTCAAAAAGTCGCCCATCTGCCCTGGTTAGGGACAAGCTGAAAGACAAAAGCATGCTGTGAGTTTGAGAATGTAGAAAGGAAATGAACAGAAGGAGCATGATTCTGCAGTAGAGAGTCAGTTTTCATGTAAAAACTAGCACAAAAGAGACCAGGCTGAGCCTAGAGAATGATACCTGGTTCCATCTCACCTGGATTAGATGGACTGCTGTAAAAAAGAATCACACAAATTTAGTGCAGAACTAACACAGGGTTCTGTAGATGCAAAGCCTGACAATAGTCTCCATGGGCTAGAATTAAGGGGTTAGTGGGGCTTTATTCCTTCTGGGGGCTCTAGGGGTGGATACATTTCCTTGCCTTTCCAGCATCTAAAGGTGGCCATACCTCCTGGTCTCTTCCTGCACCTTCCAAGGCAGTAGGGTTGTACCCCGACCCTGCTCCTGGCCACATATCACTTTCTCTGACCACAACTGACAAAGATTCTTTGATTTTAAGGACTCATGAGGCTACAGGGGGCCCATTCAGGGAGTCCAGGATAATTTCCTCATCTGAAGAGCCTTAACTTAATCAACTCTGCAAAGTCCCCTGTCCCACTTAAAATGACCTGTTTACATACAGGTTCCAAGGATTAGGGTGTGCAAGTCTTAGTGGGGCCATTATTCTGTCTGTTGCCTTGCCCAGTGTGAGTACCATGAGGAGGTGATGGTGAGAATGAAAAGTGAGATCATTACATGTTGAAGACAAATAACTATGGTCTCTTGGTTCATTACACCTGAGCCGAAGATGTCTTCTGAGTGCTCCAGTTTCATGCAGTGCATCTTACAGGAGAACACGGTCCAGATCCATCTGTCTGCGGAGGGGTCCTCTGGATTCTCCTGCAAACGGCCGCTGCTGGAAGGTGACGCTGGGACCCAGGTCTGGAGCTGGGGCGTGGCCACCAGGCTTGCTGCAGTGGCTCAGCTGGGAGCCTCCCAGGGCTCTGAGCTTTAGCAGCTTCAGCAGTGCACCCCTGCCTTCTGAGACTTGCTTCCGTCTGAGGTGCCTTCCCAAGGCGCCCATGCTGTCTCTCCCTTGATATTGAGGGAAATTTGTTACTTCCATGAGTTCTAGGCAAACAAGGGCCCAATAGTAGCTCATGTTTTTTTCTCTCTAGAGGCAAAGCAGTCCAGGCCTATTTGCCCCTAAATAGATGTTTCAACCATGAGTTGAATATTTTTTAAAAATTAATTCCTCTGAGTAACTTGGTATTTCATACCAAATTCAGTGTAAATTTCTACAAACCAATAACATTTTCCTACAGAACAAAATCTACATTTTCCACCCAATAGAATTAACGATGATTCCTTTGTATGGACTAGTACTCAAATTCAAATTTCCTCATTGTCCAAAAATACCATTTTTGGTGTGTTCGACTAAACCAGATTTTTCACTTCAGGATTTCATACTGCATTGGGCCATGACACAGCTTAAGCGAAAGACCCTGGGTTGTGTGGGATAGCAGAAGAGTTGCTGGTCTGGTTTGCACAGCACAGGGCTTCACAGAAATGCTCTTTGGGGTTTCCCAGAAGTTGTGCTTTAATCCCTTATGACAGTGGAAGAGGCTTACATGTAGGACTCCAGTCTGTTTTAAAAAAACAGTGAAGAAATGACACAACCCTGGTGGGTTGATCACCAATGGCAAAGAATTCTGAATGTTTTTGTTAACTCTTCAAACCCTCCTGCAGCAAGTGTACTTCCCAAAAGCCAACCAGTCTCAGGGTGACAGATGTTCTGTCTGGAGAAAAACTCTAAGGTGTCCATGTTTGTGCGGGAAGTGGAGGTGTCCTGAGGTGGCTCCTGGGGTGGTCTGGGTAACTTTAGAAGAAACCAGCTGGCCTAAGGTCCTGGAGTAGCCTGTGGCATGCACTGAGAGGGCAGGGCAGGCAGCATGGTATTTGAGCAGACCTCCTGAGCCCCTGGCAGGAGATTGAGGGTGGGAGCAAATCGAGCAGGGACCGTGCTAGAGGGCAAGTTCATTCCAGGGTCAGAGGTGCTAAGAGATCTGCATTAAAAACCTTCTCTGAAGCAGTCTAAGAGGTACTTTGCCATGCCCATTGCAAACAAATAAAGTATTCCTGCATTGTTTTCTGGTCAACTCTTTCCCACAATGCTATTTCCAACCATAGAATTTGGAACCATTCAGAGAATTTGTTTTGCCAGAGATAAGGTTTCTGGGTAGAAGTTCAAGGCCCACTGAAAACATGCCAACCTTTGCTTCTTGGTCAGTGGTTTCTTGTTTATGATGCCCAGCTGGCTGCTGAGACAAAAGCCAGGAATCAATTTGTCCATGGTCAAGGCTAAAATGGACCTGAACGGATACTACTTAACTAAGCTGATCCACAGAAAGGGTTATTCTGTGGTTGAATCTTCCACCAGAACCGTCCCTACAAAGCCAGTTACAGTGGGACCTACGAAGCTGTCTGAGGCTCATGTCTCTGGGCCTTTGGGTAATTCCTTCCACACCCAGATCTCATTGGTCAGCCACAGCTGTGAGCGTGGTGGGAGAGTTGCTGCAGTGACACAAAGAAGACCAGGTCCTGGGTGAGGAGCTCCGTCCCAGGAAAGACAGCCTATTTGCCAGAGCACCCTGTGAGAGCATGGCCCATGAGCTCCTGGTGGACCAGAGGCACAGGAGAAGAGTGACCAGAAGGCTGAGCTCCAGACATGGTGACACAGACCCAAGGGCACCAATCACAGAGCAGTGGGTCAGATGCAGGGAGTGTGTCTGAATGAAGCAGTAGCTGGGAAGGGAGGGGCCAGACCCCCCTGTGCTGGCCCATACCTGCAGGATTCAGTTACTGCCTTGGTAGAAAGAAGAGTGGGGACCATCAGAGACCAAGGCAGCAGCTTGGAAGGGAAAGAACACAGTCCAGGAATCGAAGATGAGACCATCTGCATCTCTCCCACCTCCAGTTGAGGGCCTTGGGCGCAGGCCGCTGACTCCCACAAGCTCCAACTTTAGAAGAATACCCCTTGTCAGCCTATCCCACAGGGATGCTTTAGAGCATCAGTCAGAGGAAGGGCAGGCCAGCTCCCAGGCACTACGATGGCCACACTGCAAATCTAAGCCTCACTATGGGATGCAATACCAGAGGGATCAGATGAACACCCCAGATATCTTTATCAGCAGTAACCTTCCCTGTCCTTCACCCCAAGAATAAACATAGGCATACACGCAACACATGCACACACACATGCATACCATTTGCACAGATACATGCAAAACTTACAAGTATATCCCTTTAGCATGCACTAAGTTTGACTATCTCAATGTGCTTTTGTATGAGTGAAAGACACAGCATTAGGTTTAGTTGTGATTACATCAACGTGTGTGTGTATGTACCTAAAGATAAATGTTTTGCAAAGTAAGGATGTAGTCAAAAGTAAATACTTGAGGCATGCATTCTACCGTGAATAATGAAAGGAAAAGTAGAGCCCAAAATAATTCTGATTGCAGCTCATTTTCAACTGGCAGAAGAAGCCAAGAATAAAGAGATTACAGATAAAGTGATACTCTCCACTGGAATTGGATGGTGCCCATACAATCTGTTTCTTATACAGTCTCAAGCTATGATTCCTAGAAACTTTACTTTCTGTTTTTGACATTTGTAAATGAATTATTTACAGCTATGAAGGCTTCAAATGCTTATCATTTGAATTAATAAGGTTTTTACTTTTCAATAGAATCTCTACTGCTCCTTCATGGACTTTGGACCGAAAGTTCCTTTTGAGTGCCAACTAAGACTGAAGAGATAACAGTTTCAACAGTTAAATTAAAAATGAATGTACATTTAGATAGTCCTTGAATCCTGCTAACAGGAGTATGGATAAGTATAATCTTTCTGGAAAATAATCTGAAATAGCCATCAAGAGACTTAAAATATCTATTTCTTTTTTTCTTTTTTTTCAAGACAGAGTTTTGCTCTTAAGCCCAGGCTAGAGTAAAGTGGCGGGATCTCGGCTCACTGCAACCTCCCCCTAGCCAGGTTCAAGTGATTTTCCTGCCTCAGGCTCCTGAGTAGCTGGGATTACAGGGATGTGCCACCATGCCCAGGTAATTTTTGTATTTTTAGTAGAGATGAAGTTTCACTGTGTTGGCCAGGCTGGTCTTGAACTCCTGACCTCAGGCAATCCACCCGCCTTAGCCTCCCAAAGTGCTAGGATTACAGGTGTGAGCCACTGCGCCCACCCTTAAATCTCTATTTCTTTTAACACATTAATTCTACTTCTAGTATTCCAGAAGTTTGAACCAGTACCTATGAATAATGCATTACATTTCCATAAGATCCAGACTAACCAGTTCATTAAAATAAGTTACATCTATCTTTATTCAAAGGCAATGATGTCTGTGATATTTTGAAAACACAGGACAAGAGAAAAACTGCAAATCCTGCAGCCCTAACTTACACTATGGGTATATGTGTGGTTTATAAGAATATCTCCTTTTATAGAATTTGTAAGGATCTTCATTTCTTAGAAATCTTCATTTATAGGAATGTCTCCTTCATATGTGCAAGTACAATGAAAGCAAACTGGAAAAGTAGAATCCCACCAATGTGTCTACTGAAATTGTGTGATTCCACTTATTTTGAGTATTTTGATTTTTTGAAATTTCAGAATATGTATTGCAATTAGAAAAAAATAAAGCTATTGTCATTTGGAATAAATTCATTGTTGAAAATTCAGATAATAAATGAGAAATACAAAAATTCAAACACCGTTGTAGTAGCAAAGTAGAAATTAACATCTGTGTTGCATTTTCAGAATTTAATTCCAGAATCAGACGGATTGGAAATAAATGTAAATGAGCATGTGGGTAGAGCTACAGACACAGATATAGATTCACATTTGAGTATATATCATTCTTTTTTCTACATTTTTATTCCTTATTTTATCTTATTTTAGATGCAGGGGACACATGTGCAGGTTTGTTACATGGGTATATTGTGTGAGCTGAGGTTTGGGCCTCTAATAATCCTGCAGCCCATATGGGGACCTTAGTACCTGGAAGGTAGTTTTTGAACCCTTGCTCCCATCCCTCCCACCTTTTGGAGTCCCCAGGGTTTATTATTCCCATCTTTGTGTCTATGTGTACTTGATGTTTGGCTCCCACTTATAAGTGGGAACAGGTGGTATTTGGTTTTCTGTTTCTGTGTTAATTCACTTAGGTATATCATTCTTTTTAGTTTTAATTGATGCATAATAGTTCATCATACTGACATTACATGACATTCATGCAAAGAAGCTCTTAATGTTAAAATTTCAACTTGTTTGCCAATGTTTTGCTACTATGAAAACACAGTGATAAGTATCTTTGCACACAATTCCTCATGTACACTCTGGTTAACACTTTTGGATAAAATAAGAGAAAAAAAATCGATAAGCTGAAGTGCATGCATATTTTATACATATTGCCAGATTTTTTTAAGTTTATATTCCCATAGGTAACATGTTGAGAATAACAACAGTAATAATTATAATAAAATGAGTGCTTGTGTAGCAGTTACCACATGCCAGGCACTATTCTAAGCCCTTTGCATGTTGACCCTTTTAATCTTCCCAGCAACCCTTTGAGGCATTATTAATCCCATTATACAGATGACAGCTGATGATGCTAAGGCACAGAGAAGGCAAGTGGCAGCCAGCAAGTAGTGAAGCTGAATTTCAACCCAGCCGGAAGGGTGTGTGTCCGTGACCTGACTCCTCTGCTCTGATGCCGGCACTTCCCCTCCTCCCACCCCACTGGTGCCGCCAGTCTCCATCATCTTTACTGACCTGAAAAGTAGGAGAAAATACTCATTATTTTTGTTTATATCTATTATATTTTATTATAAAATTGGCTAAATATATTTTATATCTCCATTGTCCATTTACACATATCCTTTGCCCATTGTTTTTCTCTACTATCATTAAGCAGATTCTGTTTTTTTAACTGGTTTTCAAGTAAGAGCTCTGTAGATCAAAAGTGATAACACTCCTCCTTTCTTGTCTGCTGTGCTATCTTTCTCTTGGTTGGTTCTTTGTCTCTAAACTTCATGGATACTGTATTATATGTACTCTGCGGACATTTTACTTTTACGTGCAGTCTCATTTATCAATCTTTTCATTTGCAATTTCTGCTCAGATAATAGTCTACATTTTACCCTATACATATTTTATTCTAATACAGATTTCTCTTTAGAAATGGTCATGTTAATCCATCTGGAATTTAAAAGTAAGGTGTGAGTTATACCTGCTTTTTCCCCAAATGTCAAAGTCATGATCCCAACTATCATTTTAAAAATAGAAAAAATAAATTTTCTTGTAAATTGAAAGACAAAAAGCAGCCAGAGGAGTGTGAGAAGCAAAAACAGAAGAGAAATTGTAAGGGCACAGCCCGTCTATAAAATCCGAACCCCATGCTCCTAGTGATGCTAGAAGTGCCCATTCTAGAACACGGAGTCAGCTTGTTGGGGACTTACCAGGAGTTGCCTCTCTGCTCCCTGAATCTTTCTTCTCCTGCATCTTCATCTGTCTCCTGGCACAGCCCCGGCTGCTCACCCTCCACTGCACAGTGACATCCCTTTAACTTTTCACGGCTGACTCTTATCTTTGGCTTGTGCCACCAATTTGACCAGCATTTTTCGCTGAGAACTTCTTGAAAACCAGAAAAGAAAATGAGGACAGAATAGCATGCTTCCAAAGAGGCATTCCTGTTCGCAAGAGGCCTCGCTCATGCCCTCGAGGAGGCCTGGCATCCTGGCAGTGGCTCCTGACCTGGAAATATCACCCACATCTGCTGTCTTAGCCTGGCTTGGCTTTTGGCCACATGGCTGCCATCCCTCTTCTTCTTGTCCCTGGGCTACTTTCCTGTCCTTCTTGCTCTGTTCCTCCACCTGGACATTCAAAGGACCAGGAGGAGGCTCCTCTGTCTATGTGGTTCATCACCTTAGCTGAGCGTGGAGACCAGTAGGGTTTTGCATAGCACAGAGGCAGCACCTCCCATAGGTGGAGGTCAACAGTCGGGGCCCATTGCGACTGCCTGGCTCTCTCTTTGGTAGTGTTACATCCCATGATGATTTCTAAGTTTACTTTTTCTGTGTTCTCCACATTCTTTGTGAATTTGTCCCATATCATTTTCCCCTTGCTGATCTGTTTCAACTTACTACAACAAAAGCAACAGACCACCTCCTTTTGTCTTATACTGGTATGTCCAGCATGTTCAAACCCTTTATTGTAGTTTGCAAGTGCCCAGGAATATGCCACCAGGTTATGTACCATCTGTAAGCATTTTAGACTGAAGCCCCAGTGACCTAGGAAAATACTGTCTCTTGAAAAATGAATGACACAACCAAGAACTTTTTCTTAGTCAAAGGCTGTCTATATTCCGTGTGTTTAACATATTATTTCATTTAATTTAACCTACTATTTCTCCAAGGTGGCTATTGTTTCCATTTTACAAATGATGAACACTGAGTTCAGAGAGGCTAAGTAACTTATCCAAGGTCATTCGGCTTGTAAGTGGTGGAGCAGAGATGTAAACCAGGTAAACTCCTTTCCCTTAGTGAACGGAATATAATTCTCTCAGTTCGTTAGGCAATTTATGGTTGTTTCATGTCTTCAGAGCTGAGTGAGAGATTTTAATCACTCCAATTAGAATTTTAAACAAAGAACTTGTGTTAAAGACACTTAAGAAGGGATCCACAGGGAGGGAAGACTGATTCTAGCCAGAAGTTTTTCAATGGAATGCACGGTGAATTAAATTGGACATTAGGAGACTAGGCTCCAGTCCAGGCTCTGCTACAAGAAGTCTTTGTAAATTCCACCTCCTTAGACCTCAATAGCCTTCTCTGTAAAGTGGAGAGGGACTGACCATCAAGAGCTTGACAAGTAGGTTGCAATCCCCACAATTCTAGGGATATTGTGTTGAAATTAGCCTCATTCACAGAAAACATGATCTTACATCAGAAAAAACTAAAGACTGCACCAAACAACCCTTACAACTGACAAACAAATTTAGCAAATTTGCAGGATACAAAATCAATATACAAAAATCAGTAGCATTTCTATATGCCAATAGCAATTGATCTGAAAAACAAAGAAAGTAATCTAATTCACAATAGCTACAAAAAAAAATGCCTAGGAATCAATTTAATCAAAGAAGTGAAATATTTCTATGAGGAAAACTATAAAACACTGATAAAAGACATTAAAGAGGATACAGACAAATGAAAAGATATCCCATACTCATGGATTGGAAGAATTAACATTGCTAGAATGGCCAGACTACCCAAAGCAATTTATAGATTCAATGCAATCTTTATCAATAGAAAATGACATTCTTCACAGAAATAGAAAAAAAATCTGAAAATTTGTACATAACCACAAAAGATTTAGAATTGCTTAAGCAATCCTGAGCAAAAGAACAAAGCTGACAGCATCACACACCTGATTCAATTACACTGCAAAGCTGTAGAAACCAAAACACCATGGTACTGGCATAAAAACATATGCATGGACCAATGGAATGGGATAGAGAACCCAGAAATAAATCCATGAATTTACAGCCAACTCATTTTTGACAAAGTCATCAAGGACACACATTGGGGTAAGGACAGTCACTTCAATAAATAGTGATGGGGAAACTGGATATCTATATGCCAAAAAAAATGAAACTAGATCCCCATCTCTCACCATATACAAAAACTAATTCAAACTGGATTAAAGACTTAAATGTAAGACCTAAGACTATGAAACTAATAGAAGAAAACATTAAAGAAATGCTGCAGGACATTGATCTGGGCAAAGATTTTGGGGGTGAGACCTAAAAAGCATAGGCAACAAAAGCAAAAATAGGCAAATGGGATTACATTAGTTAAAAAGCTTCTGTACAACAAAGAAAACCATTAACAAAGTAAAGAGACAACCTATGGAATGAGAGAAAATATTGGCAAATTATCAATCCAACAAGAGATCAATAACCAGAATATATAAGGAACTCAAGCAACTCAATAGCAATATAATAATAATTAATAATAATCTGACTTTAAAAATGGGCAAAAACCTGAATAGATACTTCTCAAAAGAAGACATACAAATAAGCAACAGGTATATGAAGAATGCTCAGTATCACTAAGCACCATGGAAATGCAAATCAAAACCAAAATGATATCTCATAATAGTGATTTAGAATGGCTATTATCAAAAAGACAAAAAATAACAAATGCTGGTGGGGATGCAGAGATGTATACGTTTATACAGTTTTGGTGGGAGTGTAAATTAGTACAGCCACTATGGAAAACCATATGGAGATTCCTCAAAAAACTAAAAGTATAACTACCATGTGAGGTAGCAATCCCACTGCCAGATATATATCCCAAAGAAAGAAAAACAACACATCAAAGAGATGTCTGTACTTCCATGCTTATTGCAACACTATTCACAACAGCCAAGATATGGAATCAACCTGAGTGTCCATCAATAGATGAATGGACCAAGAAAATAGATATATATAGCATATATACACAGTGGAATATTATTCAGCCAAAAAAAGAGTGAAATTATGTAATTTGCAACATTATGGATAGAACTGGAGGTCATCATGTTAAGTGAAATAAGCCAGGTGTGGAAAGACAAATATTGCATATTCTTACTCCTATGGAGGAACTGAAAAAGTGGATCTAGTAGAGGTAGAGAGTAGATTGCTGGTTACCAGAAGCTGGAAAGGAAAGCGGGGTGGGACAATTAATAAAGAAAACTTGGTCAATAGGTGCCAAAAAACAGTAGAAAGAAGAAATAAGTTCTAGTATTTGATAGCACAGTAGGGAAATTATAATTAATAATATTTTATTGCATATTTCAAAGTAGCTAGAAGAATTGTAACATTTTCAACACAAAGAAAACATAAATTTTTGAGGTGGTGAATATCCCAATTATCCTGATTTGATCATTACACATTGTATTCTAGTATGAAAATATCACATACACTTCTAAAACATGTATAATTATAATACATATCAGTAATATATATTAATTTAATAAGAAATGCTGGGCTCTAAGTCCCGAAGGGAAGGGCTCCATGATAATGACAGAAATCTGCTTTGCACACAGAGGATCAGAGTAGTAATACACGTAGCATGCTTCTTCTAGTCCTTAAATCAGAAAACCACTGAGATCCCTCTAAGCAATGATATTTGTGGCCACACAGATCTTTCCTTTTGGCCCTGTCTAAATTGAACAGCCTTATAAATGTAAGTCCACCTGGACTCTTCTGGATCTGAAATGTTGTAGAACATGAAAATAGTGAGATGGTTGAGCTGTTCTGCAGTGGGAGTGTAGGAGATTTCACAGAATAAATGCTGTCAGACTTTCTTCTCAAACTTCAGGCTGGGCTGGGGGAACGGTGCCATGTTTGAGGCTGTAGAATATACATGTGTCAGGAGTGTCCATCTCCTTCAGCGGTCAAAAAATTCAAAGTAAAACATATTCATATGATTTATAAAAATAAGATGGAGCTTCAAAGAAATTTAGCGTTGGCCCAACCTGCTCTGCTCCCAAAACCCTATGTGAGCTTCTTTTTGCCATTAGTGTAATTCCACTGAAAACTTGGAAAGCACCAGGAGAACAGCACCAAGAACGTGATGACCAAATAGAAGTTCAGCAGGAAAAAGAGATATTGGTGGAGGCCCCAGGAACTTGTCCCTACAGAGGAACAGCAACACTTAGCACTAAGAGCCATGCTGTGACCCCAGGGGAGCTCTAGAGGAGAGTAAGGGACCCCAGATGGACCTGTGGGATATGTTAGCATGAACTCTGTTGAGTCATCTGCCTGAAAGGGCATCATTAGTGCTGGTGGGGATGGCAGGGAGGGAAACCTCTTTTGCTTCTCTCGTGTATTCTCTCCTTGATCCAACTGTAGCTATTCACGTGCTACAGTCTCTGTCTTCCAAATGGCTCATGGGTCAATTTATTCATTTGACAAGTATTTATTGAACATCTGCTAAGTGACAAGCATGGTCTAAATTCAACAATATATTTAATATTCCACTAGCATCTCAAACCCAATTTGCCCATGACTTCCTCAAGCCTGGTCCTCTTCTTGTATGTCCCATCTTAGTAAATGCACCATTATCACCCAGTGATCCATGCCAAAAGCTGGGCATCATTCTCTTCCCCTCTCTGGCTCACTCTTCAGCACCTAGTTCATCTTTAAGTCCTGTTCAACCCAGGAATCCAGTATGGGACCAACCCAGACCCTGGGCGGAAGGGGCGCCTGAACTGTCTCCTCCTGTAGCTTCCTTAGTTCCCAGTGACTTTACGAGGATTACCCCAACCCACTTGCTCCTCAATTCTCAGTGAGTCCCAGGCCTCTAAATCTTCCACGTGCTCTCTCGTTCTGTCTCCGTCACCTGGACCGCCTAGGCTTCATCTCCTTCTAGACCTGGAACACAGCAACTATTTTGCTAAAAGATATTCATGTCTTGCTTGAACCTTCCCTCCTGTCCTGGAGGAGCTGAGCTGTAGCCACCTTCTGATTCTCATCCTTGGCCGGTCCCCACCAGCCTATATTCACGCTCCCAACCTACCCATCCCTCTCTGTCTAGCTCCTGCCCACCTATTCCCACCTCCCTAGATCATTTTTTCTGAACAAGTATATGACCTCCCTTCTTTTGCCAACATTTTAGACAAAATAGTAGAGGGAATGTGGAAAGTTGATTTTCTTTTCTTTTTTGTTTTTGTTTTGCTAAGAATTCTAGTGATGCTGTTCAAAGAGGTAACAGTAATGTCCAGCCTGCTCCCGGGATGCCCAGCTGTATGGCCATGGATAACTGATTATCTTGACCAATTCCATTAGCACAGGGTGTAGACTACAAATGCATATTAGGAGAAAGCAGGAGGGAAATTCCTAAGTCACTGTGCTGACAGCCTCAGCTACAACTACTCTGGCCCTCAGACACAGGGAAGCTTTTTGCACACCATTCCCTCTTCATGGGAAGCTTTTCCTAGTTAAACCCCACTCATCATTCACTTCCTCAGGGAGGCTCCTCTTGACCCAAACTGGAGTCCTGGCCGTAGCTGCTGTCTTATGTCTACTTGTGTGGTCACTTCAGTGGTGGTGGTCTCTCCCATTGGACTGAGTTGCCAGGGAAGCCATGTCTGCATTGACTCCCCACTGCATCTTCAGTGAAGGTCACAAAGCAAGCGCCGGATCATATTTGCTAAGCTAACATCTAAGACTGGAAAAATCAACTGCTACAATAGCAACTACGTCCATATGTGGCTTAACGACAGACATACATTACGAGAAATGCATCTTTAGGTGGTTTTGTCACTGTGCTATTGTAGAGTGTACTCACACAAGCCTAGATGGTGTAGCCTAGTACACAGCTAGGCTACAACCTATACAGGCTGTGACTGTACTGAATGATGTGGGCAACTGTAATACAAGGGTCAGCATTTGTGTACTAACACATCTAAACGTAGAAAAGGCACAGCAAAAATACCATACACTGTCGTACCTACTCTCTGTCATTAACAGAAACATCATTATGCAGCACATAACCGTAGAATAGTCTGAAGATTCCATCCTCACAACTCAGTGATGCGATCATTCTTGCTGCTGCCTCACAGTTGAGAAATCTCACAATAATGAGACCGTGTCCTTAGCCCAAGGTCACATGCCCTTGACCCAAGTCTATCATCACCCTCTTTCCACAGCCTTCTGCTTGCCTGTGCACTGGGATGTGATATAATGCAGACGGGCCCAGGACTTGTATTCAGTACCCATCTTTCTACTCATTTGCCTTTAGGGAAGTCTCTCCCCAGCTCATGTGCTAATCCACAGCCTAGGAAGCTAGACCGGAGTGGGGAGTGGTAGGGGCAAGGCTGGTGGCAGAGGCTGTCCACAGTCCTATTTTGTTTGGTCAGTGTGTCATTTTAGTTGAATTTGAATGTCCCAGAGTTAACAACAGTGCTACAATTTTCAAGCTGCTTGTACAACCCAATCTCCATTTTCAATTTTCAGGATCCAATTAAGCTTTAAAGCTACCTGCTTGGAGTTTGTAAGGTGTTGAGACTTGAAGCCCTGGACAAGCTGCCTCTGCACCCTAATTACTCAGGATTCCCAAACATTCTTGTTTCTTTCCTTCTCCCCACACTTCTCAATGAACCCAGTGTCTGCTAGGACCCAGGTCTGCAACCTCAGCAAGACCCATGTTACCATGTGATGTCTCACTTGCTGTGCCAGTACATGTAATGGTTATTTGGAGTATTTTTAGGATAAGCACTCAAAGATGTGTGGAGACCCTCAGGAAAAAAAGAAAAAAAAAGACATCTACAAAAATACCTTGCAGAATTCAGAGGAATTTGAACCATATGTTTCTACTTCTTTTACTGATTCTTTTACAAGTAAACCATTAAAATGCACTCCTCTAAGAGCTATTTGATGTCCCAAGAGCTCCCAAATATTTTGCAAGCAGTTTTCCTTAGAATCAAAAGGATGTGCTTAACTTACCTAAGAGGTGTGGAAGGCACCCAAATCCGAAGGATTTTTTGGTAACTCTTGAATTGTACACAACAAATTGCCTGCCTCTTACTTTTCATGTTGGATTAAATTAGTAGTTGTCATAGTGAAACCAGCCCAATTTGTTTTCTGGGTGCATTAGAAGGAATGTTCCTGGAAGGAGCCAGGACTGCAGGAAAATTGCGAAGTCTGTAAACGTAGTTCTTCTGCTGCTGAGTCCCATTCTCTTGGCTGAAAGTTGCTATGGAGCAGGCAAAATACAATTCAAGGCCAGCATGAATCACTTGCTTATCTCAAGGACCCCCTCTCATATTTTCTCTTACAAATGTGTTTTTTAACAAATAAATGGTATTTATTTTTCCATTCTAATCAACAGAGAATAATCGTTTCACTTCTTCAAGCAGGCACGAGTCCAGCAGAAAGCCAAGACATTCTACATCTTCATGAGCCTGCTCTATCTTGTTGAGAGTCCATTTATAATTTCAACTTTGCCCATTCAAAACAGCTGTGATTCTCCCATCTCCGATTTATGGAACTCTTAATGGACATGTTTTCCCTCTATGGTATTATTTTTTTATTATGGAAAATAAATACAGTAGTAGGTGGAATATCTCAATTTGTACAGTGGTTTACTCTTTACTAATTCCCCATGAATTATCTTACTTAATTCATGTTTATTATTCTTACAAAACCCTGGGACAACCTTCTCACCATCCCTGTCCTCTAGAGGTTAGTGATGCCCCAGGTGACAAGTTTCATAAGGGCAAAGCTGACAGTCAGTTTTCTTGATCAAAAAATTAATGCACTTTCTGTTTCAGGGTTTTCAGGTGCAAAATACTTAACTGATGGTTGTAGCACAGTGAATCCACCCCAAGAATATTTGTGATTGAATGAGTGAATGAGCAAGTCACCCTTGGGCACTCAGGAAGCCAGGGAAGGGTGGGGAGCTACCTGAGACGTAGGCATCCAGCCAGACTATTGTGAGGTCAGCCCAATGGCAGAACTAGCCTTCAGCCGAGTGGATGAGAACCTGTAGAGGCTAGAGAGACATTACAAGTAGGGCTGACCAGGTTCATCGTACTTCAAGAAAAATAAACTAGTTACATTAGGAGCCTTCTAGAACTGTTAAATTATCCAGGGTAAAAAATATCCTTGGGTACCTGGTTCTTTTCATGGTGAAAGAGCTGTTGAGACAAAAGCCAGTGCTTTGCTGTAATTACTGGTTATCCAATACTTTGCCAAAGGCCTCAAAGTGTGCAGTGTCAGGGTGATTCGACATGGACTGTAAGGACTTAGGTCCTTTGTACAGCGTGATAATGAACATGGGTGCTGTCTCTGGCTCCAGCCACACTCCCACATTCCTCCATGCCCAGAGCACAGAAAGAGGGTGACTCAGTGGACTCAGACATTCCCCAGGTCCCTGAAGGTCTGAGAGCATGTCCTTCTAGGCCCAGGGGCAAGTATTCCCATAGGGCAGTACTGAGCCCTGGACAGAAGTTCCACCCGGCCTAGCTGCAGCTGAATTGTCACCCAGCCTTTCCAGCCTAACCTCTCTCCACAAAGAAGGAGATGCATTCCAGGAGGTGAGGAGTTCTGCTTTCTGTCATCCATCAAAATTGCCCTGGTAACCTCCAGACACAGCCTGCTGAAATAGCTTCCTTGAAATTATTGTGCAAAATGATGCTTTAGAAAAAATAGAAAGGACTTTTTGACATCCTTAACATGGTCACAGTCTCAGATTATCAGGGGCCAATTTTATCAACACTGTTTTGTCTGGTCATGGTTCACATCACACCCACCTCATGGTCAGCCTGGCTTGGAAGGGAGCCTTGGATGCTCCATATTTGCCCAAGGCCTCAGCATTGAATCCCAAGCCTCCTCCATCTGGCACTGTGCTTCCCTAGCAGATGCCCAGTCTGTAGTCATCCAGCCTTAGCAAGTGTTCCTGTGGAGGGCCTCACCTGTACCCTCCTACCTCGCGCCACACACACACACACACGCACACGCATACACACACACACACACACGCTCATACACACATGCATTCACACACACACACGCTCATACACACATGCATTCACACCCACATGCTCATACACACATGCATTCTCACACACACACCCTTATAAACACATGCATTCACACACACACGCTCACACATGCGTTCACACACATGCTCATACACACATACGTTCACACACCCACACATATTCATAGACACATACACATGGACACACACATTCACACACACATTGATACACATATGAATTCACCCATACATGTATATTCACGTATGCGCACTCACACGAATTCATACACACATTCACACACTAGTAGTCACAAATACATACACATTCACACATTCACACACACACACATTCACACTCACAGTCACACACAGACACCGCCACGATTTCTCTTTTGCCCCCTTCCTATCTTCATCTTCCATTAGCTTGTCCAGATAAAATTGATTTCACGTGGCTGTTTTCCTTTCTAGAAGGCCCCTCAACACACGTGTGCACACTACCCCACATGAGATTAATGTTTGAAACGAATCGTCTGCCTCCTTCCTGCCGCAAAGTCCCAGCGAAACGAAAGATGGATGATTCTGTGCATGGGAAGGGTGGGGAAATTAATTAGGAATGACAAAGGACCCCATTCTTCGGTTCCACTTATCTTGCTGCTGACTTGCCATACGCTGTTGTGTGCCCCGACCAGGTGTGTGATTGACGGGCTTTGGGGACGTGTTGCCAACTCCGCACTGCCCTGCCCCCTACTGGGCAGCCATCGGGCCCCAAGGGCATTGGATCTAGACCCTGCTGTCCATCTGCCCCAGCCTTTGCCTGGGCCCACTGGCCTAGGAGATGCAGAGGGAGGGGTCGGGGCAAACCCCTCTCACCAGGGCTGGGTAGACGACAGAGGAAGTTCGGACAGTGGGAAATCCCCGGGAGATAGCCACCACTTGTGGGGTGAGGAGTCAACACACTGGTCTGCTCTCCATGCAGGCATGCCCTCACTTGGGAACCAGGCGCGTCTCTGACATCTTTGACCCTCAGCTTCCCCTGTTGCAGAATGGGATTACAGCCTCACTGGGGTGCTGGGAGTGTCTGGGGAAGGACTTGAGGCCAACGACAGATGTCATCCTCATCAGAGACACTTTTAATATTGGCGGTGGCCATGGCTGGCTCCCTGGAAAGCCCGACCTCTTTGGGGAGGGTAGGTATTGGGGTGGGAAGAACAAACAGCGATCAGGACAGACAGTGCTTGGCCTTGGGGGAGGGAGATCGGACCTGGACCTGGACAGGCTCCTCTGAGAGCTCAGGGGCCGCTGCAGCAGCCACATGGCTGGAACATGTCACACCCCTGCTTGGAGCTGCGGCTCCTATAGAGTAGAGACAGCAAAGCTGTCCCCAGAGGATTGTCAAGAGGAGGAAGTATAGGAATACCTGGCCGCTGGCAGGTCCTGTAAAAGGCCCTGCTTCCTCCACAAGGCTTTCATGGCGGTGGCCACCCCAGCAGGCAGCAGGGTTGCCAGCACTCAGCCCGCACCCTAGGAAATGGGGGCCCTGGGGAGGCAGGGAGAGGCCCCCGGGGAGGCGAGCCTTCCTGGGGGTCCAGATGCAGCAGAGGGGTGTGACCATCCTGGATCTGGGCTCACCTCTGAGGCTTCATCTGTAAAATGGACACGTAAGTCCCCAGCGCAGGTTCATGGGAGAGGGAGAGAGAACGGGACACTCAGCAGATGGCAGAGGGCTCGGAGAGTTCTTGTGCCTGTTTTCATTGCTGATATAGGTCTTGGGGCTTCCTGACTGTCAGGAGCTCTGAAGTGGGGCTCCTGGAAGGAGGGTGCAGAGTGAAGAGGGCTAGCATGTAGTTCCTCCCACCTGCCTGTCGGGTAGAGCACCTGCTTGTTCATTTCATTCTTCATCCATTCATTCATGGCCGTCTTGAGCAACCCCTCCCTGAAGCCGGCCTGGGCAGGAGGGGTTCAGAGATGGACCTCAGTCAGGGTGGAGAGGGCACGCCTGTGCGGGGGGAGGCAGGTGATCAGGAGAAACTCCTGGAAGAGGTGGCCTTTGAGCCAGGCCTTAATAAAATACGGGTCGTGGATGTTGGGAGAGGCTACGACGGACATTTCAGATTTCTGAACTAGCACGAGCAAAAACCTGGAGGTACAGAAAGGCCAGAATGGCAGGAAGTGGATGGTTAAGGTTGACATGGGTGGTGAGCTCCGTGGGGAGCCTGAGCAGAATGGCCTGGAAGGTGGGCGGGGCGGATCCTAAAGCCCCGTATGCCAGGATGAGGGCTGGGCTTTTCCTGGAGGCAGCAGGGAGCCATGGGAGGCGCAGGAGTGGAGGAGTCACGTGCAGGGGACATGTGGGTGGGGTCCCAGGAGCCAGGGGTGCAGGCCTCTTCCCCTCTGTCCAGTCGGGGTTAAGAGGGGACTGGCAAGGGGTCAGGGAGCTCAGAGGAGCAGGCAGGAAGTCGTCTTGGGAGAGGGTGAGCCTGTGGCCTGGCACCCCAGGAATCGTCCGTGTGTCAGCTGCCAGCTTGGGTACAGGACGCAGGAGCCCTGAGCCCTGGCCCGCGCCCCTCTGGCTTCCTACGTGTCCTCGGACACACTGCTTGACTTCTCTGTGCTTCCGTTTCTTTGTCTCTAAAACGGGGGGCCTCCCTGCAGTTTTGCCCTGAGGATGAACTGAGCTGCTAGACATGATAGCGACTGCGAAAGGGGATTTGCTGTGGGCAGGGCGGTGGGAGGGGAGGTGGGGTGGCACNGGAAGGGAGCCTTGGATGCTCCATATTTGCCCAAGGCCTCAGCATTGAATCCCAAGCCTCCTCCATCTGGCACTGTGCTTCCCTAGCAGATGCCCAGTCTGTAGTCATCCAGCCTTAGCAAGTGTTCCTGTGGAGGGCCTCACCTGTACCCTCCTACCTCGCGCCACACACACACACACACGCACGCATACATACACAGACACATACACAGGCACACATGCACACACACATACACACACAGATATGCACTCACACACACACAGACACATGCACACACACACACACACACACAACCCTGCAAGCTCTGTGGATGCATCCTCCATGAATTATTATGGTGATACCTGTTGCAGAGAGAGCACTCACTGCCTCTTCCTGGCATCAGATGCAGATCCCAGCTGCCAATACCTCTTTCTCTCAGTCATGCTCCCTGGTGTTTCCCACCCCCACCCCACCGTGACTGGGCTCCACACTGTCCTGCACGCATGCTAATTACAAATGTGAGAATCAGAGGGACCTGCCTTCCAATCACCTCTCCAATGCATAGTATTGGAGAGACCTTGAGCAATTGCTTGGTCACCTGATCCCATTTTAATTTAACATGAAAGCTTGTCTCAAGAGATTGTGGACAAGGGTTACATGAAACGATCCACACCAGAGCCTGACATTGTTGCACCTCCGTACATCGTCTGTCCCTTGTTGTGTGGTCATCGTGACATTGCGCTTCCCTCCCGTCTCACCGGAAGGGAGTTTAAACATCAGAACTGGGCTGCTCTGGTTTCTCACAGACAAGGCAATTCAATGGAGTGTTGAATCCTGTCAGAACCTTCCAGATCCCTGAAATTTGCTCCCCTGCCCAGGTCTTATCCCACAGAACCTGGGATGCACTCTCTGTCCTCACAGCAGGCCTCCTCAGCCCTGTCTGGCTGGAGGTCATGGCATCTTGCCCACCTGGGTCAAGCCTCCCTACTCTGGTTCAGTTCTTCCCAACCCACCCTCAGCACAGCACTGCCAGTTTTAACTCTCATGTTTGGGGACACAGAAAGGGTTATTTCTAAGAAGGCTGGAAAAGAGGCTCCTGCAGATGGCGTCCAAGACAAAGAAGACTATTGAATCCTGTTGATTTGAGTAAACTCTGCCTATATATTCCCTGAGAAGTGATAGAAGAGGAAGCCTACCTTTAAGTTACCAATTGTTACTTACTATATATCTGATTACCCGCTCCCCCATCCTCCCCTCTCTGTATCGGTGTGCTAGGGCTGCGTGACAAACACCAGGCTGGGTGGCTTACACACAGAAGTTTGTGTTTCACAGTTGTGGAGGATGGAAGTCCAAGATCAAGATGTTGCCAGGGCTGTTTTCCTGAAGCTTGTCTCCGTGACTTACAGATGCCGTCTCTTCCCTGTGGCTTCACATCCTCTTCCCTCTACAACTGTCTGTCTCTATGTCCAAATTTCTCCTTTTTATGAGGACACCAGTTATATTGGATTAGGACCCACCCAATGACCTCATCTTAACTTGATTGACACTGTAAACACATTGTTTCTGAATAAGGTCACATTCTGAGGTGGTGGAGGTGAGGATTCCAGCGTATCTCTTCTGGAGACACAGTGCAACCCAAAACACCGTGCTCCCCACTGGAAAGGCTGATGCTGGCCCTGATGCTTACTTCCCCACCTACATTCTCCCTGATCTCCAGTCCTTTCCCAGCCCCCAACCCTTTACTAGATCTTCAAAATTCCTCCTAATCAAAAATTTTAATTTTAAAAACCACCTAGCCAGTGTTTGATAGGCTGAACCAATTCCTTGCATGACGACCCAGGGCAGAGCAGTGCTGGGATCTGATCTCTGGCTTGGGTGACTGGGAAGGAAGCCCAGGGCAAGTATGAAGGTGAAAGCCATGAACAAACCTGGAAGGACCCAGGGGCACTGAGCTTGGCAGACACAGGGTGTGTCTAGAGAGGGTCTCAATGGGTCAGAAGTTATGTGGCTGGTAGCCAGAAAACACAAGACAGCGAGAGAGGTTGCACTGCAGCACGCGGGTCCCTCTATTCCCCTGTGTGGTGAAATATCATGGTGCACCACACACACACATGGATTCCTGTGTTCTGCAGCACACTTTTCTGCAATGTGAAGAAAAGACCCCAGATCTTTTGCCACTTCATCTTTTGCTCATGGTGCCAGATCCACGGTGATACAGACAGGCCACCTGGCTGAGAAGATGGAGCTCACAGGGCCCTTCCCATGGCTGGATGGTGGCTTTCCTTTCCTCTGCAACTGTGCAAACCATGTGCCTCGGTCCTCTGGACTCCCTTGCCCTTGCTCCAGAAGGCTGGTTGCTTCTCCTGCTCTGTAGAGAACAGGGAAATCATTGGGAAGGAACTTCATTAACGTCTTGACAGACTTTCCAATATCTATGTCCATCTCAGGCCTCCCATTCAGCTTCAGAACCCGTCCTCTACATCTTCTCCAAAACAATTCCTTAATGATTATCCTTTCTCCCTCCTCATCTAAACCTCTTCCTCTCAACTGAATCTTTCCCATGCATTAGCCTATGAGCACTCTCACATCTCTCTCTAAACTGCAACCAGAACCCCCTACCCAGCAATTCCTCCCAAACTGTCCATCTACCCCTCTCCATTTTTCAGTTCCCACAATCAAATTTATTACACAGCGCCTACCTTTGCTGTCTGTTCTCATTTCTTACAAGAAATATGACTGAATAGGAAGTATTGTCTATGAGCGTGATGTCACAGAAGGGAGAGTTCTAGACCAATCTCAGTCTTCAGAACCTCATCCAGAGAGAGGGGTCCTGGGTGGGCCTCCTCTTTCCCCCTTGCTCTCTTTCCAAATGTGATGTGATCCTGGCAAGGCCACACACTGGTTGAAGCACAGAGGCCCCCATGTCCTCTGTGATGCTTGTGGACTCCTGTCTTTGACCTTGCTCTCCTACTCCTCACCATGGAGTAGCCCCGGCTATGTTTTGGTTTAAAGGGAAATGCTCTGTTCTGTGGGAAACCAAAAGTTGTGAATTGGCTTTCCTGAGCAATCCTGAGTGGGCTGGATGCTGCAGAATCCCCTGGACCCAGCAAAACTGATCACTCTACAGGAAAATTAAAAAGCCAGGATCCCCAGACAGAACCCCACACCAGAGGAGCATCAGGGTTTGGGGAGGACTGGGAAGCCAAGCCAAAGATGAACCCTTAGCCATGGCTGCATTTTCCATTGGGGAGCCCCTTCCTCTGAAATGAGAGAAGAGAAAGTTGGAAGCTCATCCATGAACATGTGCCTGGTCCTGCCTGACTTTGAGAAACACTAGAGAGAACAGATTCACCATGACTTTCCTATCCAGGCGAACCCATAAGCCTATTTCTCTCAATATTCACTCAGATTCACTGCAGCCAGAGGTGTATGCTCCAAGTTAGGGCTTCTGAAAGCAAATATCACAAGCATTTGCCCTGTTGTTCTTTTCTTTCCCTTATTGATGAGTCTCACCCCCAGAAGTCCTGTATCAGCTCAGCAACACAGACTTTAAAGTAGATCCACTCTTAAACCAGGCCAAAGGATGGATATTGATCCTAGTTTTAAAGACCTTACCTGTTGCCTGTGTGCCTCCGGGCTCCTATGTCCCCAGCCAAACCATGCAGCCCATAATAGAATCCCCGGGTAAGGGGAACACTATGTTTTAACTTTAAGTTTTCTTAAGGGTACAAAGTAACTTCACCCATGGTCTCCAGTGAAGTCCCATAAACCCTCTTGCCTTTTCTTCTAGGCTGGATATTTCCAGCCTCTTAATCATTTCTGGGTCCATTCCCAAGGCTTCCCCTGGCTTCTCTCAATCTCTCCTAAAAGCCTTCCTTTTGCACTAAATAAAAGGCAAGCTGAAACATTCCCTGGACCCAGAAGGCTCTGACTTTGTATGGCCTGCAATTTTCAAGATTGAAAAAATAATGATAATAAAAGCCAAAACTTTCTGTGAGAAATGAATCAGAGGCATTAAAGCAACTCCCCACGCAGTGATTTTTGTCTCCATGGGCTTGATACCTTGAATCTCCTTTAGGCTTTTCATATACTGAGGAAAGTTCTGAAATGTTAATGTCTCTGGATCCTGCTATGGTTTACAGAAAGCACCTTTGCTTTCAAAAGCTTCTGTGTTAATCAAAGGTGATTAAAACCAGGTCCCTGCCGAGGGCGTTCTTTCACAGCTCTGAAGAAGTAAGGAAAAGCAGAGATGATTGTCTGGCCAGCTCGTCAGAGATGTGCTCCTTTCTATAAAAATATACATGCTGACAAAACAAGAGCTGTGGATTTACAATTTGTCTGATTTGATCACCTTTCAGCACAGGGAAACCTGGCTTGTATATCCCATTAGAGAGGCTGCCGTGAGGCCTGTCCATGGAAGACAAGGCCCAGCCTGGGACTCTGGACCAGAGATCAAACTCTAGTGTCATTTTGAATGTCACCTTCAAAATCCACCTTGAATGTTGCAGCCCCCGAGGCAGAAGTGGTCCCCTATTCTCTGTACTACTGCAACCCCTTGGTTGGCCTTTTTGCAGGACGGGGTCTGTTGTGATATATGTGTCTGTCCTAGACCATGAGTTCTTTTTATCATCAGTAAGAGTCCATGCAACCTTTTCAGACTTGCTACCCACTTCTCCCTGGACAGCCAGGAGGCTGCTCTTTGTTTTAAAGACACATGAAATAGAAAGAATCAGTATCTTCATTTCTGTATAGACACAGTCATACTCTTCCAGGCTATTAAAAAGGCAATTAATTGTAAGACTGATGCAAGGGGCACCTTTCTTCATGGGTAGGGCTCAAAGAAGCCTATGGAGCCAGAAGACTCATGGAAGCCAGAGAGGTGGGGATACACTAATGGCGGCAGCTTCAGCTTTCTTATCACACTTACACTCATTCCCAGAAAGACCTTAGGAAAGAATGTTTTCAACCTTATTAGAGATCAAAAACATGCAAATTAACATAATAGATGCTATTTGCTCTCTATAAAATTAGCAAAAGTTTTTTTCAGAATAATGAACAATTTTGATGAGGCCAAGATCTGATGGTTACTCTCATACAGTACTCTGTGTGTGGCAGAGAGGGGGGTGCATGCATTGGTACACATTTTCTCAAAAGCAGGATATTTTTGAGGAAAGTAGTCACAGATATAAACAAAGATATATGCTTTAATATGTGTCCTGAAGCTCTATTTTAAAAATATAAATTGAAAACAACCAAAGATGTAACTAGAGTGATGACATGTTAGTGTATGCTAAGCAATGCAGCAATAACAAGTAAATGTCGAAATTTCAGTACTCAACACACAAAGGTTCATTTCTCACTTAATGTCTGATGTAGTTTGGGCATCTCTAAGCAGATTTTTCCCAAGCAGTGACTCTTAGATCCAGGCTGCTCCCAATCTGTGGTTCTGTCACCAACAGTTGCTGATGAGGACAGATACATCAGGCACAGAAGTAGCATCCATAACTTCTGTCCACAACCAATGTCCAGAAATTAAACTGCAAGGGAGATTTGGAAATGAAGGCTTACCAAGTGCTCAGAGAGAGGAAATGGTATGGAGAATCTGTGGCATTGACTCTAGCACCAATGACTGAGTGAAACGTCACACGTTCATACAAGGCAGCATTCTGCAGCCATTAAAAGTCTGATCCCAAAGAGTATTTAATGAGATGTAAACATCTTCACAACCTATCATGGTAAGGAAAATAAGGAGGTCATGATAAATAACTATAACTGTGCGTTTTTGTTACAGTTCCAAAACTGTAACAAACATGCATATTGTTTCAAATTGTTCCCAAAACATGCAAACATGTATATGTGTATGTACACCCTTGACACCAGCATGTTAACTGGGCTATTTCTAGGTTGACATGAATTTTTCTTCTTCATTCTTTACCAACTTTTCCCCCAATTTTTCTTTAATGAGCACATATCATTCTCCAAATAAAAAAAAAGTAAAAGTTATACGTTAAAAATGTAGTTGATATGTATGCTACATATCACACATGTAACCAGTAACAATAATCAAGCATCTGTGAGGCAACTCTTGCTGTAATAGATCAATCCCAATTCCTAGACCAGGGCTGGAGGACTTTGCAAAGAACTCCTGCAGCTCCATGAGAAGCCCTGCGGAAGTGAGGCATTGTAGTGATGAGAGTATTTGTACTGGGGACAGAAGAGTTTTAGGAAGAACTGATAGGGTGGTAACCTGGCAAGAACACCAGCCTTGGAGGTGGAGGATGAGCGCTCTTTTCCACACTTTCACATTTATTATGGCCTCTCGGAGAGGGAACTTTACCTCTAAGTTTTTTCTCCAGGGTTGCCACGAATAAATAAAAGTTTTCCCAAAATGCATTCTGAAAGTATTCAGTGACAAAAGCATTCCATAATGTAGGGATAAACTGGAATAAGTCAAGTGGCAGACTACTGCAGGGCTTCCTGGGGCTCTGAATACACTAATGTGTTTCCTAAGTCTCCCAGAATTGTATACGCTATCAGCATTTTCCAAATTCCTTGACCAAGAAACCTCTACTTAGAAACATCCCATGGAGTCAGAAGTCTACTAAGCACTACAGAAAATTGTTCATTTACTGAGACACTTATATAATAAATATGTGTACCTTTATCAGGTTCTGTGAGGATTTGTCAATTCTGCATTGTTTAAGGGTATTTCATAGAACTAGGAGGTCACATGGCAGGGTCTCAGCTTGAGCCTGTGCTGTGTTTGCTCCATGATTCAGCCTTAGCACGTCTGGAGGATGACAGAGATGGGCTGTTGGGACTGTCTTCATAAAGCATCATGGATCCTCCTGGGATGAGCCTTGTCCTAAGGAAAAAATGGGGGAAATTTATAGGCTCAGGGTGACTTAGAAGACAACATGGTATCTTTCACTAGGATTATCCTGTAGTTCCTAGAATCCACCTAAATCTTAGGACAAAGACTTGCAATAAAGCTATGTGCTGACCGAACGGAAGGAGACATGGTAAGCAGGAGGCATGAGCGACATTGATTCCAGCTGTTTCACATGGTGGGACAGATCATAGGCATCAGAAGAGACAGGGAAGAGCAGGTACTACACAGTGGCCCAGAAAATGCATGAGTCACACCTGGGGCTCCCAAACTATAAGGAAGGGGATGGAAGAAGATAGGAACTTCTGTATAATGGGAAAGAGCAGAACCTTGGACACATGGTTTTCTGACTCTCTTCATCACTTACAGCCACCTCTCCTGGGGTGCCTCTAGGAACACAGTGAGAGTCAGAGTTCTCAACAATAACTCTTCTTGTTCTCTTCATATGTTCTTAAGTAGAAGGACATATGGAAGTGTCTAGTATAGCATCTGGAACACAACAGCTATAAAATAAAATGACTGCTGGGACCTGGCAGGCAACATGAGCACAGCAGAGAGGGAGGTGGGGGGTGGAGACTATGGCAAATCAGAAGGCATTTGCGCTCTTCTGAAAGAAAGCATGGACTCACCTCTAGCAAATTGCTGTTATGCAATAATTTGGGCCCATTGATGTCAGGTCTTCCAATTGTTCAAGAAATTCAGAAATTTGGATATTTTTAAATGAAAATGTATCTGTGACCTGAATTTCATCAGTTTCTGCTGTGAGTTTCTACTTGCTCAGCCAAACACCCAGAGTCATGTTTTACCTTTCTGTTTCACACTCCACACAATCCATCAGCGGAGAGCCTTCCATTTCTGTTTCCAAACACTTCCCAAACCTGACCACTCATTGTCACCTGTGCCCTGGTCCAGTCCTGTCACCTCTCCCAGAATTTCTGCAGTAACCTCCTCACTGGCGTCTTTGATTCCACACTTGGCTCCATAAACTCTGCACTCCACAGAACCCCAGAGAGAACTTAACACAAAAAATGGGTCACATCACCTTTACTCAAAAGTCTCAGTGGTTTCTCATTAGATGTACAAAGTCAGTGTACTTACAGTTTTCAGTAAGGTCTCCATCCCAGTCTGCCCTCCCTACTCCACCCCAGGCCCCCATCCACCACCTCCCCCACTCTTTTCTACCACTCTGCTCCTTGCACACCTTGCTTCAGTCAATGGTCTCCTTTCTGAACCTCTGACACCCCAGGAATGCCCCAGCTCAGGGAGTTGATGCTGGCTGTTTCTCTTACCACGAACACCCCTGGCCCAGCCATCCACGGGGCTTCCTCCCCCACCTCCTTCAGATCCTTGCTCAATGCCCTCTTCTCGGTGAGGAGTTCTCTGAGTAACCTATTTAAAGTTTCAGCCCCCTCCAACTTCCTCCATATCTCCTTTCCTGACTTGCTTTTCTCTTAACACGTATCATCACCTGATATACTTTACATTTATCTAATTTATTTCTTTATGCTATGACTCCTAAAAATAAGAATGCCAACTATAGTTCCAGATACCTGGGAACTGAGGCAGGAAGATAGCTTGAGCCCAGGACTTTGAGATCAGCCTGGGCAACATAGCAAGAACCTATCTCTAAAATAAAATAAATTATTGAGGGGAATATTGAGGCATAGAAAGGCTAAGCAAGTGTTCAGAGTCCGATGGGGCACACATAAGGTTCATCTTCCCGTGTTCTGACCTAATTTGAATGAATACCTGAACTTGTGAGGCCTTTCAGGATGTGCTTCTGCTTCAGAAATAAATAAATAAATAATTTCCACAAATCTTTGCTTTTCTGCACCAACTATGGCTAAAACATAAGCGGACTTTAGAAGACAACCGTAACGATGGACAAATCCCAGGTGGAGACAATTAACCTAAAATCCTGTCAGTCCAGGTGGCTCCAGGCCAAGGCACTTCATCTTCATTCACCAAAATAGTATGATGGATAAGGAGGGCCTATACCCAAAAGACAGACAGTTGAGATGCTTTGAGATGCTGGGTTATGCCCTCATGTCACCTTTTAAGAAGAACCAGCTGAAGACAAGAGGGACTTCTTTGAAATTATTTTCCCTACCCAAAGTGGACTCTCCAGGTCCCCTTTAGGCTGTGGCTAGTGGGTTCATTTAATGTGGAACAGACTCAGATGATGACAATGTGAGGTTTTAGGGCTGTAACTTCCTTGGGATTGTCATCTTGCCCAGAGAAGACAGCTGCATTCAGATAGCCCTAAAGTCAGTGTGATCCACTGCCTCTGGGTCCTACCTCTACAACTTAGTTTTCTTATGCTCTTTTAGAGAAATATAAGCATGTAAACTTGCTCCAAAGAACAGATTGAGAAGTCACAGCTTTTGTGTTCCTACTGAATACTCTCCCAGAACCTCAAAATATGGACAGACGATCAATGGAGCACTATACTTAGTAGCTGTGGGCCACATAGGAGGCCACTCAAAGTGCAATCGAGAAGCATAATAGATCATCCAAGTTAAAGACATTGGGGCACAGGGAAGAAAGATAAAATTTTACTTGATTAAATCAGCAAACTAAAAAAGAAAAGGTAATCACTGCAAAGCACAAAGGTAGTAAACAAAATGGAAGAAATGCATTGTTTTGTAGCAGGATTTGGAGTCATTGTGAATGGGCTGAATTTCCTCACTCAAAAGTAAAGAAATTCAGTTAGGGTAAAAGCAAAACTGAGCAGTAAACTGTTTAAAAAAAAACACACACACGCATTAAAAACCAAATGATAGAGGCTCTACCAAGGGGACGTAGCTGTACATATTAAACTATTCCTCCTGCTGAGTATAGTTAAAAGTCTGGACTTTATTTTTTAAAAAATTAGAAGACTGAAAAGTAAATAGAAAAAATGCAGACCAGTTAGGGACCTCAGAATCCAACAAATGATATAATGGTGAGTTCTGTGAATTTTCTTCTGGCTTCATATATTCCAGACTAGGTATTAGAGAAGCTAATGACCCGGAAATGCCAACAGATACAGACAAAAATAGCACTCCCCAATCCTCCACAAGAAAAAGCTGTTTACTTTAGCCAAGGGACCAGGAATTGTACAGCCTCACAAGACAGAAAAGTTTTAGACAATAACCATTCTACTCCAGCAGAACACCACAGGAAAAAACCTACAGCCCCACTTTTATCCCACTAGCAAAGGCTGGGTAGAGAGCTTGCACTTCCACTCTTGCCAGAGAGTAAAGGGGCTCCCTCAAACCTGCCCAAGTTTTCCTAAGTAAAGAAGACTAAGTGTGAAGGCTGGAATTTCATCTTTGCTAAGCAGTAATGAGTTCCCACCCACCTCCCACAGTGTCTTTAGACACCTTGTCAGGAGCCTCAACTTCAATGCCCACCCAGTAGTAAAGAGATACCCTTTCCATTCATGGCTAAGATGTCATCAGAGGAGACCTGATAAAACACAAGATTTAATCAGTATCCAAAGTCTTGCAGCATAATAGCTAAGGTGTCCGGGGTTCAATTAAATATACTAGGATCCAAGAAGATCTCAATTTGAATAAGAAAAGATCGTTAACAAATTACAACATCAAGATGACACAGATGTTGGAATATTTCCGACAAGGATTTCAAAGCAGGCACCACAAAAATGTTTCAAGGAGCAAAGATAAAGATGTTTGGAAAAGAATAGAAAATTATAGGAAAGAGGCTGGCCGCGATGGCTCACCCCTGTAATCCCGGCGCTTTGGGAGGCTGAGGTGGATGGATCACAAGGTCAGGAGTTCAAGACCAGCTTGGTCAATATGGTGAAACCCCGTCTCTACTAAAAATACAAAAAAAATTAGCCGGATGTGGTGGTGCATGCCTGTAATACCAGCTACTCGGGAGGCCGAGACAGGAGGAGTGCTTGAATCCAGGAGGCAGAGGTTGCAGTGAGCTGAGATCTCAACACGGCAATACCAGCCTGGGCAACAGAACAAGACTGTCCTCACCCCCCACCCCCCAAAAAGAAAAGAAAATTATAAGAAAGAAATAAAAGATATGAATAAGAACAAAATAGGAATTTTAGAATTAAAAAATGCAAAAGCAGAAAGAAAAACTCAATGGATGAACTCAACAGCAGAATGAAGAAAACAGAGGAAAGAATCAGTAAACTTGAAAATAAAATAGAATATACCCAACAAAGGAAAGAACAACAGAAAGAAGAGACATTAAAGATACATATTTATATTTAACATATATATACCTGACATCTTTTATGTATAAACTCCGGGGCATGTGGAACTATAACCAAGGGTCTAACATTTGTGTCACTGAAGTCTCCAAAGGAAAGGAGAACAGGAGTGGAGGCTGAAAAAGTATTCAAACTATAATGTCAGAAAATTTCCAAATTTGGAAATATATATAAATTTACATATTCAAGAGGCTAAGCAAACCATAAACAGAATAAAACCAAAGAAATTTATACTAAAATATATCATAGTCAAATTTCTGAAAACTAAAGACAAGGAAAAATTTTTCAAAGTAGTCAGAGGGAAAGAATAACTTAACCACAGCAGAAAAACATCTCAAAGAGCAGAAGATTTCTCTTCAGAAACCATGGGAGCAAGAAGGAAGAGTCACGTTTTTCAATTGCTGAAAGAAAAGAGCTGTCGGGGGGGCAGAGCAAGATGGCCAATTACGAACAGCTCCAGTCTCCAACTCCCAGCGCGAGCGACACAGAAGACCAGTGATTTCTGCATTTTCAACTGAGGTACTGGGGTCATCTCACTGGGGAGTGCCGGACAATCGGAGCTGCTCAGCTGCTACAGCCCGACCAGTGAGAGCTGAAGCAGGGCGAGGCATTGCCTCACCTGGGAAGGGCAAGGGGGAAGGGAATCCCTTTTCCTAGCCAGGGGAACTGAGACACACAACACCTGGAAAATCGGGTAACTCCCACCCCAATACTGCGCTTTAAGCAAACGGGCACACCAGGAGATTATACCTACCCCTGGCCGGGAGGGTCCCACGCCCACGGAGCCTCCCTCATTGCTAGCACAGCAGTCTTTTATCTAACCGCAAGGCAGCAGCGGGGGTGGGGGAGGGGCGCCCGCCATTGCTGAGGCTTAAGTAGGTAAACAAAGC
>NW_016810331.1:1082298-1090812 GCF_001698545.2 Rhinopithecus bieti
ATAATAAAAAAATTTTCAAAAAAATTTTTTTAAAATTAAATAAAAAAAAAGAAAAGAGCTGTCAGCTCAGAATTCTATATCCAGTGAAAAAATATCATTCAGGGGATAAGGGGAAATCAAGACATTCTCTGATAAAGTAAAACCAAGAAAATCTGTCACCAGCAGACCTACCGTAAATGTCTAAAGGAAATTCATTAAACAGAAAGGAATTCATAAAAGAAGGGTACAGGAACATCAGAAAGAAAGAATGAATGACAGAAAAAGCAAAAATATGGGTAAATACAACAGACTTTACTCCTCTTAAATTTCCTAATGTATGTTTGACCACTGGGAAAAACTTGTAATAATGTCTGTATAGCTCCCAACACATGTAGAGGAAATATTAAAGATGATTATATTAAGAATGGGGGAAGGTAAAGGGGCATAAGAATAGGTAAGTGTTCTAATTCATTCAGACTGCTACAATGTCATCCCAAATGGGCTGTGATAAGTTATGCACATATAATTTACATAAGTAATCACTAAAAAGATATGCAAGGAGATACATTGGAAAACACTATGTAAGTCAAAATGGAATTCTAAAAATATTCAAGCCTCCCACAGGAAGTGAATAAAAAGAAAACATAAAGACAAGCAACCAAAATAATCAGAAAATGAAAAATAAAATGGTAGGTAACCTCAATGTTGTATTATATTGATTAAATAATACATCAATACCTATTGAACATGTAAATGGTCTAAATACACCAAATGAAAAGCAGAAACAGAGACTGACAGGGTAGATTAAACCAAAAATATGACCCAACTATACACAGGGTAGATTAAACCAAAAATATGACCCAACTATACACAGTCTAAAAAACAAACAAAAATATTTCAGATATAACTTTTAAAAGAAAAACCTTAGATAAATTAAATTTAACAGAGTTTAATTGAGCAAAAAAAAAATGATTCACTGATAGGGGACCACTGAGGACTAGAAGTTTAGAAATAAAGAACATCTACAAAGTATCCATAGCTATTATACTTAACAGTGAAAGACCAAGTGCTTGCACATAAGCTCTAGAACAAGACAAGGATGTCCACTCTCACCACTGTCATTCAGCATAGTACTAGAAAATCCAGCCAGCACAATGAGAAATGAAAAGAAACTGAAAGGTACATAGGTTGGAAAGAAAAACTTTCAATACTGGGAGATGACATAACAGTGGACACAGAAAATTCCAAGAAATTTACAAATAAACAAACAAACCTAGAATAAGTAAGTTCAGCAAGGTCACAGGATAAAAGATCAATACACAAAAATAAATATGTATGCAAATGTACACATGTGTATATGTATGTGTGAGAGAGAGTGCTCTATATATGCTTTAAAATGTAAAGGTTGGTTCTAGAACACTAACGATGTTAAAATAATTAAATGGGGAGGCCATTAGACTGAGGTGGCTCCTATGTCCTGGGTTTCTATATAAACAAACCACTGAAACCTAACTCAGACTCGTTTCCTATATATGACTAATTTTTTGAAAATTAAACTTAAGTTCAGCCCACCACAAGCCAACTGAACAGTATTAGTTATATTATTTTGAACTTCCCACCTACATAGTCCAAATAAGGCCATTGCTCAAATTTTAACCAACTAATTTATTTGCTATACTTCCACATTCACCCTTTTAAAGCTTTCCATCTGCCTCTGGGGAGTTCCAAACCACCCTAGTTTGGAGCTGCCCAATTCATGAATCACTGCTTAAATAAACTCTGAAATGTCAGTGTGCCAAAGTTTATTTTTTAACAATGGAGATTGTATTAAAATAGTGGAAATTCAGGTGATGAATTTTCTTTATAGAAAATCAGAACCAGGTCTCTCTCAGGTTGTCCCTGTGTCCTCTGGACAGTGATGCCTGCAGTTGTCCAACATGGAAGGGCAATACTCCCGGGACAGGAAGCACACTCTTCTGTTAGGGGCCACTTGAATGACACTGAACTTGACACTGAGAACTTGTCTCTGAGAAATGACGCATTTTATTTTCCCACAGCTGGGGCCATGCCAGAGGCATTCATGCTGCACTTTCTAAATACCTCAAAGACAGGCTGGGGCTGCAGCCAAGTCAGGCAATGAGCTGGCTGGGTGCCAGTCTCCCTGGGGTGTTCCTGAGGCCTCTGGCTGAGTGCTCAGAGTCGGGTGTCCCCTGTGGCCCAGAATAAGGGAGGCACAATGGCCTTCCCACCTGTGCACCATCAGAACCAGGAGTTATGCAGAGGCTGAGTAAAAGAGGGTAGTGACATGGCAGTGGCAGCCGAGATCCAGTCCCCTTTAAACTTACGAGAAAATCCAAGTATCTTTCCGCAGGCCCCTGAGGTCCAGCCCCCAATCAGAGCCCTCCAGTGACACAATCTGGACATTACTTAAATGATGTGGTCAATCGAACATTTATGTATCAAACCAGGCTCAATGGAGTGCAAACATCCCATAGATAAATCTATAGATTCTACTGGGAGGCTATAGTCAACCTAGCAAGCAAATTGGCTGTAGCCGCACACAGGGAACTGTCCTGGAAGGGAAATCAGGGTTTGAGATGCACAGTCAGGAGACTGGAGGTTTCTTCCCCAAAGCATGACCAACAGGAATTCAGAATCAGCCAGTCCCTCAGAATCAGGAATCAGATCATTGCATGGGAGGATAAATAAGACAGCACCTGTAAGAGAAAGTCCAGTTCTGAATCTGAATCCCGAGTTCGTTTGGTTGTAAATCCCTTCAGGGATGTAGGGATGTCTCTCTCTCTCTCTCTCCCTCTCTCTCTCTCTCTCTGTGTGTGTATGTGTGTGTCTGTGTGTGTCTGTGTGTGTATTTGTGCATGCTTGTGTGTACTATATGGAAATAAAATTTTTGTGACTCATGTTTTCACTCAATAATACATTTTGATAAACTTCCCTCGTTCATACAAACTTAGCTTATCCTGCCTCAGCTGCCAGAAGAATTAGGGGTTCACTGCAGGGCCAAGTAATTGGGGCTGGTGTTTCCTGGGTGTATTGTGCAGCTCTGAGCCAACTGAGACATTCTGTGCTTCTGCCCACTGGTGTTCAGAGTCTACAGGCACATCTTCCTTTCCCTGGCTTGCAGGCTGAGCCAAGTGAAGCTTGGGCAGGGTGTTAGTGTGGTCCTCCAAGTCCTTCCCTCCAACCTGCTTCCTACCCTGGCCTCAGTGCTCCCAGCCCTGCTATTTCAAGCTGGGAGAGTTCACACTCTCTGGGGAAGCCCATCCATTCCTATCCCACTTCAGTGCTGAGTCCTGGAAACCACTGGTTCCAATGCCACTGACTTCCTTTCATCAAAAATTTCCTTTATGTCTCAGGCTATTTACGGCACCATTTTCCACTTTTCAACCCTTTTGCAAATTTTCAATTTGTTCCTTTCAAAGGTAAACACACAGGGACTCAACATCAGGAAACTGGAAAATGGGTGCTCTTAAGGCAAGATGGGCAGACAGAACACCTTGTTCTTGTTCAAAGACTCAAATCCAGGAAAGGCCACGATGTGACCAAGAATCTTGAGAACTTGGTTAGCAGAGGGAGCAGAGGTGAGAGGTGAAAATCCTCATTCCACAAGCATTCACAGAGTGCTCATTTGACACCAGGCCTCTATCAAGTGGCAGGAGACAAAATGAAGGGACCTCAAGTGCCAGAAGATGTAGGACTTGGCCCACATGGCAATTCTTCTGCGAGGAGTTAGGGTCTTCTGGAACTGCATTGAGTGGCCCTAGCCACATGATGATCATGCCCCTGTTTGGGAGTCCAGCACCTCTGGGAGCAAGTGCCACCCTGGCCCAGTTTCACAGGGTAGAAGAGGCAGCCACAGAGGTGAAGAGCTTGGCCAAATGAAAGAGCTCAGACACGGGAGAAATTCCCATAAAACTCAATTTTTAAATAGAGTTATCAGAACAGAAATCCAACCAGTGAACAATTAGGAGGGAGGAAGTGTGTAAAGTAAGAAAGTGCTGTGCTCAGCACTTTTTGGATGGGTGAGAGTTATGGCTGTTGTTCTTTTAGTGCCTGGAAAGGGTTATTAATAGCTATGGGAAAGGGATTTTCCCATCTGTTCTTTCGAACACACACATGCATACTTTAACGCTATCTTGTATTTTCAGATGCTTCCAAAATCTACAATCAATGAGTTACTTGTATGGAGAGGTTGAACGTGCCAAGGTTTCACCAGCCATGAGCTTCACCAACAGTGGGGAGAGGGGAGTCTGGAGAGCTGGGAGAGTATTCCTTGTTTCTCAGCCAGGCTCATCTTTGGGCTTTGCAGGGGCAGCCTTACTTTACAGTAAGTCTTGGGAGGAGTGTTCTCCAAGGGAGGGTAAGGATAGCCAGGTTTAAAGAGCAAGGAAGAGGAGACAAAAGGCAAACCCAGAGGCAGGGGCCAGTGGCTATTGTAGCAAGTCCCTTTACCTCTCCTTCAGGCCATTTTCATTACCACTTGTGTCAGCTCTGGAAGACCACAGGAGCTTCCAGGTGGTCCTAGCCCCAGACTCTAACTTTGCTTGAAATCCACTAATTCAGATTCCCCAATGGCTGTGCCCCTCCTGGCATGGCCCACCTCCTCTGCACTTTCCCCTGGAGTAAATGTACAGGAATGGGAGAGCTAGTCAGAGAGGTGATCAGAAGGTCAGAGATTCACTTTTGTTTCCATCCAAATCGTAGATGTATAAAATCAGAACTTTCTCATTTAGGACCCCACATCCACAGGTGCTTCCTTGGTGAAAAAAAAAAATCAATCTGGGAGATATTTTAGAATTCCAGAGTCATGATCTCATCCACCCACACAAGATGAATTCTTGTCCTGCAAAAGATCAAAGGAAATCTGGTTATAAACAATGCCGCTGCATGAACATGACTGGGAGAAGAGATGCTTTCACACCCAGGAGCTGCCTTGCATGTCGGGGGCATTTGCAGAAGGATTTACAACATACTTACACCATTATTGATCCATTCATCTATTTACTTTTCATTCAATAGCTATTTCCTGACCACACTGGACACAGAAGTCTAAGGAAAAGATCTGCTTAATTCATTTAACAAACGTGTATTGGGCACCCACTATGTGCCAGGCTCCTTGCTAGGACTGGGGAGCAATGGTGAGAAAGACCTCTCTCCTCCCCTCACTGAACCAGCATTCTGCCTGGGAAGACAGACAATTGGCCAGTCAACACACGACCAGGCAAGGTAGTAACAGGGCAGTGAGGCAGATATGACCCTGGAGAGGCTACTTCAGAAGGCAGCATCTGAAGGTAAGAAGGAAGTCATCACAGAAGGACCCAGGACAAGGCTTTCACACCTAGGGTGCCTAGGGAACAGTGCAGAGCTCCCAGGTCAGAGAGGCCCATGCTCACCAGAGGCAGCCTGGCTTGGGATCCAGCAGGGGACAGGCACTCAGCCTGAGGCTGGGAAGCAGGAGGGACAGGTGTGTGGGGAATGGCAGGTGTGGGGAGCTACTGTAGGTGCCATGAGTGGTGTTCTAGGGCCTTGAACAGGGAAATGGATGGAATAACTTCTTGGAGAATCATGCTGCTGTTATGCAGTGAGTAAAGTGAGAAAGGGAAAGCAAGCAGAGAGAGCACTGCAGAGGCCATGGAGGAGGGAAGGTGGGGAGGAGGTATCACTGTGACACAGCTGTGGCAGTAAGAGCAGCGATGCATGGTGGAGTATGAGGTGTGTTTGTATCTCACTGTGAACTCTTTGTGGAAAGGGAGTGAAAGAGATTTGAGCCAATTGCTTAGGTTATTGGATTGAGGAAGTAAAGGATGGTAGTGACCCTTTCGAGATGAGGTACCAGAAGAATCAGGCTGGAAGTTGGGGAAGGAGGGATGTCAGTCCCCGCCCTGCCAGAACTCAGATTCTGTGGACACAGTTGCGGAATGTGAGTCGGGTGCCAGAGGGCCTTGGTGCTGAGTGTGAATTGATAGGAGCCTATGGAGGGACGGCAGTTTATTTCCTTCCTCCCGCTCTGGTTCATTTGGACCCCACTGAAGACCGGGTGGAGGTTTCTGCAGCCGACATCAATAAAGTGGTGACAGAGAGCACCAATTGCAATCCAAATTCCTGCTGCTGAGGATTCATTGCAGGCTTATTCATATGGCCAAAGAGAAACTGCAGGAGCAAAGGCTGTGTACCTGGAGAATTCGTGCATTTCCCATTACTTTCCAGCGGGGAGGGGAGGACACATATACAGACCTCCCCCAAGTTAGTCAAGTAAGAGACCCAGCAGCAGTATAACAGTTCATGACAAGAAGGGGGATTGGAAAGAAAGGTAACTGTTTTCCAGGAGATGGTGGGGCTGTCCATGCCACTCCTGGAAGATATGGCTACAGACTCAGAGATAAGGATCCTTCTAAGTTCCCACAGTCGGTACGTGAACCCAACTGAGGATCAGAAGGACTCTGTATGGTGAATGCACCACCATGTTTTGCAGAAAGCATAGTGTTTCCAAGGACATCTCAGGAAAATTACAAAGTCTATAACTTGAGCAACAGTTGGACCCTCATTTGTTGGGGCAAAGGAAAAAAATTATAAATATTATCAGTGTCACTAACATGGGTTTACTACACTTCTTCTACCTCCACAGGCACTTTGCCTTGAATTCTTACCAAAAACCCATGTCCTAGCAATATAGCAGCCTTACACTTCCCTACACATGGCACTGCTGGGAGACTCAACCTGCAACTCCATCATGTGAGAGTGGGGTGTGCTTGAAGTCTTTCATCAAGAAAAAAAATGCAAATTGGTATCTGTCTGGTCAGATGACGAAACTGTTTTGTGTCCAAAATGTTGACAATAAAGTTCACTTCCTTGTAAAAGACAATTTTATAAAATTGTAAGTAAATTGTCTTTGCAAAAAATTAATTGTGAGTTATCACTTGGACTCCAATCACACAGGGGTCTGTCTATGTTCCAGGGAGTAAAGGTGTACTTTCATTTGTTGTATCATACTCGTACCCCAACTTTTTTGGACCTCATGCAGCTTTAGCGAACAGCAGTTACTCTAAGCTGATAAGGTTACAATGCTGTGGAATGAAAAAGCCACTGCTGACTTGTAATAGCGAGAACAGATGTTGACAAGACAAGAACTTCCTGCTATGGGGAACAAAGGCTGCATTGCACTGCAACCAATGGAGAAAATGCTGTTATTTGTTCAATTACCAAAACGTAGTCCCATTTATGGTATAATTTGGAATTCTGGTTATACTGAGTTTTATGCTATGTATGGTTTTATGCCTGCCAAGGCTATGATTTTCAACCTGAAATGTGATCTTGTGTTTGACCTTGGAATTGGTGCTCTAAGGCAGCCTATTTGGCGCTTGTGGCCATATATTAATACTAACTGGATTCAGAAATCTGAAGAACAAACGTGAGTGTGGTTTTAAAAGCTACAAACTTATTTCCAAACAAGGAGCCTCTGTTCATACATATTATGCTAGGTACCTAGATGGGAGCACCTTTTACTATCACACATGCTCCCAGGTTGTTTGTTAATAATGGATACAAGCTTTGACATTATACCAGCCCTGTCCTGTATGAGTAAGATGTGTCATCAAATGTAGAAATATGACAGGTTTCTTGGCAGCCATTTCAGGATGAACTATTTTCAGCAAAAGCAGTAACTTATCAAGCAGTTCCAAGTGAAGTACCCAACTAGAAACCTAACTTTACAATGACTGATAGACTCCCAGCTTTAAGAAATAAACCAATCACCAATTCTAAGCTGCATGAAGAGAAATCACCCCAGAATAAGAAATCACAACCAGGAAATGATAAACCATTATCAAAAGCAACCCTGAAAAATCAAAGGAAATATAAAGCTAAGAAAACTACAAAGCAGGAAGTAAGAAGTGACAAGAGTCCAGAGTTGACACCTACTCCTGTCCCGCAGAGCACACCCTGAAATACAGTGTCTCCGTTAACATCTGGAAACACTGAGATAGATGAAAATTCAATAACGTAAAAAGCCAAAAGCAACTGACTCTCAGTTAACATCTGGAAATCCTGAGATAGATGAAAAATTCAAGAACCTAAAATCCAAAAGCAACTGAACCTCAAAGAACACAGCAACTGAAACATAGCTAGAAAAACAATGAGTTAGAAAAATAAAAGGTACTTCCCTTCTCCAAGAGCTGGAAGATTTGAAAATGGTTACTTAAAGATTCACAGAGAGCAGATTTATTAGAATAAATCCATAGAAACACATCTGGGTTAAATCCAGGAGAGCACCCTGAATATTCATGTACCCACACTTAATGCTCAAACATTATATTAACCATTTACTTAAGCTTTTGCACTTTTGGGAAATTATGTATTAATGACCACTAAGTTAACATCTTTCAATGCAAGTTATAGAAAATATACATATGAATTTATTAGGTACGTTTGATAGACTAAAAGACAAATATCTTGACATTCAGTAGAGACCAGTATTTACTATATAAATGAATTGGGTATTTTTTTTTTTTTTTTTTTTTT
>NW_016810331.1:1090972-1121400 GCF_001698545.2 Rhinopithecus bieti
GAGTGCTGTGGCCAGATCTCAGCTCACTGCAAGCTCCGCCTCCTGGGTTTACGCCATTCTCCTGCCTCAGCCTCCCGAGTAGCTGGGACTACAGGCGCCCGCCACCTCACCGGGCTAGTTTTTTGTATTTTTTAGTAGAGACGGGGTTTTTCACCAGGTTAGCCAGGATGGTCTCGATCTCCTGACCTTGTGATCCGCCCATCTCGGCCTCCCAAAGTGCTGGGATTACAGGCTTGAGCCACCGCGCCCGGCCATGAATTGGGTATTTTAAACTAAAACAAATAAATGTAACTCATTAGATCGTAATCCAAAAGAAGTCAATAAAAACAAGGCAAACAAAAGTTTGCTTCTGTAACTTTAGAATGAATATTTGTTTCTTTCTCTTCAACTTATATTCACTCACTGATATGCTTTGGATGTTCATCTCTTCCAAATCTCATGTCGAAATGTGATCCCCAATGTTGGAGGTGGGGCCTAATGGAAGGTGTTTGTGTCATGGAGGTGGATCCCTCATGAATGGCTTGGTGCTGTTCTCATGATAGTGAGTGAGTTCTCACAAGATCTGGTTGTTTCCACCGTGAGTGGAAGCTTCTGAGGCCTCACCAGAAGCAGATGTCAGCACCACACTTCTTGTACTATCTTCAGAACCATACGCCAATTAAAAGTGTGTGGTACCTCCCCCTGCCCTCTTGCTCCCACTGTCACCATGTGACATGCCTGCTCCCCCATTCACCTTCCACCATGATTGTAAGCTTCCTGAGGCCCTCACCAGAAGCAGATGCCAGCACCACACTTCCTGTACTCTCTGTAGACCTATGAGCCAATTAAACCTCTTCTTTTCTTTATAAATTGCCCAGCCTCAGGCATTTCTTTATAGCAATGCAAAAATGGCCTAATACAGAAAATTGGTACTGGGGAGTAGGGCATTGCTATAAAGATACCTGAAAATGTGGAAGCAACTTTAGAACTAGGTAACCGACAGAGGTGAGAAGAGTTCGGAGGGCTCCGAGGAAGACAGGAAGATAAGGGAAAGTTTGGAACTTCTTAGAGACTAATTAAATGGTCGTGACCAAAATACTAATAGAAATATGGATAGTGAAGGCTAGGCTGACAAGGTATCAGATGGAAATGAGGAATTTATTGGGAACCGAAGCAAAGGTCACCCATGTTACACTCTCCCAAATAATTTGGTTTCATTGTGTTCATGTCCTAAGGATCCATGGAAACCTGATCTTAAGAGTGATGACTTAGGGTATTTTGCAGAAGAAATTTCTAAGCAGCAAAATGTTCAAGAAGTGTCCTGGCTGCTTCCAACAACCTAGAATCAGATAAGGGAGCAAAGGAATGACTTAAAGTTGGAATTTATGTTTAAGAGGGAAACAGAGTATAAAAGTTTAGAAAATTTGCAGCCTGGCCATGTAGCAGAGAATTTAACCAGGCTGCAGAGAAACCACTTGCTAGAGAGATTAGCATGACCACAACAGAGCCAAGTGCTAATATCCAAGACAATGGGGAAAAGACCTCAAAGGCATTTCAGAGATCTTGAAGGCAGTACTCCCTATTACAGGCCCAGAAGCCTAGGAGGAAAAAACTGGCTTCCGGAGCCAGATCTGGGACACCACTGCCCTCCACAGGTTTGGGATGCTGCTTCCTGCATCCTGCCTGCTCCAGCTCCAGCTCCAGCTGCAGCTCATAAGTCCCCAGGTATACCTCAGGCCACCACTCCAGAGGTTGCAACCCATATGCCTTGGTGGCTTATGTGGTGTTAAACCTGCGGGTGCACAGAATGCAAGAATGAAGGAAGCTTGATAGCTTCTACCTAGATATTAGAGGCTATATGAGAAAGCCTGGGTTCCCAGATAGAGGCCTGCTGCAGAGGCAGAACCCCCACAGAGAACCTCCACCAGGGCAATGCTGAAGGGAAATGTGGGGTTGGAGTCCACATGTTCAAGTCACCACTGGGGCACTGCCTAGTGGAGCTGTGGGAAGGGAGCCACCACCATCCAGACCCCAGAATGGTAGATACACCAGCATCTTGCAGCCTATGCCTAGAAAAGGCATAGGCACTCAACTCCAACCCATGAGAGGAGCTATGGGGGATGAATCTTGCAGAGACACAGAGGCAGAGCTGTCCAAAGCCTTGGGAGCCCACCCCTTGCACCAGTGTGCCTTGCATGTGGGACATGGAGTCAAAGGAGATTATTTTGGAGCTTTAAAATTTAATGACAGCCCTGTTGGGTTTCAGACTTCTGCGGACTTATTGCCTCTTTCTTTGGGCCAATTTATCCCTTTTGGAAGGGTAATATTTATCCAATGCCTGTACTACCATTGTATCTTGGGAGGAGATAACTTGTTTTTATTTTATGGGCTTGTAGGTAAAAGGAGATGAGCTTCAGATGAGACTTAGTACTTTGAACTTGATGCTGGAATGAGTTAAGACAGAAGAGTTGGCAGGGGAGGATTGTATTTTGCAATGTAAAAAGAACATGAGATTTAAGTGGCCTGGGGAGGAGTTACAGAGTTTAGATGTTTGCCCCCTTCAAATCTCATGTTGAAATGTAATACCCAATATTGGAGGTAGGACCTAGTGGGAGGCGTTTGGGTCATGGGACCGATCCCTCATGAAGGCCTTGGTGCTGTCTCCTTGATAAGTGAATTCTCACAAACTGGCTGTTTTAGTGTCTGGCACCTCTTCCCTCTCTCTCTTGTTCCCACTTTCACCATGTGAGATGCCTGCTCCCCCTTCACCTTCCACAATGTGTGGAAGCTTCCGAGGCCTCACCAGAAGCAGATGCCAGCACCAAACTTCTTGTACTATCTTCAGAACCATAAGCCAATTAAACCTCTTTTATTTATCAATTACCCAGCCTCATGTAGTTCCTTATAGCTGTGCAAAAAATGGCCTAATACACTCACTGAATTGCGTGACATAAACTGAAGCAGTAAATTTGGGGAAAACTGAATTTCTTTCTAGTCCACTACCTTAGGAGGCCTTAAAATTCCATTAGTGCATGTTTAAACCAGGACTCAGGCCTCGCTCTATTCAATGAGTGCGTATATTTGAGGAGCCTCAGAAGAGTCCGAATACACAGTCAAGTGTTGTCATTCTCCTCATGAAAAGAATTTGGGCAATCTCTTTGATGGAACAGTCAGTGATGGAGCTGGACACACAATTCTGGTGTGCTGAGCCACTCATTTATTTATGCATACTTATTTTGTGCCTCCTACAAGCTAATCTTTGTGTGAATATAGCCAAGATATCATGAAAAGTCCCATGTGGAGTCTGTTTGGAAGGACATTAGTAATACATTTGAAAGGTTCCAGCAGATAACACAACTGGAAAAAAAAAAAAAAAAACTAAAGTAATAGAATGAGAAAAAAAGAATACTAAGTGACAAGAAAGTCACCCAGAGGGTAGAGGCTCCATTTAGCTGCTGACCTGTGATTCCACTGTGGAGAGGACGTGAGAAGTTCCGTTTCCTGCAGCTCTCTCTGAGGCCGCAGTGGCTGACACAGAACTGCTCTGCAGCAGCAGGTCTCTCCCTGCGCAGTGTCTAGCAGAGGCAGGTGATGGCTGCAGAGTGTGGAGAGGGCACTATCTGCCTGGAGAGTGGTAGGTCTGGTGTGGATTTTCTCTGCTTTCAGTTTTATTTTGAATACAGGTTTGAGTTGTGAACACTGTTGCAGAACATGGAATCTCTCAAGCTTTCTACATAGCCGATTCTAGGTGTGATCATAATCCACACCTGGTTCTGGAGAACGACACCACTTTCCTCCTGTGGAGAGGCAGGATGCTATAATCAAACTGCAATATGTGGAGGCAGACTGTGACTTGGGGAGCATGTTCCTGCTTGCTGGTTCTTAACACTACATTGATGGTGGCCAGGCAAAAGACAAACAGGCATGCGTGACAAGAAACTGACCTTAGGTGGAGTCCCAGAGAAAGTCTTGGAATGCCACCTTCTACTGCTGTTGCTCTAAGACCCCCATCCTTTTCTTAATCTCTTGGCTGGAGAAACTTTAGGAAAAGCCTTTCCTTCCCTCAGCTCCTGGAAACTCATTTGAAGTCTGGTTCCTGTCATCCTTGCAGCCTAACCTTTTCTCTGGGAGAACCTGATTGAAGAGTGTGACCAAGAGATTTATTCTCAGGGCTGCCATCAGAGATAAAAGAAGGGTCTGAGAATGCAATGAAGAATTAGAAGCCTCAAAATCAAACCATCTTTCACAGGTTCCATTTGCAGTTGGGGAGGGGAGGGGAGAAGAGAAAAGAAGGATGTTTCCGCGCTTGCTCCTGCTGCGCTCCAGCTGAGAAACCACACAGCGACCATCCTGCTGGACTCCTCTCCTTGCCCATGACACTTGCTATGGGAATAGGGACCCAGGTAGCATATTTGTCATTCACACTTTCCTGAAATCAGCTTCATACAATCACCAGCTTCCTTAGCATCTGCTCTCTATCCATTCCATAAAAAATACCTCTCATTTTGTTCACATTGATATACAGTTTACTGAGTCCTTTCACATTAGTTCACTCAAATCAATTTCCTGAGGAAAGTACCATGTGAGGTTTTTGGGGGTCAAACAGTGAACAAGACTTGGAAGGCCCTTGTCCTCAGGGAGCTTACAACCCAGTGGGGAGACAGGCATGGCCAATACAAGAAATCAATGATAGTAAAGTAATTGCACATTGCTGTAGGTGTTGTAAAGCAAATAAATAGGACCTGAGATAATGCATATACTATTAAGAATTATACTAAATACAAATCAATACAATTCTCAAGTTAAAAGGCAGGAGAGGAAGTGGGAGTGACTGCTTGATGAATACAGGGTCTCCTTTGGAGGTAATGAAAATGTTTTGGAACTAGATAGCAATGATGGTTGCACAACACTGTGAATGTACTAAATGCCACTGAATTGTTCAATTTAAAATGGTTTAATTTCATGTTATGTGAATTTCACCTCAATAAAAAACAAAGAAACAATACTCTGTGCTTATCTGCTCATATATCTGATATCACTCATCATAATCATATCCAACTTTATTTGCTGGAAAACTACAAGTTTATGTTTTGTACCACAATACCCATTCAAATTTGATATAAACTTAAAATCTACTATCTTATATATAAGTATATATGTTACATAGTACATATGTTACATAGCATGATATATGTTACATATTTTAAACATATAAAACATATGTTTTATATATACATATAACTTTTCTATATGTACAGTGTTAACTTTGACACAAGGCTGTCTCCATACTTTGAGTTCCTATGTAGCAAACTGTAACTTAGCATATAAAAAAAGTGAAACCTAATTTAGGAGTACAATTTTTAAGTTTCTTGTAACAAACAGCCAGATATCAGCCAATCATAAGCAATCAAGCAGTCAAGCTTCAGCCAATCACAGGCAACCAACTGATGAGGCCATGTCCTAATAAGGCAATGCCTAACTACAACTAATGAAACTATTTCTGTACTTTACTTCCAAGTTCTGTCTGTAAATGCTCACTGCTCATGTAGAGTGGAGCTCTCTGAATCTCTTCTGGTTCTGAATGCTGCCTAATTCATGAATCATTCTTTGCTCAAATACAATCTGTTAAATTTATTTTGTCTAAAGTTTTTCTTTTAAGAATAAATAATTGAATTGCCTTTTGCTATTAACATCGACCCATTTCCCTTCATAGAAGGGTAGCAGCCATCTTGTGTGAAATTCCTGTGTCTCATTGTCTGTAGTAAATTTTTCCTTAGTCTTTTCCTCCAGGCTGAGCTATCCCAGGACTCTTTGTATTTTCTTCCTGATCAAGTTTCCCATCCCTTAAAGTCTTACTGTGGTTATCTTTAAAGCCCACCCTATGGTCTTCATATTCTTTCCTCATTGAGGTTACCTTATGGGGCTCTTTACAGTGTTCTCTCCTACAAGGGTACCCCTGGATCATGCCAATAGGCACCTGCACTGAACACAGAGACTCTACATGCTGGGATATGTTGTCCTGGCTCCATCTTTCACAATTCGTACCCTTTCTGCGCTCAGTGAGCTCTCCTGAGTTTTGGTTTCACCTGTCCATTCTGCCTCTCTGGGCCAGCTCCACACTGGTCTCCACACTAGTCTCTTATAAATACATTTCTGATATCTTCTCTAATTGAATAAAGTGATCGAATTGTTCAAATATCATGGAGATGAATGCCTTACTCAAAGATAGCAGACAGTATTCATATGCTCCAGCCTTTACACAAGAAAGATCATGCATGCATTGCACTGCATAGACATGTGCCCCTGGCAAGAGCCCCTGGCTTGGGCATTTGTCCTGAACAGCTATCCTGCATTCCTCCCATAGTTGATATCCCTCTTCTCTCCCTAGTTCCTCATCTTCCTAGTTATTCTTTACCTGGCTTCGTGCCTTTAGTCTTCATTTTTGCTCTTCCTCTTTGTTTTAATAACTTGTTGTGAATGCTTTTCCTGGGTTGAAACATTCTGTTTTCTACTCTGTTTGGCTCTTAACTTTACATGGCTTGAACATGCCCTCTGGTTGCTTTGGTACATGAGAATTACATGCACAGGAGTTTTGTCCCCACTGAACAATTTCATCAGCTGAAGAGAGGAAGTGGGTGGCATACACAGTCTGTGCCATATTCCAAACACGTATCTTTTTTCCAAAGTAAAATTAGTTACTTAAGGACAAGAAACTCACAATATGTAAACAAAAACCACAAAGGAAGTGCTCAGAAAATGGTTTCCAAGGTGGATTTTCTCTAACTGAACAAGGACCCAGGCATCATTCCCTTCCACCCCTTGAAACTGATGACTTCTTCAGGTTCCCACGAAACAGATTCTGTACTACATTGACACTTGATATGGGTCCGGTTAATTCTAAAACTCTGTGAAGTAGATGGGACAGCACGGTTATCCTTTCCTAGCAAAGGAAAAAAAGAAAAGACCTGTAAGCTGAAAGGATTTACCCTCTGTTATGCAGGAATTTATTGTGGTTTGAGTCTTTGCTTGTCTGAAAATATCTTTATTTTCCCAAGCCTGTAGAATGCTCCAACTTCCAACATTCCAATGCTCTCCAATTTCCAACATTGCTATCAAGTCAGCACCTCTCATCCTAATCCTGTGCATGTTAGCTGTATTTATTTTCTCTCTTTCTCTCTCACCTTTCTCAGTTTTAGTATCATGTCTTTATTTCTGAAATTTCACAAAGATATCACTGGTAGTTTTTTTTTTTATAAATTTATGTGAATTTATGATACTGCATACACAGAGGTTTTTCAATCTGAAACCTCAAGCTTACTGGTCCTGGGCATTTGCTCAATATTATTTTTCCAATAATTTCCCTCTAATTGTTTTCTCTGTTCTCTGGAGGGCTTCTTAGTTAGATATTGTTCTTCTGAATTGAACCTGTAATTTGTTTTTTCTTTTTTTTCTTTTTTTTTTTTTAGATGAAGTCTCGCTCTGTCTCCCAGGCTGGAGTGCAATGGTGACATCTTGGCTCACTGCAACCTCTGCCTCCCAGGTTCAAGTGATTCTCTCCTGCCTCAGCCTCCTGAGTAGCTGGGATTACAGGAACATGTCACCACACCTGGCTAATTTATGTGTTTTTAGTGGAGATGGGGTTTCACCATGTTGGTCAGGCTGGTCTTAAACTCCTGACCTCGTGATCTGTCCGCCTCAGCCTCTCAAAGTGCTGGGATTACAGGTGTGAGCCACCATGCCTGGCATCTAATTTTACATCTAGCTATTTTTCATTAATCACTACTATGCTTTTTTGTCTGCATTCTGTGTTTCACCACTTTACCTACCACTCCTTTGTAGATTTAGTCTCGATCTGTTGCCCAGGCTGGAGTGCAGTGGCATGATCTCAGCTCACTGCAACCTCCACCTCCCTGGTTCATGCAGTTCTCCTGCCTCAGCCTCCCAAGTAGCTGGGATTACAGGTGCGCACCACCACGCCTGGCTAGTTTTTGTATTTTTGGTAGATATGGGGTTTGACCATGTTGGCCAGGCTGGTCTCAAGCTCCTGACCTCAAGTGATCCACCCGCCTTGGCCTCCCAAAGTGCTGGGATTACTGACATGAGTCGCCGGGCCTGGCCTAATGTTTTTAAATCAAAATCTTTTGTCTTTTTTTTTTTTTAATTTCTGATCGATCTTTCTTGTTTTCTTGTTGAGTTTTTTTGTTTGTTTGTTTGTTTTGTTTTTTTAGCATCTCAGTTGAGATAAAAGGCAAGATCGTGACTTAAGGGAAGCAGCCTGCTCTGAGTTTCAAATACAAAATTGGTCTTTTTGTCAGAACAAACAGCTTGAGAAAAAGGGGTTACTGAGACGAATTGTTTTTTATTATCAAAAGAATTCAGTGCTCATGGAGAACAATGTTTGAGAATCCATTCTATTCTGAAATAATTGGGGATTATGTATTCCAGGTTTTATCACAATTATCTTAAAATCAATACATTTTAGAATCAATAATTAACTATTTAGCTAACCCACTACTTCCTACATTCTGAGTCTTCCTCAGTTTAACTATTGATATTAGTTTGCTTGAACAGATTTGCCAGAAATTTCTGATAATAGGGCTTATGATTAGTAAACTTTGGGTCCTTAAAAAAAAGGGCTCAAAGTTGCTCAGAACAACTATTTTTAACCTTGTAATTTTGGGGGCTTGGATTAGAATTCTAGCTCAAAATCACACGTTACAAAATTTTAAGGATACTGATCTATTGCTTTCAGAAATTTCTTGCTTTTAAGAACTCTGATTCCAATCTGGTATGCATTCCTTTACAGACAACCTGTAGTATTTTTTGTTTGCTTCGTTAGCTCTTAGAACTTCCTTTTCATTATTGGTTTTCTGAAATGTCACCACACAGTGTGCTTATGGTTTGTCTGTTACAGTTATCCTATTTAACACCCAGTGAGCTATTTCTATATGAGGATTTATGTCTTCATTTATGAAAAAAGAAAAAAGTCTTCTGTTATTTATTTTCTCCCTTCAATTCTCATTTCTTTTTCTTTTTCAAGCTCTATTAGATGGAATTTGGAACTCTCTGATAAATCCACTTTGTCCCACAGTGTTCCTTTAATATTTGGGGATACATTTACAACAATTCTTTGTTGTCATTTCCCAGTTTACAAATTCAGTTTCCAGCTATGTTTATTCTGTTCCTTAATCCACTATTTTTATTTCATTTATCTTTTTTCCCTCCAGATCTCAAAGTTTTTGCTTTAATTTATATATAAAATACTCCAATCCATTTCTGTGATGTTATACATGTTAATATTAACTACACTTATTCTTAATAATTTCTTGATTTTCTAAACTTCCTTTACTATCGTGATATCTCGTTCATGCAATTTGAAATTTTAATGTATTCAACATGTCCTTTGGATGATGTTGGTTTCCTGCCAGTGTTTCGAGATTCTTGATTGTATGGCCATCTTTGCTTTTGTTTCTTTGACTGAGAGGGGATTGAACATATGTTTCTGCTGGGTGAGGTTTGCTCTGTGTGTGTGTGTGTACATACATGTTTCTACTTACATTTTTATGTATTAAATGAATGAAAAACAAGTCTCTGTCTTCACAGATTAGTTATAACCTATGGCATCAGTCTGTCCAGAAAGGCAGTCTGTCCTGGAATTTAAGTAATTTTTGGTGGTAGACAAACCAGTAATGCCAATTACTAACCCTATGACTTCGGATAAATTATTTGGCTTCGCTGAGCCTCAACTTTCTTAGCAAAGTGAATACAGCTCAAGAGTAATGGGAGGATTAAGTGCGCTCTTGCAAATCTGTACACTAGTGCCCGGCACTAGCAAACAGTAACACAAGTGTTAACTGCTATTTCAGTTGTCTCCAATTAGAACCCACTAGTAGAGAAATTGACATGGAAAGGATGGAGTCATTTAGTGGAACTGGTAATGTGATGTTGGGTGAAATACTTTGATCCAAGAAATGTCCCTGTCCTTGCATCCTCACTCACTGTCCCCTCATAGAAATCCTTGGTCCCCCATGTCTCATATCCTGAAACGTCGGGTGAGAGAGGTGCTGAGACACATCCACACAGCCCTGCAGCATGGTGGTGAGCACACTAGGCCACACCTGAGCATGAGGAGAAGAGAACTCTGTAACTGCCAGAGGTTTGCAGCTTTCTCTGAGGGTGGGAACCCACGTCCCCTCTCAGGGTTTCATCCTGTAGGCCCATCTGTTCTGTGTTTTTGCTTTTGATTTCCACTGGTAGTTCTTATAGACAGCTGAGCATCTTTTCTCCCAAGAAGTGAGCAAGAAAACCTTAGCCAAAATCAGCAGCTGTTGGTGTGCTTAATAGAGAAAATATCTCCCAGAGCTGCCAAGGCCACATGATACAATGGGATCCGGGAAGCCCAAGGTTCTTTTCCCAAGGCACAAAGCAAATTTTAGCACACAGAACCTTCACTTGGCTCACTTCTGCCCTTGGGTCATAAGTGCAGGACCCCAGACTCATTCCTCAGAGGTGTTGCCCAGCCATTTGGAATGGACCGTGGTGGTCCATGGATGTCTGGGAAGTGGTTTGCTTCTTGTCCGTGCTCCTTCCCTGTGGCTGCAAGCTTGCTGGGGCCAGATTCCCAGGCTCTCTGACAGCAGCAGTGCACACACCCTGACCCAGTCTGGATTATGTCCCCCTGTAGACTGGCCATCATTCCCACCTCTCAGGTTTCAAATCAGGCTATAAGTGCAGATTTCGTACAAATCTGTGGGCTGTGGGTTTGCCCAGCTGGGACCTCTGGGGCCTCCAGAGGAGTGGAGAGGAGACAGAGTACTGACAAGTTGGGCAGACGACCTTCAAGATCAATTAACACTTCCTGATTGCCGCTAACTCCTCAGTTCTAATCCTAGCAGATGAGCAACAGGGCCCGTCACTTCCCCCAGGTCTCACATTCCAAGTTTTGCACTCTCTCCTCTGCTTTTACCACCCCACCCTGAAGGATCCAGGAAAGTCACACTACCCTTGGCTGCCTGGACTTCCCCCTCCAGCTGAGCTGCTGAGAGGCTGGAAGACCGTGGGGCAGAGCAGACTTCTGACTCTCTGAGGAAGAATCCAGCTGAGGGCCCCTCTTCTTAAGTGCTTCCAACCCAGGCAGTCGGGATAAAGCAGGTCTGCAAACAGGGTGAGCAGAGGTCAGAAGGGAAGAGACAGCCTCTGCAAACATCAACACCATGCCCTAGAACTGCGGCCCCAGCTGGAGCCTCGCCAGCAGCCTCCCAGTTAATCAAGAAAAAGATCTGGAATCGGGGACAAGGAAGATGCATCAGGGCCAAGCCTCACGCCGGATCCAGCCTGATGTTTCTTGGTGCCATTGACAGTCCTGGCTGCATTCTGCTCACCCGAGGTCAGTCCTGCCACCAGGTCAAGGCTGGTGTAACTGCCCTCCCTGCCAGGCCTTAATCCCATTCCCTGGAATTAGACCTCATCTTCCTATTTCCTCTTGGGGGGCTTGTAGGGATGGGCTTTTCCTGATGATGGACAGGGCTTTTTCTGGTGCCAGTGACAACTCCAGGGTTGCAGCTGTAACGTTTCCCATTGCTCCTTCCACCCAGACATCCTCTCATCTTACCTGTGGATTTCAACAGTTGCCCAGACTAGACCTGAGTTTTCATTTGATATCAGGGGACATAAAGGAAGAAACAGGGGCTTTAGCGCTAGATCTCTGTCAAAGTCCTGGTTCTGCACTTAACTATCTGTGTGGCTTTGAGCAAGTCGCTTACCCTCTCAGAGCCCCTCTTCCCCCTCAGAGAAATGGGAGAATGGAAGCTATCACAGTGGCTTCCATTTGTAAAGAAGAAGCTCCTGCCAGCCCTTCTCTAACAGATCAGAGGATTGGATGTGCATCCACCACTCCCTGGCATTTAGAATGCCAGCCACGTGCCGGTTCTGGCTTGGCCATCTGCTCCGTTGCTCTCAGCACACCACTCTGCATGGTGGGACAGTTCCCCATCTATGGTGCCCTCCTGAGCCATCACTGACCAGGCTTTGGTCTCCTTGGACAACTTTTATTATGTGGTCTGCCCACAGTGGGTGGCCCTGGCTGCTCCCAGGGCAGGGACCATGGCACTCAGCCTGCATCTCAGGAGTACCTGTCTGCATTTTACACCTAGCAGTTTCTCCATGAAGACTTGCTGGGTTGAAAAGATTTGAGATCATGGCACAAGGTCAACAGCTGCGGGTTGGGGATCAAGAGAACCTCAGCTTCATATTCTTAACTTTACTCAAATTACCCAAACACTTCAGTATAAACACATCCTCAAAACAGTTCCTCCCATGTGTCTTCTGCCTTAGAGAATGACACCAGCTCCCACTCAGTGCCAAAGCCTGGGCTTCATTTCTCACTGTGACCTTCACCCACCCTCCCCATTCCACCACCCTCTCTATCACCCTCTCCACTACCCTCTCCATTGCCCTCTCAACCACCCTTTCCATCATCCTCTCCAACACCCTCTCCATCACCCTTTCCACCACCCTCTCCACCATCCCCTCCACAACCATCTCCATCATCCTCTCTACCACCCTGTCCATCACCTTCTCTACAAACCTCTCCATCACCCTCTCTACCACCCTCTCCATCATCACCCTCTCCATCAGCCTATGCTTCACCCTCTCCCTCCTACCAATCTCCACAACCCGTGGCTTCTGCTTCCTCTGTCTTATATCTCACATTTAGTCTCTAGAATGCACATTAGTTTAGTGACCAGAGAAGAGGTCCCATGCCCCTGGGTTTTCACTAATGTCACTGCCACCACCTGTGTGATCTCATGCCAGCAACATCTTTCTCCCAGCCTGAATAACTCTTACTCATCCCAAAGACCTCAACTCCAGTATTGCCTCTTCTAAGAATCCATTCTTGCCTCTTTCCAAATTGGATTAGGTGTTTGCCCTCCCAGCCTATATGGATTAGATGTCCACCTGCTCAACCTATATGCTCCCTTCACACCCCCATAGAGTAATTGTCATTCTTTGTGAATACTGCTAGTTTTCTTGTCTGTGTTCAACATTAGATGGAGTACCCTCCAATGGCAGGGATGGTGTCGGTCCTTTTCAATGTGATGTTCATTCCTAGCAGGCTACAGACAGGGTTTAGTAAACACTTGACATTTCTTGAGTGGATAAGTTCTCCTTCTGTAGAAATGAACTTGCCAAAGGTGTAGGTAAGACTCTCCCAGATTAAAGGCTAAGGGGCATGACCACTAAATTCATCATGCAAACCTGGGTTGGATCCTGGACCAGGAAAGAGCCATTCATGGGACAATTGGTAAAATCTGCATAAAGTCTATGCATTAGACAAATGTTCTATCAATGTTAATTTCCTGATGTTGTTCCCTGTACTCAGATGGCCTTAGAAATTCACATCTAGGAAATCTGGGCCGAAAAGTATATAGGAATTCTTTATTCTTTTTTTCACCTTTTCATAAAGTATAAAATTATATAAAATTGAAATTTAAAAATGTAGACAAAAGAAAGGTGTATATTAATTGAAAAGAATGAAAACTAACTTCAGGATTCCCTCAGAACTTGATTTTTTATTAGCAAATTTATCACCGTTTTCTTTTCCTTCTGCTTCTCCTTTTTCTACAAAAAGCAGGATCTGTGTGACAGGGAGTGGGAGGGACTCACTGCTGAGAGCCTGCATGACAGGCATGTGTGTGATGAGTAGGTCCCTGAACCCTGCTGGGTGCCACCAACCAGCCTAGCAAGTGACTGCAGAGCCCCTGATGGTCAAGGTGGACCAGGCTGGCCCAACACACCAGCCCAAGTGCCTCCCGCTGGACGTGCTGGGCAAACGATTCAACTGGACTCAGGTAAACATCAGAGCTGCTTCCTACTGTACTGAGGACAGCACCCGGATGTTCATGGGAATGGGTTTCACAAACAAAGAAGACCCCCCAGGAAGGGGAGAGCCCAGCCCAACCCTGAGCTCCACCCCGTCTTTCATCCTCAAGCCAAGAAGGCTTGTCCTCCGCCTAGTCCTCAGGGTGCGGCCAGACTGTCTGAGTCTCAGATTGGGGCCTTCCCTTCAGATATCAGGAGTGCAGGAGAGGTTGCAGGTGAAACCCCAGGCCTAGTTCATCAGCTTGAGCCCCAAAGCTGGACAAACATCCCCTGTGGCAGCTGGCAGGCCTGCACTCTCTAGGAGTACAGCTGGTCCAGGCCGTCCTTCCCGTCCAAGCCTTGCAGACCTGGGAGCCATACCACTGCTTCCTCCTACAGCTGCAGAGCCCCTGCACTCAGAGGCAGGATACCCCAGGTTTAGCCACCCAAGCTCCAGAAGAAGGGCAGCCAGCCTTGGCTTGGGCATCTGGGGCAACATGGTAAGCACTTTCCCACAGCACTGCCCCCAGGGCCGTTCAAAAGCTACTCTTTGGAATGAAATAAAATCTGCCCCCAGTAACTTCCACCTACAGATCAAAGTCCTACCCTATGGTGATTACACAGAATCGGTTTGTTTTCTCTACCTTGTTGCAGTCCTTTAAACATCTGGAGATAGTAACCGTTTTCCTCCAGTCTTTTTTTAGACAGCACTGTGGGATTAGATAGTTCTTCCACTCGTCTTCAAACAGCATGGTTTCTAGATCACTCAAGATGTTATCACTGTCTCATATACTCACTTTCAAGGTTCTTTCTATAATGCAATGGACAATGAGACTACAAAGTTCCAGACAAACTAGCCAGCACAGAATACAATAGGGCCATTGCCTCCTCTGACCCACACCCCATTTTTGCATTAATGCATCCCATTATGGCCTTGTTAGCAATGTGTGACGTTATTGCTCCCACTGAAGCTGCAAGACGCCCACAAACTCAAAAACATTCACTCTCTCATATTTGCACAATTAACTTTTGAATGCAAAATAAATGTTTTATGTTAATTACTGCTAATATTATATATGTTAGTTTTGTCTCTGCAGTTAACACAATTTGATAACTATTCCTGGGCCTCCCAAGAGCATAGGAAGTCCCTTTTAATGAAGTGCATGATGGCTCCAAGCACATAACCTGGGATGGGAGAGTGTGCAAAAAGACAAAGTTCTGCAGGGCCCTGCCCATCTGACAATGCTCCCTTATTCCTGGGGAAGCCACGCAGAGAACACTTCAGTGCCTTGGACCATGGATATGAGGCATTGTGAAGGGACTATATGCTCTAGAGAGGGGGTAAGGGGATGTGAGGGATGCTGGAGGCAAGGTGCACCTCTGGACATGCGCGTATTTGGAATCCAATCAGGAACCAGGAGGCCTATGGGCCTGGAAGGAGGGTCCTGGCAGCCCAGACACCCCTCCCCACACCCACAGGAGTTAAAACAAAGGCATCACTCTGCTTCGTCACTTCTAGAAGAAAGAGAGGCAAGGAGATTGAATGTACACCTCACAAAGGGTCTGATTTACTACTTCTGAAAAAAATGCCGAACCTTTTTCATTCTGATGATATCCAGACTCCAGAGGGGCAGCAATTCACTTCAGCAGTAGACAGTAATGTAGGTCTCTGCTCTGGAACTGCAAGCCATCGTCTGCAAGAAGAAACCCCACCTAGGAAAGTGGCACCAAGAAAATGCTTCCTGTCAAGACAATGTATTAAATTTATCCCTTACAAACACATCTCAACTTGGGCTATTTCTGCCTCAGTGAACTGTCAGAAAGGAAGGCAATGTGGTGATTTTTCTTTCATCACGTAAAAGAAGTCAGTAAAGTGGAGCACTAGGATTTTACTAGCAAATGCATCAACAACAGACACAAGGTAGCCTTGACCTCATGCAGGGTTCCACAGATGTTAAAGTGTCTCTACAGATGAGTGAGGTCACCTGTGGCTAAGTGGTTCCATCATTAAACCATCGAAGGATTAGACCATGTCTAGTATAGAGTTCATTGAAAGCAACTTCTGGGTGGTCACAGCAACAATTGGAAGGTTTGGGGTACTTACTGTGGTCCCAAGAGGTGTATGTGGTCTCTGGGCGTGGATGATACTCATTCATTTCATGCTGGTCCAAAGGCATGGTATTTGGTGAATGTTTTACATCATTTCTGCTTTGAAGTTTTGGTAATTTGTTGTTTCATTTAAGATGTTCATTTTCTCCCTCTCCTTTCTCTACTAGTTTTGGTTTATGTTTTCAGCAGTACTCAAAGCAACTTTAACCATAAATCTCAGTGCCTTGAAATTATTTTTAATTAAACAAAATCTCATATTTAATATAAAACAAATGTATATTAATTAAAACTCTGAAGATAGACTTAGTAGAGGTTTAAATTTTAAACCAAACCAATCAGAAAAAAGAACCAACAAAAATTTAATAAATGGCAAAATTGGGGAAGAAAGTAAACAATAATAGCTGATGGAGCATTTAGTTGGTGCCATGCACCATTCTGAACATTCTATAAATATCAAAGAATTATTTCACAATCCTATGACTTACGCATCTTAAAGACAAAAAACCTTAGACGCAGAAAGGTTAAGTGGTTTTCTTACGATGGCCTTTCTAGTAACTTTAAGAACTAGAATTTGAATGCAAAATCCCCACCCTTAACTATTATACTGCTTCTTTCTTGTTATAAAGTCTACTAAATAGAAGTCAAAAATTAGAGCAATTGTATAAATAATTCCAAATATATCACTGATTATAATAACTATTACTGGGCTAAATTTTCTCTTCGAAAGGCAAATTATGTCAACTTAAATGTACTGTTTACTTAATACAAAAATCTTATACACAAACACATACAGGATTGAAATTAAGACAGACAACAGTATCAGAGTTGTCACAGAGGCCTGCTAATCTCTCGCTTCTCACATTTCTAGAGAGGTAAGCACACCACTCCAGCCATTGGCTGGTCCCCTTTCCACCCCCTCATGTGCAGGTCTCTATTCAGAAGGAAATTATCTGACCCGGGAAATGCAGCGAAGGCAACTTCTGTTGGATTCTCGTGACCACTTTACTGAATTCCCCACATTAAAGGTGAGCAAGGAGGGCATGTTCTACTTTCTCCTGCAGCTTCCAGGACCTGCCTGTGCTTTGTCATTGCAGGGCTGGGCACATTGCTGCCTCTGGGAAGCGGGTACTCTTCTCATGCTCCTCGCTCCCAGGCTTTGGTTGGTTGAGCAACTTAGTCATCCAGTCTGCAGGACCAAGAATCTCCAATTCGGAGAAGAAGAAAAAGGAAAAGGAAATTCCATTTCTCCCTTAAGCACAAGACTACTTTTCCATAATAAAGCCACCTCTGTTCTTAGGACTCATCCAGCTGTGCTCCCAGTGGATTAAGAACCCAAAAGAGATGTGCAAGTATTTATCTCCCTCCAAAACCTGGATGGGATTTTAACAAACATGTCAGAAATTGAAAGAAGCAAGAGCACAAAAGACCAAGGGTGTAAATAATAAAACGAACAAACTTGATTGTGTAGCTAGAGATAGAAAACAGAAAAAGATAAGCAGATGTTGTTTCTACCTAAAACAATAAATAATAAACAAAAATATTATAAAAGTCTACTGTGTGCAGTACCCCTTCATTATCCCCAAGAGATTTGTCCCAAGATCCCCAGCAGATGCCTGAAACCTTGGATAGCACCAAACCCTATATACTGCTTTTTCCTGTACATACACACCTATGATAAAGTTTAATGTACAAATTTGGCACAGTAAGAGATTAACAATAATAGTAAAGCAGAATAATTATAACAATATACTCATGAAAGTTATGTGAATGTGGTCTCTCAAAATATCTTATTGCACTGTACTCACCCTTCTTGTGATCTGTAGATCTCATCATCACAACAATTAGTAAGTGACTAACGGGCAGGTAGCATAGGCAGTGTGGATACCCGGACAAACGGATGATTCACCTCCCCAGTGAGACACACAAGATGGCACCAGATTTCATATTACTCAAAACACATGCAATTTAAAACTTATGAACTCTTTATTTCTGGGAGTTTCCATCTAATATTTTTGAATATCTGTTCACTGGGGTAACTAAAACTACGGAAAGCCAGACTGCATATGAGTGAGGACTACTGTACTTTGCTCCCAATAAAATTTTAATTTTGAAAGAGGAAAAATTATAACAACTCCATATGTAGAATAACCCAGAAACTAAGAAGAAAGAAATAGCCTCTCTCCCCACAATGAGGTTAACATTTAAAAATATAAAACAACTTCAAAACAATATTTAGACTTAAAAAGAAATCAAAGGTAAAATGGCTCTTTAAAAGGAAATGTAATTCAGAACATTATCTATTGAAACCTATAAGATACGGCCAAAAAGTACTCTAGTACTCTGAGGAGCAATTATAGCCTCAAATGCATTGGCTTCAAAATATACTGAAAATAAATTAAAATATTGTACTGAAGTAACCTTCAATTTCAGAAGAACTCCAGAGTAAACAAAAAACAATTTTAACAGAGGAAAAAATACATTAAATTAAAATACAAGTTAATAAAATAAGAATGATTATTAAATAAGAATGAATTAAAAGAAGGTGATAAAATGACAACAGTTCTCTCTGAATGGAGGGCTCACACCTGCCTGACCCTTTGCTGGAGTAATCTCTGAGCTGCAGTCTTAGATTACCTGATGCCCCATAGTCACTCTCTCTGAAGCTGGAGGGTTTAGACCCACCTAAGGCATCACAATGCCTCAGTGATGGTAAACACACCTCAGAAGCCTCTCAGCCCATCTTTACCCAGCTCTACTCCGAAAGCTGTTTCTCAGTTGAGCCACACTCTGACAGTTCTTAACCCTAGACAAAGGAGGAGAGAAAATATATGTGTCAGGCAGAAGTGGCCTCTCTCTCCTTTGTGCAAATGCACCACCAGGGCACTCAGACTGCACCCACTGCAGGGAGACAAAAGAGGAGAGCAGGGCCAGAAGAGGGAGCTGCCCTTATGGACTTTCAAGTGCTTGATCGGCTCCCCTTGCATGGATCAGTGACAGCTACTCCCGGGAGACATCTTGGGCTGAGCTATTAACACTCAACTCCTCCTGCCTGCACCTTGTGGAGGGAGCAGCTGGTCAAGCACTGAGTCCAAGGAGAAGGTCTGGCCTCCTCCCCTGAGAGGAAGAAGGATGGGGACAACCAGGAACAGGGAGGACTGGGGCTTCTCTAGGAGACAAGGCCCTCGCAGGAAAGAGAAGCCCCACAGACATGAGGGCTGGCTGAGCTTTGCCCATTGGGCAGTACTATGGACTGAGCTATGTCTCCTCCAAAATCCAAGTGTTGAAGCCCTAGCCCCAGTATGACAATATTTAGAGGCAGGGCCTTTAAGGAAGTAAATAAGGTTAAATGCAGTCATAAGGATGAGGCCCTGATCCAACAGGACTGCTGTCCTATAGGAAAAGGAAAAGACACAAGAAGTACACACACAGGGAAAAATCCACGTGAGGACACAATGAGAAGGAGGCCATTGCAAGTTCAGAAGAGAGTCCTCACCAGAAACCAACCCTGCTGCCACCTTGTTCTTGGACTTCAAGACTGTGAGAAAATGAGTTTCTGTTGTTTAAGCCACCCAGTCCGTGGTACTTTGCTATGGCAGCCCAAGTAGACTAATACATGGAGAATAAATAAATAAATAGCAAAACAAAACACAGCCACTTACTCTATTGGAATAGCCAAGATTTTTCTTTTTACATACTGTATATTAGAAAGACAGAGAGTAAAAATGTAAAGAAAAGTGTTGGCTTTTTTATTTTAACTACTGCTTAGCAAGTTTAAAACAATATAAATGGTGAAGACCATCACACGCATCCCTTCATTTGACACTTCAGGTCAGGGCATCTGTCTGAACCTCCACAGCTCATCCCATTCGACAAATGTTTGACTGAGCAAATATTTGACGGCAGATCTTGCAGAACATATGTGTGAGAGGGAAGGACTGACCCAGGGTGAATGCCACAGAGGTGAGTAGCAGAGACCCAGCTCAGCACTCTCCCTTCCGGGCAGAGCTGTATCCTCCCGCGAGTGCTTGGGGCAGAAGCCATGGAGTCCACGTGGGGTCCTTCTAGAGTCTGCACCTGTGAAAACAACTGCACCTCCCTCATCCTCCATGTGTGTGCCTGACAGGGCCTGGCTCTGGCCAGGGAACAGGGAGAGCTGCCCAGAGGTGGCCCTTCAACACAAGAGCAGCAGGAGTCAAGCAGGAAACCCGGGGAGCCACTCCCTGAGGAGGAGCAGCCCCAGGGGATTCTGGGGGGCCAATGTCAGCTTGGTCTCGGACATCCCAGCAGGGGTGCAGAGGAGCACAGCACTGTAGTCCACCCAGCTCAGTCGCTCTCCCTGCTGCCTGGCCCAGCTGCCCAGCCTCTTTGTCACTGATCACATGATTCTTTCACAAAACAAGTAGAACAAGGCATGGTTGTACGAATTTCCAGCTCCCTACCCTCCAGCCTGGGCAGGTCAGGGCACCTGTCTGAACCTCCATTTCTCATCCCACTCAACAAATGTTTGAGCAATCATTTGATGGCAGGTCTTGCGGAACATATGGCTTATACAACACAAAGCACATGTTTCTTTTGCAATTGCAGAACATCTTACATGTATGTAAAAAGTAGCTCAATTAAACAGATGAGTGTTAGTATTCAAAGATGAGGAAACACATTCTCTACATTGTTGATGGTGTTTATGTCTGCAAACGGAATTCGGATTGGGAGGATGGATGGAAATCAGAGCTTGGAATCCACAATCAGACCAACACAGGCCTTTGGAGGCTGGGAAGAGGGTCGGACGCCCTGACCTTCAGGGTCTCCAGCGCTGGGTTCGGGGTTCCTGACCAGGATCCTGAAGCTCCACCCGCTGGGATAGCCTTGCAGGAGGCTTAGGCCTCTGTAAATATCAGTTCTTTTTCTGCTCACAGTCTCCACAGGAGGGGATGCGGCTGCATTTAGCTGCTAAAGCCTCTTCCTCTGTAAGCTGGATATTAAGGGATGGAGTCCAGCTAGATAAATAAACCAAGTCCCTGAGGCGAGACCCTTGCCGCCCCCATAGACTGGAGAAAGTTCCCATAGACGGACTCCGAGCCAGCAGCTGAGGGGCCTCCTCATATTTCAGGATTCGGGGGAGGAGTGGCCACGAGGGATCAGCTGTGGATCACATCCCAAACCTCGCTCCTTCCTGGGTTAACACAGCTGGGCCTGGGGATCCTCGTGTGCGGAGGAGGACGAACGTGTGCCGGCGGCTGGCTGGATGCTGGAAAACGCAGAGGGGAGGGGAGGGGAGGGCCTGTGGGGACCCCAAAGGCCCCAAGGAGAGGCTGCAGGAAGGCCAAATGCTGGCGCTATTATTCCCGGGCATGCCAAGCCCCTGGCGCACACAGGCCTGTCAGGCTCGGTAAAGGACACAACACAGCCTTTCTCTGGGCTCCTGGCTGTCTGGTGGGGGGAAGCAGTTGGAAAAAGAAGGGCCATATATCTTAAAATGATAAAAAGTGATGGCCACATGCATTGTCAGATGCCTATGTCATTGTCACTTAAGGCATTATGGGGACAGGTGGCAAGACAAGCACCATGCAATAATGAGTTCCAACCTGAGTTCTCCTGCTCTGCTGAGGGGACCTGCGCTCTGTGTAGAGGCCAGGGAGACAGTGTTGATCCACAGACCTGGGAGGAAGAAGTCACCAGGCTCTGTGAGGATCAACAGAAACCAAGCAGCCATCCCATTGCACTGCCCAGGATCCTGGTGAGCACCACACATTTGGAAATACAATTAGGGAAATGGGGCAGAAGTCAAAAGGGAGCAATAAAGCAAGTAAGAGTGTCTGTCCAAAAGTCACCAAGAGCACCTTACAAATCCTGTTCACTGGTGTCCTTGCCTTGACGTCCCTGCCTGAGTCCCCATGCTTCAGCGCAGCCAGCGTCTTTCCACTCTGAGTCATCAGGCCAGACCAGCTCCATGTCCGGGTGCCTCAGCACAGCCTTTGGCCCCAGCCGTGGGGTTGGGAGGCTTCACACCACTCCCTCCAGCCTGCTCCAGGTGTGAAGGCAGCACTTGCATGCAGTCCTCACCAGCACCCTGCTGGAGCACAGAGCCCCAAGTGAATTCTGGCTGGAGGGATTAGTACACTCATCATGTAGGACAAGAACACTATCCCCATTTTCAGACAAATAAACTGAGGTTTTGATTTTTTGTGTGTGTAATTTTAACAGTAAACTGGGAGAGTTCCAGAGCTTCTTATTCTAAATCTCTCACATCCTACCTTCTCAAAGTTAAGTGAGATCCTGAGCTGGGGAAGACTGCCTTGATTGTTTCAGCAGGCCCACTCGAGAGTTGCCTGTGAAGGGGTGTACAGTTCAGTTCTGATACTGAACTGAAAGGGAGACTACAAAAGGAGCCAGTGCCGGGTGAGAACACCTCAGAAGGTGTCCACACCCCAGACCCCGCTCTCTCCACCACAGGAGCGTTTAGCATTTGCAAATATGAGTGGAGAGCCTCAAGGTTTCGCCAAACTTGGAAAGCATCAGAGAAGAACCACTAATATCTCCATTTCCTATGTGCTAAGCACCCTTCGATACACATTGCAGGGTTAAAAAGGTAAACCAAAGCACAATAAAATTTTTAAACAGTTTGAGCAAACAGGGATTCATGAATTAGGCAGCTCCAAAGAGCAAGTGGTTTGTGAGTTCCATCAAAGGAATGCAAGAAGGAGATTTCTATAATACAAATAGGGAAGTCAAACAAAACAAAATATTTAATTGATTAGGGATATGCAGTTGCCTTATTGGGTCTATCCCATTGAAAAACCCCTAGTTACATACAGGTGTACCTTGGAGACATTGCAGGTTCAGTGACAGACTACTATCTGCAAATACTGCAAATACCACAATCAAGTGTGACACATCATGTTTTTTGTTTCCCACTGCATACCAAAGTTATGTTTATATTATACTATAGTCTATGAAGTGTTCAATAGCATTATGTCTAAAAAGCAATGTACATGTAATCCCAGCACTGTAGGAGGCTGAGGTGGGTGGATCACGAGGTCAGGATATCAAGAACATTCTGGCTAACATGGTGAAACCCTGTCTCTACTAAAAAATAGATACAAAAAATTAGCCGAGCGTGGTTGCGGGTGCCTGCAGTCCTAGCTACTTAGGAGGCTGAGGCAGAAGAATGGTGTAAACCCGGGAGGTGGAGCTTGCAGTGAGTGGGGATCGTGCCACTGCACTCCAGCCTGGATGACAGAGTGAGATTCCATCTCAAAAAAAAAGAAAAAAGAAAAAAGAAAAGCAATGTATACACCCTAATTCAAAAGTACTTCATACTTCATTGCTGAGAAATACTAATGATTATCTGAGCCCTCAGAACTCGTAATCTTTTTCTAGCCTTGATATTGACAGCTGATGATTGATCAAAGCAGTGGTTGCTGAAGGTTGGGGTGGTTGTGGCAATTTCACAAAATAAGACAACAATGAGGTTTGCCACATCCGTTGACTCTTTCATGAAAGATTTCTCTGTAGCATGTGACACTGTTTGATAGTATTTTACCCACATTGGAACTTCTTTCAAAATTGGAGTCAATCCTGTCAAGCTCTCCCATTACTGTATTGTAATTTATATTTATATAATATCCTTTGTTGTCATTTCACAATGTTCACGGCGCTTTCACCTGAAATAGATCCCATCTCAAGAAGCCACTTTCTTTACTCACCTGTAAGAAGCAACTCCTCGTCTGTTCAAGTTTTATCATGAGATTGCAGCAATTCAGTTTAATCTTCAGGCTCCACTTCTGGTTCTAGTTCTTTTGCTGTTTCCACCATATATGTAGGTACATTCTCCACTGAAGCCTTGAATCTCTCATAGTCGTCCACAAGGGTTGGAATCAACTTCCTTCAAACTCCTGTTTATGTTGATATTTTGATTTCCTCTCATGAATCATGAATGTTCTTAATGTCATCTAGAATGGTAAATTATTTCCAGAAGATTTTTAATTTACTTTACCCAGATCCATCAGAGGAATCACTATCTATAGTAACAATAGCCTTACAAAATTTGTTCCTTAAATAATAAGACTTGAAAGTCCAAATTACTCCTTGATTCATGGGCTGCAGAATGGATGTTGTCTTAGCAGGCATGAAACATTAATCTCTTTGTATATTTCCATCTTGGGTGACCAGGTGCATTGGCAATGAGCAGTAATAGTTTGAAAATAATCTTTTCTTCACTTATGTGTTTAAAATATTCAGTAAACCATGCTGTAAACAGATGTACCACCATCCAGGCTTTGTTTTTTCAGAAAGAGGAGATTTAGCACAATTCTTAAGGACTCTAAGTATTTTTGGAATAATAAATGAGCATTTGCCCCTAACAAGCCTGTCATTTGAAGATTTGAAGCTAGGCATTGACTTCTCTCTACCTATGAAAGTCCTAGAAGATATCTTCTTTCGACAGAAGACTGCTTTATCTACACTGAAAATCTGTGGTTTAGTGTAACCACCTTCATCAATGATCTTAGCTAGATCTTCTGGAGAACTTACTGCAGCTCCTACATCAGCTCTTGCTGCTTTACCTTGTACTTTTATGTTATGGAGACAGCATCTCTCCTTTAACCTCAGGAACCCACCTCTGCTAGCTTCCAACTTTTCTTCTGCAACTTTCTCACTTCTCTCATCCTCTATAGAACTGAAGAGTTAGGGCCTTGCTGTGGATTAGGCTTTGGCTTAAGGAACACTGTGGCTATTTTGATCTTCTATTCGGACCACTTAAACTTTCTCTGTATCAGCAATAAGGCGTTCACTTCCTTATCAATCATGTGTTCATTGAATGCATGAATGATGATTTTCTCTAAGAAATTAATTTTCTCAGGAATGTTTCCTTTGCATTCACAACTTGGCTAACTCTTAGGTGCACAAGACTTAGCTCTCAGCCTGTCTCCACTTTTGACATGCCTTCCTCACTAAGCTTAATTGTTTCTAGCTTTTAATTGAAAGTGGGAGATGTGGACCCTTCCTTTCACTTGAACACTTAGAAGTCATTGAAGAACTATTAATTGTCTTAATTTCAACATTGTTGTGTCTCAGGGAAAGGGAGGCCTGAGGAGAGGGAAAGAGAGGGAAACAGTCTCTCTGTTCAGTGGAGCAGTCAGAACACACACAACCTTTATCTACTAAGTTTGCCGTCTTATATGGGTATAGTTTGTACCCCCTGCAAACAATTACAACAGCAACTTCAAAGATCACTGATGACAAATCACTATAACAGATATAATAATAATGAAAAAGTTTGAAATATTGTGAGAATTACCAAAATGTTACAACAAAGTGAGCACACACTGTTGAAAAAATGGTGCCAATGGACTTGCACAACACAGAGTTGCCACAAACCTTCAAATTGTAAAAAAGCACAATATCTGTCAAGTTCAATAAAGTGACCTGCAATAAAACAGGGTATGCTTGCAATCATAAGTGAGCTGGCTGCTTCTGATTGGTTGAGATTACATTCTGCTATTCTTTAAAATAGATATTTACAAGAAATAGCTCAAGTTAAGTCTCTGTAATGTTTGCAAAGCAAGTGAGGTTAAAGTCACTTAAGAGGCTTAACGGGCTTTGTCTGCTCAGGGCTTTTTCAGGCCTGGCCTCAGTGTTAACTGTGGCAGCTGCCTCTGAAAAGGCCCCCGAGGATACACATTCAGTGTGAGAATGAGTGGCTTCTGAGGTGACAAAATCACAGCCATTGAAGCTCCCCTGCTCTCACGGTGGCTCGCTCTTGGGCAAGCCAACTGCTGTGCTGGGAGGACACTCATGCAGCCCACAGAGGGGCCACTGGACAACCTGCCAGCCATGTGACTGAGCCACGGTGGAAGAGAAGGCCACATGGCTGCATCCACAGAGACACCAAGCAAGAACTGCACAGCCCAGCCTTGCCCAAATCCCTGACCCACAGAAACCATGAAAGGTCATCAAGTGCTCCTCGTGTTTTAAAGTCACAACATTTGAAGTGATTTGTCATGTATCAATAGATAACCAAAGCACATTAATAATTTAATCATCACAAAAAACAAGAGCACATACACTATTATCTTTAATAAATGAGGAAATGGGACATGAGGCAAACAGCCAGTATACATTTGGTAGAGACAGATTTTGAATCCATATGGTTTGTTTCTCACTGCACTATCCAAGACAGTGGCCAAAATCCATTAAAATTTTTTAAAAATAAAACATTCAGTTTCTCAGTTTGTACTATTCACAATTCAAGTGCCCAGTGTGGCCAGAGGAAGCTATATTGGAGAGTGAATATAGGACGTTTCCATTATTGCAGGAAGTTTGGTTGGACTGTGCTGGTGTGTGGCATGTGCAATTAACCACTACATCTAACATCTAAAAATAAATTGGAGATCCTTGCTTGCATTCACTAAGGGAATGACCAGTTGTGGGTTGATCCTGGAGTGTAACTGGATGGTATAGACAGTGGGCTCTGGGCATTTGAAGCTTCATTCCCCACTCTGGATACACCAGGTTGGAAGAAACTCACACCTCATAGAGACCCTCCACCTCCTTCCCATCCTCTCTCAAGTTCCCTGGCATTTTTTATCACTCAGCATGTTAAAACTCAGTATATCAAGACATCCTCAGCACCCCAGGGTGCTCGTCTCTCAGGCCCATCACCACTTGGTTTTCTTGTCCATTGATTACTCAGCACACACATAGAAGACTTACCTGGCCTGGGCCCACTGCTGGGCCAGACAGATACCGAGGAGAATAAGATGCAGCCCCTTGCTTCATGGACCTCACAGTCCTCTGGGAGGTTTCCTGCAAGGTGGTGCTGTGCTCTGCAATAGAGGAATCTTGGAGGAGCTGTGGAAAGGCAGAGGCTGAAACAGGAACATGCAGCTGCTAGAGGCACTCAGGAAGGACATGAAAACATGCATTTGAAGTGGCAGGACAGGAAGGGATGCCTGGCAACAGAGAAGGAAGGCTGGGGCGCTTCCCACACAGGCAGTGGCTTCAGAGAGCACAGCTTGCTCCAGGAAGAAGAAAGAGTCTGAGGGTGCCACGATGATGAAGACAGATGCCAGGCTCTGCCGGGCCTCACAGGGAAGGAGAATGAAAAGAGGATGTATTGCCTTTCCATTCGCCTCTACACTGTGGGGCTGCATTTGGATCTAATGGCTGCCTGGTTGTCGATGCGCACTGGAGGGTGACTGGGGTGGCCACACTGTTTTGATGTGGCTCCTCCACTTCCCCACTGTCTCTAGCTGGGCTCAGATGGGTGGCAGAGAACAGCATGTAGGAGCATGGCAGGCACTATCGGCCTGGATGCAGAGGGACTCTGACAAACCCATAGAAGGGCTCCAGCCAATTTACAATAGACATCAGATGAGTATCTTCAACAGCATGAGGGAGGTTGCTGCAGCTGCTTTGCAGACAGAGGCCAGGACAGGGGCAGGGGGCCTAGGAAAAGGCAGCACCACATACAGGGTCAGGATAGAGATGCACAAAAAGGGCATGACAGCAAACTACCCACACATTCACATATGAAATGGCAACCGCAAATTCTGAGGGAAGTAGACCTTGGAATAAAATCCAAGTGAATAAATCAATGAGCAGGTCATTCCGTGATTCGGAGTTTTGGTCAGTTGCTTCTCAATGAACTAGCCATTCACAAATCGTTTTTCAATGAATTGACCTGGTTTCCAGAAAAAAGCCCTAAGCAGAGGGCTCCACTGTGGCTTCCTGAGTGTTCACTCCCGTCACCTGCTCAGATGTAAGAAATGCAAAGGAACCTGAACTGCTCAACTGTCCAACTTCCCTCTCTTTCCTTATCTCCAAGCACAAATCCTCCACACGGAAGGCTGAGGTCATTCTCCATGGTATGTTTCAAGCCTTTCCATCTTCCCTAAAACTTATTTTCTTCAGGTTTCTTTCTCGTTTTCTTGCTGTCGTCTTGCCCTCCTGCCTGCTCTTGCTCTTTCTTTCTATAAACAATGATATAAATTACCACTTAGCCTGAGCTGCTTAGCTTATTCCCTGTTCTTTATGGAGACAGCGTGTTCCATAATGGATCGCCTTTGTGCAAAGAAGCAATCTCAGTAATTAGGCACACTTTCATGGAGAACCCAAGCACCATAACTCAGGAGATCATAAGCATTTCTACCCTGGTGAAGTTCAGTTTCATGCAAAATAAACATGTGTTTCCTGTCCCTTATTCTAAATCGATTGGGCTATTTGTCTAATTTAAACACTCAATAAATTATACACATCCTCCAAAGATAGGGATGAGGTAGAGGCCCTTGATGTATGCTTTTTCCTATGGCTTGAATCCATCACTGTCTCCTGCAAGGCCCCTTAGCTTTCTCCTGAGTGGAAGGAGGCCCCATAACTCTCTGATCTGCTTCATTTTCTCTGACACCCCTTAGGATCCTTTTTCAGACAATTTGGCCAGAGAATTATGGCTGACTTTCAGAAGAAAGGGAATGAAAGTTAAACTTGAACTGAGTCTTGCAATACCTTATGTTTTGTTAGCACAACCTTCAAATTCTCTCCAATTTCTCTTCTCTGTCCATTATAAGATTTTACAAGGGAAAAGTCAAAGAAAGTAAGGCAGCTTGGGTATGGATACTTGTGGTGTGCAATTATGCACCATTTTTAGCCAATTTAGCACAACTGAATATTGGTGGGGGGGACTCTCTTGTTCAAATCATTAGTTTCTCTGGCATATGAGTTTCAAGACGGGTGAAGACCTCTCTCAGGATTTACATCTCCAACTGGCAGGTTTTCTTGACTTTTCAAATCTTGTAGGTAAATTGTAACCTGGTTATCAAATAGATTCCCTTTTATTGTAAATAAATTAGGCCCCATTTTGTTCCCGTTTTCACTTTTAAAAGCTAGTCTTTGTTATCATGCCTATCTGTTAAATCACGTAATATGTGAACTGGAAGGAAAATAAGAGCTCAATTAATTCAAGTTCCTTATTTTATAAATAGGCTGAAACTAACAAGGAGCAGCAACTGAGATGGAACTAGAACTAAGATTCTTGAATACTGGTTCAGTTCGTAAGGGTTAGAAAATATGACAAAGTCAGACATGAGATAATTCTGTAATCACTGCTACTGTGTGGCATTGCACAGAAGTTTCAGATAATAGAATAAGTTAAGAAAAATAAAGCAAAGCTATTATTTTGAAAACAAAAGAGAAAATTCTATGTTTTCAACTGAAAGGATTATGTACCTAGAATACCAAGACAAATAACTTACTAAATAAAACTGTAATAGAACCCAGGGAGATGGGTGATTAATAAGAATGCTATACAGAAATCAATACTTTTGTAGTAAAAAAATAAAATAAAATAAAAGCCCTCCTTTAAAATTTTGTAAGCCCATAAGACTCCTAAAACTAATAAGAAATGTTTATAGCATATATAAATAAAACAATCATACATTCTTGAAAAACTATAAAATACCTGAATCAATGAGAAACAAATCATGTTTCTGGCTGAGAATCCCCCATACTGTAAAATTATCAGTTCTATCAAATCAGTTAGGAGATTTATTACACTCAAATCAAGATTCCCAAAGGATGATTTATAAAATGTGACAAGCTGATTCTAGAGTTCTTCTAGGAAACACATAAGTATAACCAATAAAATTTTGAGAAAGAAGAATTATGAAAAGAGGTTTGCTGTTTCAGATATCAGAATATATTTTGAAACAATACTGATGGAGGAATTGTTAAGTAACCAATGCAGCAGAAAAGGAGTAGAAATGGGTCCATATATAGTGTATTTTTAAAATGGTATATCAAAACTGTGGGGAAAGGGTGAACTATGATTAATAAATAAACTTCTGTACAGCCAGCAGTACAATTAGAAGAGAAAATAAAGTCAGGTCCCTCTTTGACCGATATGCAAATGTGAATTACAGCTAGAATAAAAGGATAAACATAAAACTTCCAGTGGAATAAAAGTACATATAGGAATTTTTTAATTCAGTTTTTTTTATTATTATACTTTAAGTTCTAGGGTACATGTGCATAACGTGCAGGTTTGTTACATATGTATACTCGTGCCATGTTAGTGTGCTGCACCCATCAACTCGTCAGCACCCATCAATTCGTCATTTATATCAGGTATAACTCCCAATGCAATCCCTCCCCCCGCCCCCCTCCCCATGATAGGCCCCGATGTGTGATGTTCCCCTTCCCGAGTCCAGGTGATGTCATTGTTCAGTTCCCACCTATGAGTGAGAACATGCGGTGTTTGGTTTTCTGTTCTTGTGATGGTTTGTTAAGAATGATGGTTTCCAGCTGCATCCATGTCCCTACAAAGGATGCAAACTCATCCTTTTTTATGGCTGCATAATATTCCATGGTGTATATGTGCCACATTTTCTTAATCCAGTCTGTCACAGATGGACATTTGGGTTGATTCCAAGTCTTTGCTATTGTGAATAGTGCTGCAATAAACATGCGTGTGCATGTGTCTTTATAGT
>NW_016810331.1:1127251-1139616 GCF_001698545.2 Rhinopithecus bieti
TATATATATATATATATAACATATAAAATGCGAATACTAATCAAAAAAATGAGTAACTATGTTCATATCAGATAAAGTAGATTTCAGAGCAAAAACAATTACCAGAGACGTTATTTAATGATAAAAGAGTCAATTCATTTAGACGGCGTAGAAATGCTAAACGTGTATGCACCAAACAACAGAGATACAAAATATGTGATGTGAAAACAGATAGAACTAAAAGGAGAAATCGACAAGTCAATGGTTATCACTGGAAACTTTAACACCCCCTCTCAACAACTGGTAAAAACAACTAGACAAAACACAATGAAGGTTACCATCAAACAACAAGAGCTCATTGGCATTTATAGAACACTCCACTCCACAGCAGAATGCACATTCTTTTCAAGTGCCCACCAAACCTACGCCAAGATAGACACTGCTATCATTTGAGTGTTTGTCCCCTTGGAAACTCGTGGTGAAATTTAATCCCCAATGTGGCAGTATTGAGAGGTGGGGCCTTTAAGAGGTGATTGGGTCATAAAGGCTCTGTCTTCATGAATGGACTAGTTCATTCACGGATTAATTGGTTAATAGGTTGTGATAGAGGTGGGACTGGTGGCTTTACAAGAAAAGGAAGAGAGACCTAAACTAGGATATGCACATGTTAAGCCCCCTTTCTATGTGATGCCCTGCACCATCTCAGGACTCTGCAGTGAGTCTACCCCAGCAAGAAGGTCCTTACAAGATGCAGCCCTCAACCTTGGGCCTCCCAGCCTCTATAACCATAAAAAAAAAATTCATTGTCTTTATCGATTGCCCAGTTTTGGGTATTCTGTTATAAGCAACAGAAAACAAAGACAGACACCATCTTAGGCTATAAATCTAGCCTCAGCAAATGTAAAAGAATTGAAATCAGAGAGAGTATGTTCTCTAATCACGATAAAATCAACTAGAAATCAGTAAGAGAAAAATAACAGGAAAAAATCAAGCACTTGTAAACTCACAAGCGCATTTCTAAATAGTCTATGAGTCAAAGAGGACCATCTCAAGGAAAAATTTTAAATGCATCGAGCTAAATAAAAATGAAAACACAATGTTAAAATTTGTGGAACACAGTTAAAAGCAGCGCTAAGAGGGAAATTTGTGGCACTGAATGTGCACAATAGAAAACAAACATTTCAAATCATTTATTTATGCACCTCTATCAAGAAGCTAGAAAGAGAAGAGAAAAATAAATCCAAAGCAAGCTTCCAAAACAACAAAGATAAGAGTACAAATCAATGAAATTCAAAACAGAAAAACGGTAGGTTATCAATGAAACTGACAAACCTCTAATAAGATTGGCAAAGGGCAAAGAGAGAAGACACAAATTACTAATATCAGAAATGAAACAAGGAAACCAATACAGACCCTTCAGACAGCAAAAGGATGATGAGGGAATGCCATAAACAACTCAGCACACATAACTACAAAAACATAGATTTAATGGACCAAGTCCTTGAAAAGGACAAATTACCACAGCTCATCCAATATAAATAAATAGTTTGAATAGCCCATAACTATTAGGGAAATTTAATTTGCAATTTTAAAACCCCCTAAAAGAAATATTTATGCCCAGATGGAAATATTTATATCCAGGATTCCACAGGAGAATCCTACCAAATGTAAAGAAGAATTAACACCAATTCTGTGCATCTTTTCCAGGAAATGGAAGAGGAGGGAATGCTTTATCGAAGTTTAAAACTTTGTGTTATTACTTTAAAGAGACAGAATCTTGCCATGTTGCCCAGGCTGTTCTCAAACTCCTGAGCTCAAGCAATCCACCACCTCAGCCTGACGAAGTGCTGGGATTACAGGTGTAAGCCACTGTACCTGGCCTAAAAACTTTTATTGAAAGAATGATAAGATGAGTTACAGAGTGTAAGAAAATATTTGCAGATCACATATCCAACAAAGCACTAATATCTAGAATATATAAAGAAGCTTCAAAACTAACAATTAAAAAAAAATCGAATTAGAAAATGCACAAAAGACACAAAGACAAAGTGGATATACAGATGGAAAATAAGCCCACGAAATATTTTACATCATTAGGCTTTAGGGAAATGCAAATTAAAAACACAATGAGACATCACCAATATACCTACATTAATACTTAAAATAAAAAATAATAACAACACCCAATGCTGGGTGCAATGCCCAACGCATGGATGCAGAGAAACTGGATCACTCATACATTGCAGGTAGGAATGTAGAATCATCCAGCCACTTTGGAAAACAGTTTGACAATTTTTTTAAAAAAATAAACATGCAAATAACATATGACCCAGTGATTATACTCTTGGACACTTATCCTAGAGTAATGAAAGCTTACATTCACACAAAATCTTGTTCCCAAATATTTATAGCAATTTATTTATAACAGTTAAAAACTGGAAACAACTAGATGTCCTTCAGCAGGTAAATGGCTAAACAATTGGGTACTATTAATATATATCCTTACTATGGAATACTACCCAGCAGTAAGAAGAAACTATAGATAAATACATCAAACAGATGAATCTCCAGAGAATGATGCTAGTGAGAAAAAAGCCAGTCCCAAAAGATTACACACTATTTGATTCAATTTACATAATATTCCCCAAAATGACAGAATTATAGATGCAGAGCACAGAGTAGTGGTATCCAGGGGCAAAGGAGGGGTAGAGATAGGAGAGAAAGTGGCTATGACTATAAACAAACCATATGAGGAATCCTTATGGTGGTGGAAGCCCCTGTAGCTTGGCTATTCTGATGTCAACATCCTGGTGGTGATATTGCACTGTAATTCATGGTACCGTGGATATACCAGAATTTGTTTAACCACTGAAAGCAACTGGGTAAAGAGCACATGGGGTCTCTGTGTAATACTTCTAGTAACTGCATGAGAATCTACAATTATCTCAAAATAAAAGTTTGATTTTGAAAAGAAAAAATGTTTTAATGTTTTAATCCAAATATTTTAATCCTAAAGACATATGGAAACAGAAAATAAATAAATACAATGTTAATTCTTTTCACTACAAATGGTCTTTCATAAACTCTTCAGAATTTTTCCAAATGGAGCATTGTAATTTTAACCAAAAGATCTACTACTTATCCTGAATGTTGAATCAAGGTAGAGTTATCACCATCCCAATAAACTGCACATTTCGCTTCTGCCTACATCAAGGATCAGTCAGTGTGTCATCTCCAAAACTCTACATCAGCTTATGGTCTGAAGCAGCCTGGCTTATGACATAATCATTTCACTATTGGTCACTAAAATAATCTAATTAAATTCCATGAAAATGTAACTGGAAACAAGACATTGTTTGACAGGGTTTGTTGAAAACCTCTATCACAATATTACCCAGAGGGAAGTGGGAAGAAACAGTCTCCAAACAACTCAGTTTCCAAACCTGAACTCAATAATGGCCCCTTCTCTTTCACTTACAGCTAAATATCTGATCCAGGTTTTAGACAAACTGTATGTGTGAGCCTATGTGCCCCAGCACACAGGAAGAGGAGCCCCACCCCTCTCTCTGCTGATGATGAGGTTCACTATTGAAAACCAGGAGGGACCTTTAGAGGCAGCCAGGCTTGTGGGCTCACCATGCTCAGAAGGAAGAGTGAACACTAATTTGGCTGGCGTGGCCCTACTGCTCTAGTCAGACTTTCCACAACATTCTATTCAGTGAATCCATGGATTCCATGACATCACTCAGGGAACATTTGCAGTCCACATAGCCTGTCAGTCTCAGCCAGAGAGAAAAATTCAAAATTCTACTCAGCTAGCCAGTGAATGCAACCAAAGCTTCAAACTCCAGATATCAGAGCTTCTACATTCTGCGGATCTGAAGCCTTGATCCCCACCCTAGGATTTGAGCAGCCCCTGGAGTTAACATCAGTGTTCTTTCCTCAGAAGTCATCTTTCATCTGCCCAGAGACTTGCTTCCATGCAGAGTAGGACAGTTCTCCATTTGCAGATGACTCCATCGAGCTTTGTAATTTCCATAACAGGAAATTAGACCAAAGATGATGAAGGCCTTAATGGGTAGGCTGCCCCCGCAGTGTCCGGAGTCACTGAGAACTAGGCGTGGCAGGTGTTAGCATGCCCCTGCCAGGTGGAAGGGTGCTGTCCTGTGGCGATAACATTAGGCCCCCATGCCCCAGTGCCCAACCAAACCAGCGCCTTGCTCCCAGTCATCACCACCGATTAGATCCAGTCACTAAGACTGGGTTTCTGCTCTGTCTCTAATTTTCTATTCTAGTTACCTAGAATAGAAATAGAATAGGTTGTAACCCTATTCTCCTGGCCTGTCCCCGCCTCCCTTTCCCCAAAGGCTGAAACATAATTCCTTTATCTCCTAGCTACCAACAAGATGTTATCACTCACCTGACTTTGGGTTTTGCCAATTCTCAAAGATTCGAAGAGGCCATAAGATAGAAACTCTTGTGATTTTTCTTTAGTCAAACAGCCAGACCCACAAAAAAAAGGCAGAAAGAGAAAGAAGAATCTGGAATTAGACTCATCTTGGATAACCCTGGACAACAGGGATATTCAATTCAATTCAACTCAACAAAAACATATCAAGTTTCTATGTGTGTCTGGCATTTTTCAGCTTTTGGAATAGTAGAGATTAATACAACACAGCTCCTGCCTGCCCCAAGCATGCTGCTAATTGGGAAAACATACATATAAACATAACTGCTTAATTTAATATAGTACATAATGTGGCTGGAAGGTTTCATAAGATATGAATTTGTGTTTCATCAAGAGTAGTATATGGGTCCCATGGAGGAGGATAAAGGTAAAGCAGGGGAGAAGGGACTGGGCAAGAGCCAAAAGAGGGAGAAAGAGAGTCCCCAGAACTAAAAAGGACACATCTGCCGGGGTTGTGTGAGCAGCAGGCACCTGCACTGCCCGGGGGGTGGCAGGACCTCCGAGGGAGCTCCCTGGGGGTTGGCTGCAGGGAGACTGCCTGCAGGTCCCAGCAAAGAGCCCCACACACAAGCCTGGGATGGAATCCTGGCACTGCTTACCAGGAGACAGGCCAGACAAGGGGTGAACCAAGGTGTGGAGCACTGGACAAGGAGTGAACCAAAGGTGGCCAGCTCAACCATGAATAGAGTCCTCCCAGATGCCTTCCTCAAACCAAGTCCCCCTTCATAGACTTTTGGGATGAATGGAACAAATCCCAGTTGTAGAGATGAGGGAGATTTCTGCCAGCCCTGGTAGAAGTGGGGCAGAGAACTGATTATAATTGATTACATAAAAATAGAGTACATAGCTCTATGACTTGTGTGTGTGTGTGTGTGTGTGTGTGTGTGTGTATGTGTGTGAAGTTTTTTTTTTTTTTGAGACTGAGTCTCACTCTGTTGCCCAGGTTGGAGTGCATTGGCACGATCTTGGCTTACTGCAACCTCTGCCTCCTGGGTTCAAGCAATTCTCCTGCCTCAGCCTCCCGAGTAGCTGGGACTACAGGCACGCACCACCACACCCAGCTAATTTTTCTATTTTTAGTAGAGGCGGAGTTTCACCATGTTGGCCAGGCTGGTCTCGAACTCCTGACCTCAGGCGATCCACTCGCCTCAGCCTCCCAAAGTGCGGGGACTACAGGTGTGAGCCATCACGCCTGACCATGAAGATTTAAAACCACTCTACAGTGATAAGCATAGGGTATAGAAGAAATATGGGGGAGGGCACCAGACCCAGATGTGGACTCCTATGAAATCTGCATGAAGAAGCTGATGGGAAGACTGAGTCTTGAAGCATGAGTTAGAGAGAATCTGGTTAGGAAGGGGCATAGCAGGAGATCCAAGTGAGATGACGTGTGTGGGGGTGGGGAAGACTGAAGGGAAAATCCAACAGAGGGCCCCCCATGGATCTGCCTCCAGATCCACCTCCACAATGCTCTTAGGTTTGGCACACTGCTGCTCCCTACATTCTATTTGCAAGCAGCCCATGATACCTGGCAACAGGTTTGTATGGCCCACTCTGACCCTCTGTCTCTTGTTCAGGAAATACCCTAGAACCACAACCATAAGAGCGTCTCGTTCACTTTGCAGCTAATTTAGGGTTCATAATCTTTCATCAACACTAGAATAATAGAACATTTGAACTGAAGATTTAACAATAACTTTGTTCAAAACTGTTCTTTTGCAGATGGAGAAACTTAAGACCAGAAACGGGAAATAACCCGTCACTTGTCATGCATCCAGAAAGGGGTGGAGTTGAAATCTGCATCCAGGTCTCCTGTTGGCTAATCCTGTGCTGGAGGGTCAGCAGCTGCTTTGTGGAATTGCAGGGGGCAATATTCAGCTTGTGTTCTATGAGGCTGGCTCCCCAGGTGCCCCTCAGAGTTATGTGATGCCAAGCCCTGGGGCCATGCTGCACTGCCCCAACAAAGGACAGCAGACACTGGTCAGAGGCTCACAGCTTCACCAGCTACCTGGGCATCAGCTTCTCTGCAGAGTCCATGCCCAACACATTGGGAGTTAACAGTGGTGGGGAGAAATGGCAGGAAATTGTAGCAGGAGTTCCCACCTTCGGGGACGAAAGGACCCAGTGTCAGAAATTAGCTCAGCAGGGAGAGGAATCAGAGATGACTCTGTTTTCCTTCTTGTTCTAACAACCACCTCCCAAATTCTCCCACCTCCAATTCTCTGCCACTGCCATCAAGAGGCCAAAAGACAAGCATTTGAAGGAGATGTCCCAGAACATAAGTGGAGGGCAGAAAATGTGCTCTTGTCACTGGAGCAGCAGAGGCCAAGTGAGGTCCTTTGACTGCCCTTGCCTTGGACACCAGCCTCCAGCCCCAGGTGGCATGCATCCTGAGGGTGCAGTAGTCGGTTGAAGAACTGTTTTTAAAAATGCACTTTTCCTAGGAAGGGGGAACTTGAGAAGCTCAGGGCGTTGGAAAGTTGATGAAAACCTTCTTGATGGAGAAGCTAATAAAAAGGAGAGACCCATAGACAGCATGGAGGGAGCCAGGCCCAGAGCCCAGGCAGGCAAGGGCTTTCCAGCCAAGGGCAACTCCCAACTGGCTGGAGAAGGGAACTTTGTGAAAACTGGCTTGTGTTTGGGTGCTAGAGCCACTCGGGTAAGTCTTCAAATAAAAGTCAAAGGTGGGAGAGCCAGCCAACTGGAGATTTCTGGAAATGGGACTTTCAGATATTCCCTAATTCAGATTTTTATGTACTGAACTAGTTTCATGCCTAAAGTTGCTCAAAAAAAAAAAAAAAAGAGAGAGAGAGAGAGAGAGAAGCTAGACAATCCTGCCCTTCTTAGATGGTTACAACTTCCCATTCTAACCCTAGTGTGCAGGTTCAGGTGGGGGGTGAGTGAACTTTAGGGAGCAGGACTGGAAGAGCAGGGCTCCATGGAAGCCGGGGCCTCACAGCACTGCCACACACCATGGCCTGGGCCTGTGGCCTCCTTAGAGATGGAAGGGGCTTGAAAGGTGGTAGTATCAAAGCTTGTACACAAGGATTATCTGACACTTCTTCTGTCCAAAAGTGGAGTCTACTCCCCATCTCAACTATGGGCCAGCCTTAGTGACTTGCTCCTAACTAGCAGACTGCACCACAAGTAATTTGCAAGACTAGATCATAAAAGGTGACAGATTATGCACTTTCCATCTGATGTTCTCCCTCCTCCCCTCACTCTCCCTCTCCCTCTCTCCATGGGGATCTCTCTCTCTCCATCGGGATGCTGGCACTGGGCACCCAGCCACCATCTTGTGAGGAAGCCAGATCACCCCTTGAAAAAGCCACATAGCCACACATAGGCATGAGGCAGACTTCAGATGACTGCAGCCCCAGCCTCTGACTGGGAGCTGCCCCAGATGGTGCCAAGTGGGACAGAGATGAGCTGCCTCTGCCCACATTGCAGATTCACAAGCAAATTAAAGGTCGTTATTGATCTCAGCTACCATGTTTTGGGGAGAGTGTTTTATTACATATTAGTCAATAACCATACTAGAAAGCTTCTTGCTCAAGCTTTTTCTTGGTATTTGGAAACTGAGACCTCAGTTGCTGAGAGCTCAGGGAGAACAACACAGAATCAAGGCTGCTATTGAGATGAGGTCGAGCTGCTGCTCAGATTCCAGCTTTTGGCCTCCCTAGCTGTAGTGGTTGATTTTGAGTGTCAACTGGACTGGATTGAGGGATGCCTAGATAGCTGGTAAGGCATTATTTCTTTTCTGATGCTGCATTAATTATTCTCAATGCTTCAGTAGGCAGTTTAACATTTGGTGAGAGTAACTGGGTTGCCCCAGGTGTGTCTGTGAGTTCATTTCTAGAGGAGATTGGTGTGTGAGTCAGTGGACCCAGTGGGAAAGAACCACCCTCAATGTGGGGGGGCACCATCAAATCAGCTGGGGGCCCAGATGGAACAAAAGGTGGAGGAAGGGGAATTTTTTGCTCATTCACTCTCTGCTGAAGTTGGGACACCCTTTTTCTCCTGCCTTGTACATCTTAACTCCAGTTTCTCCAGACTTTGGACTCCGGGACTCACCCTAACTGCCCCTACACCCCGACTCTGTGTTCTCAGACTAGCCTCAAACTGAGCCATCAACTACTCAGGTTTTGAGACTTTGAGACTTGAACTGAGCCAAGCTGCCAGCTTTCCTGGGCCTCCAGCTTGCAGACAACCTGCCATGTGACTAAACCCTTATAATCATGTGAGCCAATTCCCCTAATGAACTCTTCATATCTCTTTCTCTCTCTTTCTCTTTTGCATATAGATTATATATACATCAGTTCTATCTGCAAAGAACCCTGACTAAAACACCAGCCTGTGCCTCTCCCTCTGCCCCACAGTTGGATACATGGACTGTGTTTGCCACCTGAGCACTCCCAGCAGAGATGGGAAGAGGAAGTAGCCCCATCCCAGGCTCCTGGGAATGGGACTTCTTGCATGTCACCTGTTCCTGTTTGTAAGAAAGATCCTGGACACCAGGCAGGGCTTGGGGGGACAATTACAATGCCTTTTACAGGGCTCTACACACTGGGGCTGCAACCCCACACAGAGGTGGGGAGAGCGAAGCTGTTCCCAACCCTGGCGTGGCTGCCTGGACACACCAAGGGCCTTCTCTGAAGTCAGGGGAGCCCAGATCCCGGAGCTAACAGGAGAAACATGAGAGCAGCCTCTTTCACAGGCTGTCTTCCAGGCATAAAGGTGTCATCCAGTTCCCCACAAAGAAAGCACAGGACATCTTACAGAGAACTTGTCATCAGAAGAAAAAAGGGCTGGACTCCTTTTTGGGCTCCGGGAAGCTCACTGCTGGGATTGATGGAGCAGAGTCTGCAGGCAGCAGCCTCACAAAGCCCAGAGGCAGGGTCACTAAGAGCCAGGAGAAAGGCCCCAGGCCCTGTGATGACTCCCATTCTTTAATGCATGTGCTTCAATGTGCATCTTGGATGGCAGTCCTGGCATCCAACAAGATCCAACCAGTCAGTAAAAACATGTCCAGCAGTTACCGGGAGCCCAGGTGACTCTGGAATGCCTCGAGGGGATTGGCGACCCTGTCCTCGAGGAGGTGAGACCCTTCCCCTGCAGTGCCTACCAAAGGAATAAAAATACTGAACACGTTGTGCAACAGGAGCTGAGGGGATGCTGCCCAGGTAGGGCAGGAAATGACAGGAAGGCATGGAGGTGTGAGGAGGGGCAAGCCCGAAGGTGGAGCCTCAGGAGCTCAGTGAGAAGTTGTTGAGTGTCCTCAGTTAGCCCTGGTCTGGACCCACTGTTCTCCCACAGACCTGATGCTCTTCCCCTGAAAAGAAGACCCCCAGATCTGATCCCACCACCTTTCCAGCACCCACCCACTCCGCCCTCCATGCACCTCCAGGTCAGAACAACTTAGAGCCAGGCGCAGGCACCCTCTTCTGGACACCCCTCTGAGCATTCACCATGCACCTCAGCTCCTTCTCACCCTAAGTGCACCTCCCCATCACCCTGACTTCATGAAACTTCTGAATCTGCTCCCACTCTGTGCTGGGATTTCATGCCCTTCCTCTTGTCAGATGCAGTGTGTATTCAGGTCTAGCACAAAATAATTTCTTCATAATCTCTGGGTGACTAGAGGACTCAGAGACCCATGGGAAGCTCCCGCTTGATAAAGTAAAGCAGACCCACAGTCCATTTCTGTGCAGAGCTCTGTCAACATAATCAGGCTGTAAGTGAAGGCCACATACAAATGCTGCTGAGCCCAATAGAGGGAGAGAACACTTCTTAGGAGGCTTCAGGAAGACTTCCTGGAGGAAGGGGCATGGGACACATTCCCTGCAGAATCTAGAAGACTGGAAGGGTTGAAAAACAACAATTGGAGAGGAAAGGAGGTTGCTAATCTAGGCAAATCAGTTCTAAGCAAAATAAAGTAGTGAGAGACCAAATGATGTCATTCAATCAGGGAAGAGTGCACTGCCCCCTGATTGGAAGAGAAGATTCATGTCTGTGGCAGTGGGCTCGGGCTGCCATAACAAAGTACCATGGACCGGGCAGCCTAAACAACAGAATTGCTTCTGCTCCCAGTCTGGAGGCTGGAAGTCTGAGAACAGGGTGTCAGCAGGGCTGGCTTCTCCTGAGGCCTCACTCCTTGGCTTGCAGATGCCATCTTCTCCCTGTGTCTTCCATCGTTTTCCTGTGTGCCTGTCTGTGTCCTTATCTCCTCTTCTTATAAGGCTATGAGTGCTGTTGAATGAGGGCCACCCTAATGGCCTCATTTTAACTTAATTAACCTCTCAAAGGTCTCATCTCCAAATACAGCCACATTCAGAGGTGCTAGGGATTAAGGCCTCAATATAAGAATCTGGGGGGCACAGAATTTAGCCCATACCAATGCTGTCATGATGCCCCCACACAGTGGGCCAAGGTGGATGGTAGGGGCTGGAAGAAGGGGCCACCCAGGGCAGGGAGAATGCAGCGGGGCCCAGGCTGGCACACATGAAAAACAGGCACAGGAGGATGAGTCAGTGCCTCTTAGCAGCCCTGAGCCCCAGGCACACCAGCAGGGCTTGAATGCAGGGAAGAGCTGGGAAGCATGTCCTGGGCCCAGCCTTGCATCCCACTCCTGTCGTGACAGCCAGCGTGGGGGAGGCTGACCCCGCCCAGGAGAGCTGCACCTTGTCTCTAGTTGGGTTTCTCAGAAGCAGACCCTGAGATGAGGATCCACACACAACTGAATTACTAAAGATGAGCTTCCCGAAGACGAGTGGGGCCTGGGTGAGGAGAGGAGGAAGACAACTGGGGTGTGGCCTTGGACTGAGGGTCCTGTCTCCCACAGGCACAGACAGGGAAAGGGGTTCAAAATCCCCCAGGCACTTCTGCTTCCTGCAGGTAAAGCAGCTCCTATACCCCAGGAATCCTGCAAGGACCAGCCCAGGCCCCAGTGCCAGCACTGCCCTCAAGTGAGAGTGGGAGGGAAACAATAATAAGAGATCTGAGGGGATCTCAGCCAAGCACCGAGATGATCTGGGACACACCCAAAGAGAGACTATACCTGCATGGGTGCTTTCAGCAGCATAAAGTGAAAACACAACCACAATGGCTTAAACCACATGGGCATTGATTATTTCACAGAACAAGAAATCCGAGCTATGGTGGCTATGAGCTTGGCTCAAAGATGTCTTGAACATTCAAGTTCTTTCCACCTATTCACATTAATCCTCCCAGTCTATTGACTTAATCCTTAAACTTGTTGCTTCGTGATTATAAAACAGCTGCCACAGTCCCAGGCATCACACGCAGACATGAAGAGATTCAGCCAAAGCAGAAATGGGAGTTCTTACCCACACCTTCTGAGAACATTCCAGGTGAACATCCCATCAAGCCTCAATAACCAAGGTTATATCCCTGCCCCTTAGTAAAGCAATCACTAGCCATAAAAACTGAATGACCATGATTATTAGGCTGGGTTTAGCCCTTGAGTCTTCAGCCTTGGAGGGGCCCAGGATCCCCCAAGCATATTGCAGCCTGAACACCTTATGCCTGAATATATATATATATATATGGCTTACAGACCTTCTCTATTCCCACCTTCACTCCCTGTGCACACGGTGCCCTCTCCTCCACAGCAGTTGCCAAAGCCTGGCTCATCAGCTCATGACACAACTCACCCTGCCTCTAATGTTCACTCACAGTGTACCAAGCACATGTCCAACCCTATTACCCCAGCTTTGTACCTCATGTCAGCACCTCACCCAGAGCCAGGCGGTGGGGTTAGGTGGGGAACAGAGGGGCCCAGCGAGCTGGACAGCCTGTCTCAGCCATTCCCACACTCCATGCATGGCCTCTGCCACCTGACCTTTTCACAGCAGCTTGTAAAGAGTGAAGAGGAGCTGGCGGGGGGGGGGGGGGGGGG
>NW_016810331.1:1139886-1285815 GCF_001698545.2 Rhinopithecus bieti
GGGGGGGGGGGGTGGTCCCTGGAGATGTCTCCTCTGGCAGCACAAAGGGTTTCTGAAGACTCCAGCTGGAGGACAGGATGGGCTGGTAAGAGGCTGTCTAATGCCTTTCCCAGTTCCTTCCTCAGCTGGGGTTTCTGATTCATAGCACTGGACCTGCTCTCTGACTCCTCATGGCTCCACGAGGGCCCCTGGCATCAGTGTGTCCCTGAGCACTAGACTCTCCCCTCCACAGGCAGTGAGGGCACTGCCCGGCTCTCCCCAGGAGCTGACATCAAGCTAAGGTGGTAGCTTCCCAGGGCATCCTAAGAAAGTCCCCAGTCACCAAGTGTTGAGGGCTGGCCTCATGGGAATGGTGGCACAGGGTGTCCTGGAGCTGGACTTGACCAATTTAAGGCTTGCTGCCCACTCTGGGTCTTTGGACGAGCTCATGCCCAGGGCCAGGGGACGCCCCATGAAGGAACGCAGTTTTGCTCTGCTGTGCACTGCTGCCTGTGCTTGGGGCCCGAACATGAGGACTCCCACCTCCTCTGCATGCCCACTGCCTCTCTGGAGTTTGCTGTCAGCTCAGACCAGGCGACAGAGAGCAACCGTCTTTCCAGTATGTCAAACTTCGCACTGGCTCAGTACGTCTGAGCGGACAGTTGGCTGTGCTTCCAGGGCTGCCAGCACTTCAGGTAAGCTCTCTGCCCAGCTCAAATGCCCAACTCTCCATGAAATTTTTGCCTTTTTAATTTAAATCCTTGCTCTATCACTTAAACTTAATGGCACTGTGATGGCAGCCAAGGGTAGGGAGGAGCAGCCTGGACAGAGAACCGACGTGGCTCGAGTCATTCATTCCTGAGTTTGCTTCTAGGTGTCCTGAGACTCACAGCAACCCACAGAGCTGGAAGAGGCATGAGACCCTGCTAACAGATAGGGAAGTAAGTCAAAGTCAGAAAAGAGAGGCCACTTGTTTAAGTCTCATACCAAAGTGAAAGGCTTCTCCATTTAAATCATATGACTCCAAAGTTGGATTTTATCAGGCTTGGTGTACCCACCTGGAGAATAAGAGAATAAAGGTGGTTTCTTTTAAAATGCTTTTGTGCGATCTCTCACTCTCTTTCTCTCTCCATTTCCCTCCTTGAATCTAAATGCTATAGCCAAAAGCACATAACGCTTCCCCATGGTCTACCCCTTCCCTCCCTCCAGTGTGGATCCTGCAGGAAAGCCAAGATCTGCAGACAGGAATCTCCTGTGGAGGGAGAGAGCAGGTCCCGGTGGCCCCAGGAGTCCACCTGCTTGGGGAAACTTTCCTGTGTTACTCAGGGCATTCACCCAGAAAAGGCAGGAAAGGGAGCTGGAGCCCAGTCACCAGCAGCCACCTGCCCGGAATGAGGAGGGGGACCAGAAACCAGGCGTTCTGGGCCTGAGGGTACAGAAAACAGGAAGGAGCTGCTCAGCTCCCCACCCATGGGGGCCTGCAGGAGGGGAGAAGAGGGAAAGAGGGCCAGAGCCCCCAGCGCTGCAGCTGCCGCCATGCCACAATAGAGGCATTGAAGCTGGTGTGGCAGAAGCGTGCAGGGGCTGGAAGAGGAGTGCGGAGGGGAGGGGCTGCCAGAAGAGCCCCAGATGAGAGGGTCTGACGTCCTCCTGACCTTTAAGTCTGGCCTCAGTGCCAAGAAGGAGGGCAGACCAGACTGCAAACAGCCCCCTGGGCTCATGCCTGCATCTCATTATCTGCCCTGCCCCCAGAGGCATCAAATGCCTGGTTGTTCTCAGATTCCCCACCCTGCTGCCTGTCACATCCTTTACTGAAAGATGTGCTGTAGGCGCCATGAAAGAAGAGGCAGGCCCTGAGCAGAGGCCCCACTCCATGCTTGCTCCTGTACTCTTCCTCACTCCCCAGGTCCCCTTGTAAGCAGACGCCTCTGGAGGCTGGGGACCTGGGTCCTCTCCTTTCCTCTCCCTGTTGGGGTGATGGGGCTTGCTCCAGGGAGAGAAAAGGAGAGGACCCAGGTCTCTCTAGGGAGAGGCCTACAGCCAGCCTAGTCCAGAACTGTTCTTTGTTGTGAGTCCCCAGTGTGGTTCCCATGCGTTTACACCAGTCTTGGCCCTGGCTCTCCATCTCACTTGCTGTGGGCCCCCAGAAGTTCCTTTGCCCTCAGACCTGCAAACCTATCTCTTGTACAACAAGGAGATTGGACTGCAGGATCCCAGGACCGGTATGTGATCCTTTAAGCTGACTTTGCCATTGGTTGAACGGATACTCTGGTGGGAGCAGGTTACACTTTTAGTCTTAAACATCTCTCAAATCTGTTCATTCTTTCCATCTCCACCCTCACTGCCTTAATCCTGTGTGCCACCATCCTTGCCTGGACCAATGTTCTCCAGGCCTCCAGACGTGGAGTCCCCCATCCAATTCATCCACTTAATAGTGAAATGCAAACCTGACTGTATCACTTGCTTCCTAAAGTCCCTTCAAACACTTCACATTGTTTTTGAGCTAAAGACGCAAATCCTTCACATGGCCCAGAAGGCCTTACACGGCCCAGCCTCACCTCTCAGCCTCCTATTGCCTTCTTTGCTTCCCTGCTTTCCATCAGAAAACAAAGTGCCAGGTTGGGAGCCATGTCTTGTTCTGTTCATCAAGCTATCTCCAGCTTGTGGTGTCATTCCAGGCTTAGCCAGAAGCATTAAGTGGACAAATGAATGGTGAACACCAAAGATGGCAATTATCTCTCTTAGAGATGAAGAGAACAAGCCCCCATGCCCGAAGTGCCTTGTCAGGTTGATGCCCAATGTTCCACCATCAGAAGCCAAACTAGATCCCTCCCAGGTCCCTTCAGACTCTACAGAGCCTTTGTTGCAAGAGATCCAATGTTTATTTATAAGACATGCAACCCATGCTGACACCATGAGGCTGCTTCCTTTCGTTGATTGCCTGTAATGTGACAAGCACTTTGTATTTGGGGCAGACCTCCTTGATGGGCCTGTGCTGTCATTCACTTGTGCAAAATTAGGCAATCTTCCTGTTCAACCTTCCATGCAATGGCCAGCATGGAACCAGGAGCTGCCTGAGGAAAATAGGAACCATGTGTTTTTCTGTCTGGAGATAAACCAGATTCCAAGGGGACACAGGTGCCCTGGGAAAGATGTCAATGAATGAAGTTCCTCAGGCCAAGAGACAGTCAGTAGCATATGTATATGCAAGGGGTCCGTGGTGCTATAGTATCTATAGGATTGGTTCTGCAAGAGGCCTCCTTCCCCAAGCCTGCACCAGCCATGGGCATTATCAGGAGGCCACACGTTCTTCTGTGGCCCCATCAAAGAACAGTTCTGTGGCCAAACGTTTACTGCCATTGTCATATTTTCCAAGGCAAGGCCATAGGTGCTCAAGTCAGCACCAGCTCTGGGAAGGAAGAGATAAGCTGAGGCTGAAGAAACAAGGTCAGAAGGAGAGGAATCAGCACACGAGGAAGGTGAGGAATGGTATCGTCTGAGAGGTGTGGCCGATGCCCCTGGGAGGCATTATGGGACCAGGTGCACCCTTGAGCCACCAGAGTCACCCCAGCCCTACAAGGGTCAGCTGGGATGCCCCCAGGCCTGGACACTAAAACATACCAGGGTGAACATTTGCGGGAAAAACAAATCCATGAATGAGCTGAGCTACTTTCATCTTGAAGCTACCTGTGTTCTGTTGTGCAGCTATTTTTTCCATTTGAAACCCACCTCCCTCACCTACCCCATCATACGCCTGTTCTGGAAGAGTGAGCAGGTGTACGGACACCTCACGCAGGGCTTGCACGCTGCAGGTGACCAGGAAATGCTCATTCCTTCCCTGCCTCTCTTGGCTTCTCAGGCACAGTTTACTCCTGTCAAATTCCCATTAGACTAGATGCTCTGCCCAGCCCTTTCAATGCTGACTTTTCACACATCTGTAAGAAAGCCCTTGGGTCTGGCCAGGCCCGGGTGTGGACAGGGATGCTCACATTGAGCCTGTGGACACAGAAGAGTCTTTATTCGGACAGATTCTTGAGCCCTTGCTCTGACTGAGCCTATTGGTGCATTTGAGGGGGGTAGGGGGAGTGAGGCTTAAAAAAAAAAGGTCTTGAGGGATGCTGGGGAAGGAAGAGAAGCCAAGTGTCTGGATGGTGTGACCCCAGGCTGCAGCGCTAGAATGACTCTCAAAACATTCTCCTTTATCAAGGAAACAAGAATGTGAGTCACACTCTTCCCGCACCCCCAAGGGTTTCTTTGCTGAGCAGGGCTGCAAACTGTTTGGCTAATTAGGCTGCATCCTGACCTTCGCCTCCATCTGGAGCAGGCCTCCCTTGAAGGGAGCCGGGGTGCTGCTGCCACCTAGGGTCAGGAGAGTGCACTGCAGGGGGACGGCAGGGCCAGGAAGGAAAAGTCAGGACCCTGAATAAAAGGGCAAGTGGTCCCAGTGTGGTTCTGTTCACAAAGAACTTCCCATCTACCACTGCTGGGCTCTTAAAATAATCCCATGAATTCAGCAGGGCAAGGTTTTACTATCTTCTCTTTGCATATGAAGACGCTAGTGATTGCATGGCTGGGGACAGGGGTCTGGGACATTACGAACTCTGGCAGAGGTTATGAGTAGACTCTGGGAATTCTTCATGAGGGTTTTAAAAAGTTATCGCTGGTGTAAGTTTGTCTGTAAACATCCTTGGGAAGAACTGGGGAGCTGACGAGTCGTGGGGTCCTGATAACTGCACTGAGCTTCACTAAAGGCCACAGGGTCAAGGGCTTAAGAGACAGAGTCAGGGCCACTGGGTCTCTGAGCCCATCATCAGGGCCCCCATTGTCTGCCAGGAGATGACAGCAAACCCGCTATCCTCGAGGTGCTGGCCAGCCCAGCTAACAGTCAAAAACGAGGAGGATGGTGATAGATAGAAATGTTATTTTGTGTATTCATTTTATCACAACTTCTGGTACATGACTGCTATGGGCTGAATGTTTGCGTCCTCCTGGAGTAGACATGTTGAAGCCTAACCCTGATGTGATGGTATTTGGATGTGAAGACTTTGGGAGGTGATGAGGTCATGTGCGTGGAGCTCTCATGATGGGATTAGTGTTCCTATAAGAAGAGACCTGCGGGCCAGGCGCGGTGGCTCACACCTGTAATCCCAGCACTTTGGGAGGCTGAGGCAGGCAGATCACGAGGTCAGGAGATCGAGATCATCCTGGCTAACATGGTGAAACCATGTCTCTACTAAATATACAAAAAATTAGCCGGGCATGGTGGCACACGCCTGTAGTCCCAGCTAGTCAGGAGGCTGAGGCAGGAGAATCGCTTGAACCCAGGAGGCAGAGGTTGCAGTGAGCCGAGATCATACCACTCCATTTCAGCCTGGGTGACAGATCAAGATTCTTGTCTCAAAAAAAAAAAAAAAAAGAGACCTGAGCTGGCTTGCTCCCTACCTCCCTATGTGAGACCTCCCTTGCTCTTCCCTATGTGAGACCACAGCAAGGTGCCATCCCAAACCCGGAAAAGGGCCCCCTGGGCACCACATCTGCCAGTGCCTTGATCCTGGACTTCCCAGCTCCAGAACTCTGAGAAATAAATGTCTGCTGTTCAAGCCTCCCAGCCTGAGGTGTATTTGTTACGGCAACTCATGCTGACTGAGACAATGACTCACCCTCTAGCCTGTTCTGCGGGAAGGAGAATCAGGAGTTATGTAGCAGGAACACAAGGGAATAAAATCCTCAACATTCAGTTCAACTTCCAAGCTGCATCTTGAAATTCACATATGAAACAATAGAGAGAAAAGTCAAAACTTGGAATATACCAGAGCCAAGTTGTGGTAAAAACAATTTGGAATTCTAAAGGTAAGACCCCAGGGAAGTGGGGACTACTTTTTCTTTCACAGATTAGAAAGAGAAGAGAGGGTTGGGGAGAGGAGACGAGTGTCAGTTACTAGGACTAGGAGAAGGGGGGAGGCTGGGGCCTGGGGCCACGCAGAGAGAAGGGTCATCACTGAAGGACTCCCGCGGCCCTTCCACCCCAGCACCCTGAGCCACTAAATTGATCGCCCTTTGTGAGTGGCCTTGCAGGTCTCCTGTGTGGGACGCCAAGCGAGCTGAGGCTGTCCCAGCCATCAAGTGAGGCCCACGCAGCTATTGTTCTCTGTGTGCTGCACACGGACGAGCCTGCAGATGTGATTCCCCCCGGTGCCCATCTACACAATGCCATCTACCAAGCACCACTTCCAACTCTCACAGGTGCCCTGGGACAGAGGCTGCTGTCCCTCATACCTAAGAGGGACTGTTCTTGCAGTGTCTGTGTCACAGGTACTGGACAACTCAACCTGAGTGTAACCTAGTCCCATCACTGTCATCACCATACTTCATTTTATAGATGAGCAACAAGACCCTAACCTTCGTGACTTCCAGTCGATATGGAGCTTAAAGGAAAGTGACAGGGTTCATGAAGGTCTACCTGTCCAGTCCCACCATCTTCAGGGGTTGGGGACTTTCCCTGTAGCCCACCTCTGCCCCTCTAAGTGATTGACACACTGCCCTTGCCTTCCCTTCCAGGGGACCCCGCTGGGCTAGGTGCCATTGTTGGCTGTCTCTGACCCTCCCCGTGTATGTGTGTGTGTGTGTGTGTGTAGGGTGTATGTGTGTCTGAGCATGTAGCTGTAAATAGTACTTTCCTGATTTAAAAATGCCAGGAAAATTCCAAAACACAGAGATTTAATGTTCATTTATTCCCTCGGGGCAATGTTGCCTCCATTAAAATGGTTTAAAAAAGTGAATAGAAAGAACTCATTTTGTCAGAGGGGTACTCAACATGTTGGCATTTTTGCCCTCTATTCTTTGCCACAGTAGGAACTTGCTTTTTTCTGAGTGTACACACACACACACACACACACACACTCAGTGCTGTACTAGGCTCCCGCTGACTGTCGTATCATAGTCTTTCCTGCAGAACCATCTCACCTCTCTCTGGGCTGATTGTCTTCTACACTCAATAAATGGTTCAAAGGCTCACAAATTCTGTATATAGGCCTTTGAAGAGGGCTGCACAATCTCCCAGCTGACCTCAGGGTAAGCTTCAGGCCACGGGAATGAGAAAGTGCACAGAGGCCCCTGCAGGGACCCTGGTGCCTGACACTTCCTCCAGAGCTAGGCTGCCCTGGTCCCAGCCCTGTAGCTCACAAGCTGTGTGACCTTGGGCAGGTGCCTTTCTCTTTCTGAATCTCAGTTTCTTCCTTGGTAACTGGAGATGATATTAAATAGCACCTGCCTCCTAGAGTTAGTGTGGGAGTAAACAGTTAAAACCAGAACAGTGTTTACAGCAGCACCTTTGGTAGAGCAGGGCAGGAGCTCCACACCTTGGTCCTGAAGGCTCAGGCCCTGGGGCCTGAAGGCTCAAGCATCATTCAGAGCTTTACGACCACAAGTAGCCATGCTCCTGCCTGAGCCTGTTGTCTGGGCCTTCAGTGTCTCTGTGGTTAGGTCCCTCAGTGCTGATTCCTTTTTTAGGTTTCCAAGCGAAAGTTTCTTGTTGAACCTGTGAACCCTGACCTTGGACCCCTGCTCATCTGGCCCACCCGGATGCCACACCTGCTCTGTTTGGGGGTTCTCTCCCATCCCCACACTTGTTTGGTGGCTGCTTCCATCAGACAGGTCCTCCTGGAAGTTCAAGGCTACCATCCCCAGACTGGGAGTGCAAACCCTGCTCAGGGCTCCTGTGGCCACAGGCACCCCCAAGGCAGAGAAGGAAGCCAGGAAGGAGAAGGCTCTGCAAACTCCTGGAAACAGTTCAGAGACGAAGAAAATTACACCACTTGAACTCTACTGGCCAGAGTCCTGGGAAAGGCAAACTCTCCTTGGGCCAAAATGGAGGGAACCACCCCACCCCTCCACAGGCATTGTGCACGTGGCCCATTGGAATGCGCTGAGATTCACAATGACCTGATAAGGATGTGGGGGCTGAACGCTCAGCGGGAAGACTCTGAGCTGGACCCAGCCCCACCCTGGCGGCCCCGGCCACAGAGCAGTCAGTTTGGAGCCGTGTGGCTGCCATTCCTGGTGACTTCCCAAAGCTACTGCAACCTTTTAAAAAGATAAGCACATTTCCATGTGTTCTTAACATTCTTTAATGGTTTTCAGATTTCTTTTCAATATATACTTACCAAAAAAAATCACTGTGAATAATAATAACCAGAAACCACCAAAACCTGCATGCAAAGTAATATGCTAAAATCTTCACTCATTATCTTGTCTAATGTTTTATCATCCACATGAAGCAGGTTTAGTCATCCCCACTTTACAGAGGAGGAAACTGAGGCCTAGAAACAGGCACGCAACCAGTAAGTGGCAGAGGCAAGACAGGAGCCCAGCTCCTTCTCCACCAACTATTTTGCTGGATCAGCAGCAGCAGCAGCATCTTCTGGTGCCTGCTACACCATCCTCTGCTTCTCAGGGACATGTCTGAAGCCATGGAATCACTGTCCCGCCAGAGGCCGGGTTAGACTCCGTCCGTGAGTAGCCCACATTCTAGGGTATCAGATGGAGTGTCTTTCTCCGTCCTGCAGCCACAGCTGTCAGCAGCACTCTCTCTCTCTGGCCTCCCAGGGCTTCCTCTGGGAAGGCCCCAAAGGCACTGCAGGTGACTGGCCTCCAGAAGCACACAGCTCTCAGAGCTCCAGCTGTTCCCCTGAGAACAACCTGCTTGGGCACTGCAGGTTGCTGGGGTTGCTGGTGACCACTTCCTTTCCATTTCTGTTCTCGATGTCGTGAGGCAGTCTTCCTGATCTCTGCTCCCCAACTCCCTCCCATGGTTGAGAAGGCCCCGGCTCCCCATATTAAATCTCTCTCTACTTGAAATAGCTGGAGCGGTTCTACTTTCTCACGAACCCTGACCAAAGCCCCCCAGCCCCAGCTATAGCTCACAGGCTCCTGAGCACCACAGGCTCTCGAGGCTGACCTGGTTCCTCCACACACAACCCCTGCAGATCTCTGCTCACTCCAGACTCCCCCTGCCTCTGGCCAGGGCCCTGCCTTCCTGCCTTCAGGCTGAGTGCCCATTTCTCCGGGAAGGCTTTTGTGACCCAGCTTCATGTCCCTTGCACCCTGTGTATTGATCTTCCCGAATGATGCCAAGCCCTATGAACAGAGCGATTCTATCTGGCTTTGTACACTATTGTACCCAGCACAGGGTCTAAAAACACTTTCTGCATAAATGAATGAGTAAATGAAAATATATTGAGAAGTCTTTGAGATCCTGATGCCATGAGTATAGAGAAAGAGAATATATGCAGCTCAAATCCATTAAAGTTTGATTTAAAATGCATATTGGCACTGACTCAAAGCTGAGTGGGCTCCATGGGGTACAAAGACAAGCCCACCAGGACCCGAGAGTTGAGGAGTATGAACAGGCACAGGTCTCCATGCAGCTGCAGTCTGTTACAGCTTCTGGTGATTTCTGCTACCCTTTGTCCCTCTAGGGTCTGTGTTCCTGCCAAGAGACAAGCCAGTGGCAGGAAGGAGGCTCTTCCAGATGTCAGAAAGGCTTAACAAATGATTTACTGTAGTTCACGAAGTTTCTACAAGAGTAAGCAATTGGCATCAGTTCCCTGAGCTGCCTGCTTAGAGACGGAGCTTATGGCACTAAACCATTTTTGTATATTCCATCAAGATCTAGGAAAACAGATTTCCTTTTTCAAAAAGCAGAGAAACTGTCCCACCCTGCAGTCAATGGGTGCGGAGGGAGTGGGAGCCAGAGATCCATGAATTGCCAAGCCAGATTGCAGCTATAACCAGATTTTAGTTTGTGAAGGTCTTTTACAGACCTTTTTACACCCTATCCACTGAGTATGAGTTAGGCTGGAGAGCAAAGGAATTGGAGCTTTTCCACACCATGCATAGTCTGCGGTTGGCCCTCACCAGGTGGCTCCCCTTGCGGAGGACTCTGCAGTGCCTGCACCTGAGCATTGCTGGGGCTTGTGGTGTGCATGGAAGTGACTGTGGAGTTCTTGAATGTAGAAACTGTTGAAAGTAACCACCTGAATTACTCCCACCATACTCTTTGACCTTTGTTTCTTTTAAGCATAATGTCAGCACTGATTTGAAATAATCAAGTAACTTCAACCAATGTAAAAATCCTGAGTTGCTTAAAAAACAAAGAAAGGCTGCCCCCAAAGTGATAGGCTTTCTAACTTGCCTGTGTCTTTGCACCTATTTCCCCAGGACGCGGGAACGCCCTTTTCCCACACCCACTTCGTTCTCCTCACATTCTGAGAACATCCTCCTCTTGACTGCATTTCTTAGCCTACCCGGGCAGGGGAAGGTGGTCTCCCTTCCAGCAACCCCAGTTCTATATACATTTCTTTCTCTTAGAATGTCTGATGCTATATTGCATTTATTGGTTTTCTTGTTTCTCTCCCTAGTAAACAGGACATTCTTTGAAGTCCTGCTGGCACATATGCAGTCCTCACACAACGCCTGTTGGATGATTAATTCATTTTAAGAGAGCAGATGAGCTAGGCTGTCTACAAATGTGTCAGATCCAGCTCCTGCCATCCTTCCTTCACAAAGCAGAGCTGGCCAAGCCTGTGCACCCACGGGCTGCCTCTGCTTCAAAGGACAGAGCCTGTGCAGTGAGCGTTTGGTCACCTGGTCGCACACTGAGTGCTCCTCAGCGCATGGCCTGAGCGTTCTGCCCTGACACTCGCTGGCCTCTGGGCGCTTCTGTCTTTGACAACGTCCTGAACACTATGGGAAGGCTCACTAGCATTCCACTCCTTCCCTAATGTGGAGTGGGTGTGATTTGAGGGGTTTGGCCCCCACCCCAGCTCCAGGGGTAAGTCACCTGGAGCTAATTTGCAGAATTTCATCTACAAATTAGTAGGAGAATACAAATAAGGAGAATTTCATCTCCTTAGCGCAAACAATATTGATTCAAGAATAATCAGGGATCCCAGCCCAAGCCAAGCCTTGCTGCAGCAATCAGTCGCTCTTGGGTTTGGGGGGATGATACGGCGTGTGTCCCACGGTGGGTCCACCCAGCGAAACCAGTATTCCTCCTTCATGACTTTGGAAAGAGTCTCTCGTTCCGGAGGGTGTGATGTGTGAGGCTGGAACCACGAGGGACACCAGCTTGAGAACAAAGCCAAACTAGGGGGCAGGCGGAGCCAAGACGGAGGAGGCGAGTCCGGCGCAAACACACCGGATCCTATGAGCCCTGTAACTGCTGCGCTGGGCTGACTCCTCACAAAGCATCCAGACGCGTCTCGGCCCTGCGTCCGAGACGCAAAGTTGTGCGGCAACCAAGCCTAGAGCTAAGCAGTCACCAGGAGTGGAGACAAAAGCAGTGACAGAATGGGAGCGAAAACACGGATGACGAGAACGAGGCTCCGAGTGCAAAGCCAGCCGGGCGTTGTACAAACGATCCCGGGCCTCTGCTGCCCCCTGGCGGAAGCCGCGCGGGAGCCCAGAACCGGAGCGCTCTGCGCGAAGCCGACTCCATCTACATCGCCGCCTCCCAGAGGGAGGCCCTGGGAAGTCACTGAAAACAGCCTGCAGAAGAGTTCTCCTGTGTCACGTGGGGGGACGAACAGTCCCTACCTGTTAGATTGCAATGAGGTTGACATGGCCAAAATGGATAACCGGGACCAGAGTTATTCTCCCACCTAAAAGAAGCGGGAGGAAACAGACAAAGCTATCGAGACAACCGTTTTCAAAACCCAGCACACCCCATGCAGAGGACAGTGACCCCCCACTGCCCAGAGAGTTTCCCAGCCACACACAGGGGGTGTGGGGACCCCGGCAGGGCTTGACCCCATGAGCTCAACCTCACAAGTTGAGGGACTAAGCGGAGTCCTCAGGACAGGCACGGCGTCCCTGGAGGAAGAAGGGGCTGTACAGACACAACTCCAGTGATTCGCAAAGGCTGAGGCCTGGGTGCAGCAGGGCCGCTCAGCACGTGCAGGCGAGGAAGCTGCCAGAGGCCCAGAAAGATCCCCATGGGGCTGGAGGGACGATCAGCCAGTGCTCGCACAGGGCCGGAACAGCGCCTCCTCCATCAGCCGGACTGCAGGCTCACCACTCAGGAGGCACTGGACAGCCCTGCTTCAGGGGTGGGAGCAGTTATTACTAAACGCAGCTCTAACCCCATCTGAGAAACGTCAAACGCAGAACCGGAAAGGATCAGACTATTACAAAGTAACTTAACCGTATTCCGGAACAAAGCCCAAAAATATATACAGGAAAACAAAGATATCCAGTACACAAGAAAAAGGTGACAATGTCTGCCAACCAGTAAAAATAACCATGCATGTGAGGGAGAAAAAACATTACCCATAATGAAGAGAAAATGCAATCAGTGGATGAAGTGCCAGGACACAACCTGTCAAAATGGCTGGGATTTGACTAAAGCAATACTTAAAGGGAAAATGATAGCACTACACTAGGTCAAAAAGGAAGAGGGATCTCAAATCTCACCTTCTGCCTTAAGAGCGAATTAAACCCAAAGTAAGAAGAAAGGAAACAAGAAAATTCAGAGCATAGTCCAGGTGCAGCGGCTCACACCTGTAATCCCAGCACTTTGGGAGGCCGAGGTGGGCAGACTACTTGAGGTCAGAGATTCGAGACCACCCTGGCCAACATGGTAAAACCCCGTCTCTACTAAAAATACAAAATTTACCTGGGCGTAGTGGCACACACCTATAATCCCAGCTACTCGGGAGGCTGAGGCAGGAGAATAGCTTAAGCCCGAGAGATGGAAGCTGCAGTAAGCAGAGATCACGCCACTGCACTCCAGCCTGGGTGACAGAGACTCTGTCTCAAGAAAGAAAGAAGAAAGGAAAGGGAAAGGGAAAAGGAGAGAGAAAGAGAAAGAAAGATCAGAGCAGGAAAGGAAGAGAAAGAGAGAAAGAACAGAGCAGGAAAGGAAGAGAAAGAAAGAGAGAAATAGAGAAAGAAAGATCATATCATAAATCAGTGGAATAGAAAGGAGAAAAACAAAAGGGACAAATCAATGAAATTAAAAGCTGGAGTTCTTTGTTTTTAGAAGATCAATAAAATTGATAAACTCCTGGTCAGGTTGATCCCCCTAAAAAAGAGAAAAGACTCAAATTACTAACATCAGGAATGGGAATTGTGATATCTATCACTACAGATTCTACAGATGTTAAAAAGAACATTAAGAGAATATTATGATAGACTTAAGACCAATATATATGACAAATTAAATATAATAGACAAATTCCTTGAAAGACACTATCGACACTTACTCAAGAGTAAGCAGATAATCTGAATTAGCCTTATGTCTATTTTTTACATTCAATTTGTACTTTAAAACCTTCCTACACAGAAACCTCCAGGCCCAGATAACTTTTTTATCCAACTTAGGAAGAATAAATATCAATTCCATACACACTCTCGGAAAATTGTAAGACAGAATACTTATCAAATTGTTTTACCCTGGTACCATGACCAAAGACATCTCTATGAACATGAAAGCAAATTTTGTGTGTGTGTGTGTATATATACATATACACACACACACACACACAGTATTTTATCTTATTTTATTTTATCTTATCTTATCTTATTTTATTTGAGACGGAGTTTCACTCTTGTCCCCCAGGCTGGAGTGCAATGGCATGATCTCGACTCACTGCAACCTCTGCCTCCTGGGTTCAAGCAATTCACTTGCCTCAGCCTGCCGAGTAGCTGGGATTACAGGCACACCACCATGCCCAGCTAATTTTTGTATTTTTAGTAGAGACAGGATTTCACTACGTTGGCCAGACTGGTCTCAAACTCCTGACCTCAAGTGATCTGCCTATCTTGGCCTCCCAAAGTGCTAGGATTAAGATGTGAGCCACTGACCCAGCTTCTATATATATAGTTTATACTAAAATACACTTTAAACAAAATTTCAGCAAATGAAATCAAATCCAACAGTATGAAAGATCATGGCCAAATGGGTTACATGCCAGAAATGCAAAGTTGATTTATAATTTGAAAATCAATTAATGTGATTCAGCATATTCTGAAATTAAGAAAGAAAAACCACATAAGTGTCACAATAGACATAGTAAAAACATTTTCAAAATCTAACATCCATTCTGGACATAAACTCTCTAAACACACCAGGAGTAGAAGGAGCTTCCTCAACCTGATACACGGCCTCTACAAAACCTTCTATTCACATTATGATTAATACTGAAAGACTGAATGCTTTTCCCCTAAGATGAAAAACAAGACAAAACTATGTACTCTTACAGCTTCTTTTCAACATTTTTCAACATTTTCTAGCAAATGCAATACAGCAAGAGAAAGAAATAATAGTCATTGAGATTAGAAGGGAGAAGTAAAACTGTCTTTATTTGCAGATAACATGATTTTCTGTATTGAAAATTCAGTGGGGCCTACACAAAAAGATACTAGAATTAATAAGTGAGTTTAACAGGTTGCAGGATAGAGGATCAACATACAAAAACCAATTGTTTTATATTTTCACTAGCAATGACAATCAGAAATTAAAATTTAAATCCAGTATCATTTAAAATGGCATCAAAAATATGAAATACTTAGGGATACATTTAACAAATGACATGAATGAACTGTACACTAAAAATCATAAAACATTGCTCAGAAAAAAATTTTAAAGAGCTCAAAAAATGGAAGATACATTGCATTCATGGATCAGAAAATATAATACTACTAAGATGTCAATTTACCCTCAAATTGATCTAAAGATCAAAAGACCTCCTCCCTGCACCCTAGATTGCTGTCTACCTCCTGGCATCTCCACTTGAATGTCTAATACCACTAATATGTCAATTTGCCCCCAAAATGAAACAAAAAATTAAACTTCTAGAAGAAAATATAGAGAGAACTATTTGTGAGAAGCTTACTGAGCTGATTCATTCAATGAAATGCCACTCAGCAGTAAAAAGAAATGATCAGTCCCCATATAAGCCCCCAAAGCAGGGAGTAGGGGGGTTTGTAGAAACTGACAAAGTGATTCTGAAAGTCAGATATCCCTAAATAAGAAGAGCTACACATTACACATAGCATGGACACATAAGAACAACTGAGATTTGACAAACGTGCAAAGGTAATTCAACGTGGGAAAAATAGTCTATTCCAGTCTATCAAATGGAAATAATTTGATATCCATATGAATCAAAATGAATTAAATTCATATTTTGCAGCACCTACCAAAATTCACTCAAAATAAAACAATGAAAGTTCTATAAGAATATATAGGAGGAACTATTTGTGATAAGCTAATGTGGTGATTCATTCAGTGGAATGCTACTCAGCAGTAAAGAGGAATGAACCATCGATACAAGCAACAACATGGATAAAACCCATAATCATTGTGCTGACTGAAAGTAGTCAGACAAAAAGGGGTTTTTGTTAGATGCTATTTATATAAAATTCAAGCAGATTAAGCTATACTGATGGAAAGCAGGTATTTTGTGGAGAGGTTCCCCACGTGCAGAGAGGTGACGGGGAGGGCAGAATGAAGGATTACAAGGGACAGGAGGCAATGTGTGGGGTGACGGATAAGGCCACTATAGTGACTGTGGTGGTGATTTCATAGATGTAGACATATGTCAGAACTTAGATTGTGCACTTTAAACATGTGCAATTTATTTTGTGTTGTTTATACCTTAATAAAGCTGTAAACATTCACAAAGAAGGAAGACAGGAAGGAAGGAAGGGAGAGAGGGAGAAGAGAAGGAGATGCAGGGAGGATGGAGAGGGAGGGACAGAGGAATTTACACACTTGTGGAAGGAAGGAAGGAGGTAGAAAGGGAGGAAGAGAATGAGAGGATTCACTCCCTTTCGTCACATGTTCAGACTCTCATTTACTATCATCACTGAGCGTTTTCTCTACAGAAGCTTTCTCCACCTGACCTTTGGGACACCGTGTGCCTGTAGTTTTCCTTATACTTTCCTGGTCTTTCTCCTTCCCTCAACATTGCCTCAACCTCTCAACTGGCAGCGCCCTAAAACTCAGACTTCTTTTCTCTAAGTCACCTCCTTTGGTGAGCTCACTGGATTTCATAGCTCTGAATCTCATCTCTATACTGACCACCCTCAAATGTCTCCCTGTAGCTCAGACCTCCTCCCTGAACGCTAGAGTCCTCTCTACCTCATGGCATTGCCACTTAAATATCTAGTAGCGATCTCAAACTTGGCATTTTCAAAATTCCCACAAACTATGCTTCCCACTATCTCCCCATCTTAGTAATTCCGACTGCTCGAGTTAAAAATAGCACACACACAACAAAACAAGCAAACATAAAAACACAGAATTACCCTTGGTCCCTCTCTTTTTCTCATTACCCACTTCCAAATACTTTGACAAATTTGTCAAGTATATCTTCAAAATTTATCCAAAATCCAACCACTTCTCACCACCTGTAGCTACAGCCCCGGCTCAAGCAGGAGTGATTTAGTGTCTCGTCCCATCCCCCCGCCTTCACCCCTGCCCCTCATTGGCCCTCAATAGAGCAGCTAGAATCTCTCTCTTACGCCAATTCTTACAGTTTTTTTTTTTCTCTCTCTCTTTACAACATTGACCTGAACCTCAAACACTGTGCCAAACAGAAACAGTGAGAGTGGGTGCCTTAGTGCATTTGGGCTGCTATAAAAAATACCCTAAACTGGGTGGCTTGTAAACAACAGAAATTTATTGTTCCCAGTTCTGGAGGCTGGGAATTCCAACATCAAGACACTAAAAGATTTGGTGTCTGGTGAGGGCATGCTTTCTGCACATAGTCTCACTGTGTCCTCACACAGTAGAAGGGATAAGGGGGGTCTCCCTCAGAGGGCCCTAACCCCATTCCTGAGGGTTCTGCCCCCACCTAATCACCTTCCAAAGGCCCCACCTTTTAATACCATTATCTTGAAATTTTCAACGTATGAATTTGGGGAGGCCTCAGACATTCAGACCATAGCATTGGACACCCTTATTTTGTTTGTAATTCCAAAGGAAACGGGTCTTATGTTTCTCCATTAAATATTAGGTTTGTGATGGGTTTTTTGAATATAACTTTTGCCAAACTAAGGAAATTTCTTCCTGTTCCTAGTTTTCTATGCTTTTTTAATCATAAAAGTTGTTGAATTTCCTAAAGTACTAGTTCTGTATTAATTTTAATTGTCATGTAATTTTTCTTCAGTAGTCTTTTAATATGGCAATATTTTTAACAAAAGATTTTATGACAATTTTTCCAATGATGAGTCACCCTTGTATTCCTAGGTGGCACCCTACTTAATTATAATATTTTCTTAACAAAAGACTTGATTCATTTAGACAAGGTTCAGTTTTTTCCTTCAATGTTGATATACTAATCAATTGAAGTCCACTTCTCTTTATATTTATTGTTCTTATCTGATACTCGACTTACAAATTATATTAGATTCATAAAATCAGCTACACAACTTTCTGTTTTCCTATCTTATGGAACCACTTACAAAGATTAGCAATTAACCATTCCTGGAGTTTAGTTAAGATTCATCTATAACCCATCCAGGCTTGGGGCTTTGAGGAGGGGAAATCTTTGAATACCACCTTACTTTTCTTAGTAGTTATTAGTTTATATAACTTTTCTAATATCTTCATCAAGCTTTGCCTCTTAGTCTTCCAAAACTTTTCCTATTGAATTCAGTTTTTCAAATTCATTAAAATATAATCGAATGCACTGTGAGTGTTCAAGTAACAGGAAAATGCTGATCCTTTTAGCTATGTTCACACACTAATCTGGGCTCATTTGAATAGGCCACCCTTCCTCTCAGTTGAAACAGAAAATCGTGTTGTTTGATAACATTGTTTCCCTACATCATTCACATCCCTAGAATTATATAGGACAAATAACATCTCCAATAGATTGTGCACCCCACGCCCCCCCTTGAAAGACTATATTGTTTTAATAGAAATTTCCAGAGCCCGTGGCTTGCCTAGCTTCTTTCTATGATAAAATATGGGTGCATCTTTGACAGCCTTCCTCATAGCCTTGGTATTGCTCATCACTAAGGGCTGATGCTGTGGCTCCCACATTCTTAAGACGCATCCCTCCCCAGTCAGTGCCTAGTGCATTGCTCAAATAATGTCGCTATATTGATTACAATTAAACATGTTATCTCTACTGTGTTACAGTAAATCACAGATTCACCAGAGAGAACAGTTACCTAGGACTCCCAGTTAACAGTAATATCTTTCTGGCATACCTGTAGTTTGGGGAATGACAAGCTGAAACCATAATAACAATTATTCACTGAGCACCTATGATAAGCCTGACATAAATTGGCACCTGAGATGTTCTACCTAGAAGCTTTATTAAAGCCACACAAGGAAAACCTTAGCAACTTTGGTCATTTTCTTTTTTTTCTTTTAAAGACAGAGTCTCATTCTGTTGCCCAGGATGGAGTGCAGTGGTGCAGTCATAGCTCCCTGCAGCCTCAACCTCCTGGGCTCAAGCGATCCTCCCACCTCATCCTCCTGAGTAGCTGGGACCACAGGTGTACGCCACCATGCCCAACAATTTTTTTTTCTATTTTTTGTAGAGATAAGGGTTTTACCATCTTGCTCAGGCTGGTCTGGAACTCCTCACCTCAAGCCATCTTCCCACCTCAACCTCCCAAAGCATTGGGGTTGCAGGTGTGAGCTACCACTCCCATCTTGCTTCATTGATTAAGAAAATATTGATCACATGGGTTAAGTGACTTGCCTGAGGCCACTTAGAGAATAAGTTAGAGCAGGGATTCAAATTCAGATCCACCCATTTTTTAACTGCCCACTGAAATCTAGACTTTTTTCAATAAAGAATTTTCTAAAGAATAGCCTAAAATCAAATGGTTTCTGCTAAATCAGGTATACCTACAAATTTTTAGGCTCCTAGTTACCATCTTAAGTCCTGGACAGCTATTAAGTGGCATGCCTATGCTGGCTCCTGCCTATTAAAAGCAGTTGTCTGGAGTCTTGCACTGAGAAGGATTGTGCAGCTGAGCTTGGGCTAAACGAGAAATTGCAGAGATTGGATTCTAATGCCATTTGTATTTATCAGAGTTCTTCAGAAAAACACAGCCATGGGATATATACATATGAGAAGAGATTAGGAATTGGCACACACAACTGTGGGGGCTGACAATTTTCAAAGTAAGCTGGAAGGCTGGAAATGCTGGCAGGAGTTAATGTTGCAGTCCTGAGTTCCAGGACAGTCTGGAGGCAGAATTCCTTCCTCCCCAAGGGACCTCGGTCATTTCTCTTAACGCCTTCAGCTGATCAGATGAGGCCTGCCCACATGCTGAAGAGCAATATGCTTCTCTCAAAGTCTGATTTAAATGTTTAAAAAACACCTTCGGCCAGGCACGGTGGCTCACACCTGTAATCCCAGCACTTTGGGAGGCCGAGACAGGCGGATCACAAGGTCAGGAGATCGAGACCATCCTAGCTAACACGGTGAAACCCTGTCTCTACTAAAAATACAAAAAATTAGCCGTGCGTCATGTCAGGTGCCTATAGCCCCAGCTACCTGGGAGGCTGAGGCAGGAGAATGGCATGAATCTGGGAGGCGGAGCTTGCAGTGAGTGGAGATCTTGCCACCGCACTCAAGCCTGGGCAACAGAGCAAGACTCCATCTCAAAAAAAAAAAAAAAAAATACCTTCACAGCAGCCTCTAGACTAGTGTTTGACCAATCAACTGGCAGTATATCCCAGCCACATTGACACATAAAATTAACCATCACACTATCAAGATCAGGAAGATGACATTCCGTAACGGTGGGTCTCAGACTTTAGCATGAATAGGAAGTCTCTGACGGGCTGGTTAAAGCATGGATTGCTGGGCCCCAGCCCCAGAGCTTCTGACCCAGTAGAGCAGGGCTGTCCCTGTGAGAGTTTCCTGAGATGCAGATGGTGCTCGCCCAGGCCCACATTTCAAAAACATCCCTGAATGGTGTCATTGCTACATTGCTGAAGTGATTACACTGAAGCATTATGAACGATCATCATACAATATATTTCTAATCTACAGTTTATATATAATAAAAACAATTTGAAAATTTCTGAACACCTAAGTTTTCAACAAGAAAACTTTACTTTTAACCCAGGAAAATATCCACCCAGTCCTTAGCTTCTCTTAAGATTATAATAAAAGTTGTCTCAGAAGATTATAATAAAAAGTTGTAATCACATATCTTCAATCAATATTCCAAAGTAACAGAGACATGTCACTCACAGAATTAGGAGCTGGGCCACCCAGGTTGGACAAGGTCACAGTTCTCAGTTTGTACAGCTGATCAGAGCCAGATCTCCTGATTTCTGATGCATCTCTCCCTTAGGCCTCGGTTTTCATGTCCATAAAATGGGATAGTTTGCTTGTGCTCCCTCCAGACCTGAGAATTCTTCTACCCATGGTTTACATAGCTTGACTTAGTTTGATGCAAAACATTCAGACAGGTAGTACTGTCAGAGAGGAAACGGTCTGCCTGTAAGGCAGGACTGTGGGCGGGGGAATCTGTGCTGGAGGGCACTGGGTGGAAACTTCATAGGGATGATTCAGATTGCAGATTGGACACTTCATTTCTCTCACACTGTGAACTTCTACAAGACCCTGAATTACAGACCCCATTCCTGGGACAAAGCTTAAAGGAAAGAAACAAACTTTAAAGAAATATAGGAAGCTGCCTTTGTTACTGTAATGATTATGGATCTCTGTTGTAAAAATAATACTCATTGAGCCCATACATCTTACTTGCAGAAATCCAAAGCTATGTTATTAAAGCTATTTCAGGGTTTCAGAAGATAAATAAATCGAAGGTCTCTAAACCTTCAGCAAAACTGAAGGTTCCAACTTGGATTAATCTGGAACTGAATGTCACATTGAATCCTGCCAAGGCTTGGCAGGGCCCCAGGCAAGAATGGTTTACATTCCATCCAGAAAAGCGGCTTTGGGTCCTGGAGGAACCAGTGGTTTGTTTCAATGCAGCCCTGACCGGGATAGCTGGATGGGAGGGTTCCCCTGGGTGGGCTTAGGTGGCACAAGTGAGATGAGGGTCACCTGGTTGGAGTCCCAAAGCACTGCTCAGCTCTCAGTCACTGTGACTGGTAGAAATGCCACCAGTTTGTGCAACGAAACAAATCTACATCTATTCCCTGTGAAGCTGTGATTCCTGGTGTAGTGTAGCACACACAACCCAAAGGTCAGAGTTGAGACTCAGTTCCTGCTCTGGGAGTTAGTGGACACTATCTTCAACTTGAAGCCAGAAGAACTGAGTTTAACACCAGGCTCTGCCCCCTCAAGAGCTCTGTGATTTGGGCAAGTCAAATAGCCCCTCGGACTCTTGAGTTCCTCATCAGTAAGTGAGGCTAAATTCCCATCCCTGTGGGGACTCCACAGGCGACCCCTCACCAAAATTGATTAAGGTGCAGCTTCCCTCACTGTTAATACCTACAGTTCATGCAGATCAAAGAAGACTTTAGACCCAACTTGAGTGGCTTTTACAGAGTACGTCACAAAGGCAACAATATGGCATAAAGTACTCAGCACCTTTCCCCGCCCACCGTCAGTGGAAGCCTGGTCCTTAACTGTTTGTGGTGTTCAAGGACACCAAGGAGGCTCACCCTGTGCTAAGGCGTCACTTCAGGGGACTAGGAGAGCTATAAGAAGAGGTAGGTGGGAAGTGGCCATGAAAGAGGGCCTGCCAGAGCTTTTAGGGGAGGCCAGAAGAAGGACCGTGGCCCATGAAAGGGTGAGGAGAAGGCCATGCTGACAAGGACAGCAGTACACATGTGTAAGGATTTTTGGAAATCTTTTGCTGTGTGTTGCGCCCTCGATATTCCAGACCTCCAAAGACTTAATTAAAGTCTTATGTTATCTTAAAACACTTTTGGAGTAGAAATTATATTTCTCTTGATGCATCACAATGCTAAGACTAGAGCTTAAGGCTGAGGCTGACCGGCCTAGATAACTTCGGGTTGCATATACTTAGATTAAGAGTCAGTACATTTTAGGATGAAGCTTCAGGCATACATACATGCACAGTAATGATCATGAAAACAATCCCCAGCATCTCTACAGACTCCAGCATTTTTGAAATGCTTTCTCATGTTAATGCAAGTCCATTCTATGTGTTCAGCAAAGCATAGGCTTTGCTCCCCTGCAAAGCTGGACATTGAATGCAGAGGCTACTTTTCCTAAGCAGAGTAACCAAAAGAATTCCATGTCCAATTACAGCAGGATAAGGAAAGCTGTGAGGTATTTTATTAATTAGAAAATGCTGGATCCTCCTGTCTAGCTGAGGTAAGGATGACCTTTGACCTCAGAGCCTGCATATGGCAGTATTTATGCAGAGGCATAGTCCCATATACACAAATAAATATGGTTGTCTTTATACATATATGTGTACACACACACACAAACACACACACACACACACATCTCACTTAGCTAGACACAGCCCCATCTTGAGAGCAGAGAGTGGTCCTGTCTTTCCAGTTCAGCTCTTCCAGTGTCCAGGGGTGACCAGTAAGTGTTGGTGGTGGAGAGAATGGTGCTAAGGAGAATGGGCCCATCTGTGTTCCTAGACTGTTAGCGGGAAACAGAAGCCATCTGATGATGGGTCACCTATCTTTGTGACTGGGTGAATGAGTTGGAGTGGGGGGGCAGCTTTCAAGCTTTCATACAGCTCTAAAGACAAGGCTGGTCCACCTCTAGTCTGAGCTCCATACCAGGCTCTTGCCAGCACCTTCCTCCCCACTCGCCAATGAATGAGGTTCTTCTCATTACCTGAAGGCATTACTCTCCCTTCTCATACGCGTGTATTTCTGACGTGTCTATACATCAGTTCTGGGCCTCAATCCACCCATGTCAGCTTGTCTACAGGTCACCCTTGTGTTTCTCACTGTGCCTGACAAGGGCACCCCAGCAGGGCTCATGGGTGTGAAGGCAACATGGTTACATGGGCAGGGGTGCGTGAGGGTCCAGGAAGGAGGATATGGAAGCCACAGGTAGTGGGCCAAGGCCTGACCTGCACAGGGGAACCAGAGCAAAAAGCGACCTTGTCCTCCTGGCCAGGACAGTGCCTAGAAGATGCCCACTGTGTGGCCAGTTCTGGTCACTCCCCTTACAGTAAGAGTACCATGAAACAAAAGGAAGAGAATCAACGGGCAGAACTAACCTCACACACTGGGCAGACCATGCATGAAATGTGATAAGTATAAAAACACAATGGCGTCTCAGGTCTACCAAGCCACATCACTGCCACAGTATGGGCCAGGAGAGCAACAACCTACCGGGTCTGGGGCCCCCTCGGCTTTCCAGGCCTGCTGAGGAGACTGATTCCTTTCACTGCCCCTGTGTCCCCTACCCTGCTCCAGCAGCACAGTGTCCCAAAGCTCGGTACCTATCAGCTCAGTCCACAACAGTGCAGAGTCCCCTTCTCAGTGGAAAGACTTCTGCCCTAATCGCCCACTCCAGCAGGGCTGGCAGGTGTACGACTGTCAGGGGTTCTACCCCTGCCTTCCGTCTCCAGGGCTCCAGCACCCTGCACCGAGCAGGGACTGCAGGAGAAATGCTCCTTACCAGCTTCCTTGTATCCAGTCCAGATTCCTTTCTCCTTCAAGGACAGGTGGGAAGTTTGCATTTCCCAGGCTCCTTCCAAAAGTAAGGAAAAGCTAGCAATTCTCATTAATCAAAACGACAGTAAATCTGAGCAGACAGGACTTCACTTCTCTCACTGTGAGGTTCTACAAGTCCCTGAATTACAGCCCAAATTCTTGGGACGGAGTTTAAAAGGAAAAAGCAAACTTTAAAGAAATATAGAAAGACGGTTTTGTTACTATAACTATTATGGATATCTATTGTAAAAATAATACACACTGTGCTCATATATCTTACTTGCAGAAATCCAAAACTGTGTTCACCTAAGCCACATTGAGAGCTGAATTATCATTTGTAAGAGACCAAATTATTTTATCAAAGTAACAGGATAATTTTCAAATGTGTATTTACTTGTGGGGCTGGGTCAACAGCCAGAAAATATATAAATGAGAACTCAGATTCATCTGAACTTGACATTTTCAGTTGATCTAATGGCTAATTTGTATTCAGTCCACTGACTCTTCAATGGCTTCTAATTAGGAGACAAGCAGAGAATTCTGAGTCCTGTGGTTTGTGATCCGGGTGCCTTATCTCCTAGATGGTTATAGGCTATCCAGGTGGAGTGTTGGAAAGTGGGACAAATGAAGGCAGGCCTGGAAAGGAGATGAAAGGAAAGACAGTGGCGTAGAGTGACTATAGTTAATGACAATATATTGTATATTTCTTTCTTTCTTTTTTTTTTTTTTTTCTTGAGATGGAGTCTCACTCTTTCTCCCAGGCTGGAGTGCAGTGGTGCAATCTCGGCTCACTGCAACCTCCGCCTCCCAGGCCAAAGCAATTCTCCTGCCTCAGCCTCCCCAGTAGCTGGGACCACAGGTGTGCGCCACAATGCACGGCTCATTTTTATTATTATTATCATTTTTTAGTAGAGATAGGGTTTCACCATGTTAGCCAGGCTGGTCTCGAACTCCTGACCTCAGGCAATCCGCCCGCCTTGGCCTCCCAAAGTGCTGGGATTATGGGCATGAATCAGTGCACCCGGCCTGTGTATTTCAAAATAGCTAAGAGAGGACTTTTAATGTTCGTATCACAGAGAAATGATAAATGCTCCAGGTGATGGACACCCCAATATTCTGACCTGAACATTACATGTTACATGCATGCAACAAAATTTCACGTGTACCTCATAGATATGTACAAATATGTATCAATTTTTTAATTTTAATTTTTTTTTAAAGAAGTGTGCTAGAAAGCAAAAATTAGGTACTGCACAGCAAGGTTTGAGTTAAGGGCAGTGCTGGAACACAGAACAAACCCTTGTGGCCATGTCTCTCAGCCAGGTCAAGGACCCATTCCTGCAGTCAACAGCTGGGAAGGCGTGGAACCTGGAAGGGGTAGCCTGGGGAGGGAAAAAGGCTGCTTGGAGGTAGGGGAGGCCTCCGTGCTCACCACCCAATGGCAGAGATAAGGCATTGGAGCAGCCAGAGAGGAAAAGTCCCCGTGACGCAGCGGCGCTCTGTCAGTGCGCATGCGCACATGTCTGTGAAGCCCGCGCTGGGGTTGAATCTGTCTCCCTCAGCCTGGCTGAGCTGCAGGAAGATCGGTATTCAGGCAGACAGCATATGCAGTTTGAAAGAAAGCAAAGTGCTTTGAAAGTGAAGGGGAGCGGAACATGCCACCCCAAAATCTGCCACTTTGGCATAAGGATTGAGTGGAACTATCGGCAACTGAGAAGAAGCAGACACAGGAGAAGCTCTCCGCCCTCCCCTATTTACCAAAAAGCAGGACACAAATTTGTCAAGGTGTGCCCCCGCCCCTCTCTACCGGGAAGGATGGAGTGAATCACCAGACACAACCCGAGCTCCTCCTCAACCTGGAGAGGGCACCATAGGAACCTGTACAGCACGTCCCGGTCCTGCTGAAGCCCTTCCCTTCCCTTAGCTCCCCATAGGGTGGCCTTCCCACTCTGCGCCTCCCCAGAAACTCAAGCCCTTCTCCTCTGTCTTGTCACTTCTCTAAACAAGCATTCTCTTGTGAGGTACTACGAAAACTCGAGCTCTGGCCGCCCCTTGGAGTTACTCACTGCGGACTTTCCCACGGGTGTGCGTGATGCACGTGGTAATAAACTCGCGTCTGTTTTTCTCTTGTTGATCTGCCTCTGTCAGTCTCTTTTAGAGCCCCAGCCAGAGAACCTAGAGGGGTAGAGGAAAAAGATTTTCTTCTCCCTACAGAATCAGACAGGCCTGCTCTCGAATCCCAGACATGCTGGGCGCTCGCTGAGTGCTGCTGGTGGAGCCTCTTTCTACCTGTGTCGGACTGTCCTCATTGGCAAGGCGAAGGCAGCAAACACCGCCTGGAACAAGCCGGCTCTCCACAGGCTCAGCTGTTTGCATCCTCTCTCATCCCTGTCACTCCCTAATCTCTGAGGGTGTCCCGGGGATGCTGCTGCCCTGTGGGCACCTGGGACGGTTCTGCCTCATTCCCCCGACTCCTCATGCCCAGGGTAGCTCCAGGGGGAGTCCTTAGATCATCTTTTCCCCGTCCACACCCGAGCCCTCAAATTCCCCACACGAAGCTTCCAGGGCTGCTCTGTCCAGTTCAAGGGACTTCCCTAGGACCACCTCCCACCCAGAACCACCTCCCACCCTCCACTTCAGACCTTCTCATGCCTGCTGGGTTTCCTGAGGTCTAGTCATGACCTCAAATCTAAAGTCTCCCCTTTTCTCCATTCTATTCCCTTCTTTCTTTCCTCCCTCCCTCTCTTTTCCTTCCTTCCTTTTTTATTTATCTTACCTCCCCAGCCCCACCTTCCCCTCCCAGTTGAACACTTGCTCAGGAGATGACCTTCCTGGCTCTGATTGCATTTTACTCGCAAAGACCCTGCCCATAGCCTGGTTCTCCTCTCAAATCCTTCACCCTGGATTCTGGGAGGTTATGCCCTGGGGCAGGATCTGCCTCTTCACCTCTGGACACTGTCGTGCAGTTGGCAACTCTAGTGGACACCTGGTGTGACACAGCAAAGTTGGGCAGATGGGTTCGTCTTTTCCAGGGAGCCCCTTACTGCCCGTCAGCTCCAGGCCTGGCTCGCCAGCCCTCTGCAAATCCACCGGCAAACTCATACACTCTGGTGTACTCCTGTCGCTCACATTATCAGAATAGGTTCCTAAGACTGTGAGTGAGAGAAGGCAAGGCACCCAGGGCCACATGGAGCAGGGACACCACAGCAGGGGACCCGTCCAAGATAGTTTCAATGGTCATGGTAAGAAACGATCAGTGCCTGAGGAGTGGCAAGAGTGAAGAGAAGGGAGGGATGAGAGCTGGGAGGAAGGAGAAGCCACTGGAAGACAGGTGTATGGATAAGCTCAGCAGCAGGCTCTGATCAGGGTGTTGTGTTAGAGGTGGGAGCCCAGCAAAGGGAAGAGCTGTTGATGGGGGAGATGGTGGGGTCGCTTTCAGGCAAGGAAGGACAGACATACCCGTGGGACACCTGGGTGAGGACATCAGGAGGTGGGGGATGGTGTCGTTCTGGAAATAAGCCCAACCGCACCCCAAGAACAGAAGATTTCCCAAGGGTGCTAAGGAGACCTTCCTGCTTTGTCTCCTGGTAGAGAGCAGGTGTCTAATGGGGAAATCAGGGATGAGGCTGGATAAGGAGTCACAGTGAGGTGGGCAGAAAGCCCGGAGCCGCGATCTAAAGACCTGACTCCAGCCAGGCTCCCCACCTCCCCTGTGTCCTCAAAGCCAAGCGACAGATGCTCAAGCCTCATTCTGCCTGTCTGCAGAAGGTGGGAAGAGCCCCTCCCTCACACCTCCATCTGGGGGAATGAGGAGCTGGGAGGCCGAACAGACCACGGGTTCTGAAGGCAAGGCAGGCCTTAGGATAGAAGGGATAGCTTCAGAACAGGGTGGAGACTCCAGGATGAAGAGGAGGAAGCTGAAGTTTCAAGACATGGATCATTGTCATATCATTGTACTCAGCATAGTTGCCTTGAGCAGCCAGACCAATCCATCCCGGAACCTGGGACAGGATTCTGTCTCTTCTTAATCACATGTGACAGCTTCACTGGACACTTGCTATAGCCTCTGAGTCTCTGTGGACCTGCTTCTTTCCTCTTCAGAAATTCAGACTTAAATCCCAGCTGAGGAAAGTCTTGTGAGAGACAGGTGTGCTCTGGGTCCTGGGATCCAGAAGGTCACAGGATGTGGCAAGGACCCACCAATGGGCTGGGGATGTTTCCTTCCAAGGCTGGCAGGCTACGACATGCCCTATCTGGGTGACCACACAACTCCCAGGCCCAAGTGTGACCAGGAGAATCTGCAGAAGGCACAGAACATGCAACAAAACAGAGCATCACCTGCTCCTTCAGTCACTGGAAAATAGTGCCATCGGTGAGACCAAGATGAGCTGCCCACACTCCAGGTGCACAGAAGGTCAGATTGAACGCCATCAGCCCAAAACAGCAGCGTTTGGTGTGTACCCCTTTTTAGAGCCCCAGCAAAGTCCAGAGGAAGTAGAAGTGCATGATTCAGGGCCACCCTTCACACCCCCCACAAGGGCAAAGGGGAAGTGGTCTTTGGTGACAAGGGACGAACATAAACCAGAGCTGCTGACAAACACTAGAACACTGGCACCGGAAAGGACCCCCGAATCCAGTGGTCGTCTGGACAGTGAGAGTATGCCCAGCCACCTGGATCCGATGGTGGACAGCACTTGCAGTCAGAGCCCCCAGTTGACACTGCACATGCCCCTTCGCTTCACCTCTGACCTTAGAGAGCTCACTTCACAGACCCAGGCTCCATGCCCTTGACCCTCAGGGCTGTGACTGCCATCAAGCACTGAATGGTGCCGGCCCGTGGCCAATGCAGTTTTTTCTTTTCCTAAGGCATCACTGCTCTCTTCCTCTCCTCTCTTTCTAGAGGCAAGGTTTCTCCACAGCCTTCACCCAGCACAGTAACAAAGGTCCAAGGGAGTGGGTTCCCCCTCTCCTGCCTGTGGCCAGCCAACAACTTTACCTCTCCAGGCTCAGCTTTCCACCTGCCAGTGAGTGGTGAAACAGACAATGTGTGCAGCAGCTTCTTTCAAAAATCTGACTGACTGTCCCACACTACACAGTTATCTAGCAATAGATGCTCCCGTTTCCATGTGGTCTCAATGCCCAGGAATTCCCCAGCTGCTTTCCTGGGCAGGTGATCCTGAGCAGGTCAGTGTTCTGGCTGAGACACCTGGTGACAAAGTTAGCTTCAGACTCTAACCTGCAGCAGACTCCAAGCTCAACAACTCAGAATGAAAGAGGAAGTCCTAGACATTCTGGGAAAACATCATTTCTGGAAAAATTCAGACTAGCAAGTAGTCTAAATAATGATAATGGATATGCTTATTATGTACAAATAATGAGAGACCAGAATTGTGATAGGGTCCCTCTCTTCCTGTTAGCAGTATTTTCAAATGCACAAAACATCGTAAAACACATAAAATGCCTCTAAGCAACACTCTGCTGCCATTTAGTCTCCCTCACTGATGCCATTTACATGTCCATTAAAGGGTTTTTACACAACTTCTCCACGCCACCTCTGCTCACACGGGCAGTTTATGCTTTCTGCCTGCCCTCCTGGGCTCTGTGACATAGTCAGGAATGCAGTCTTTGTAAGAGTCTGTGCTGAGAAGATTGGTAAATTGAGTCTGGCAAATCCATGGAGATGCCTGCTCACACCTTGATTCTGTTGTTTTCACTGGAGCATTGCACACGCCCCAGGCCTCAGAGAAGGTCTTTCTTGCCACTCTTCTGTCCCAATGCCAGCAGGTCCCGTTGTTCAAAGAGCAGCTCAGAAAACAACTCGTACAGAAAACAATGAGCAGTGGAAGGGGTGCTAAGAGTGAGCCCATATGCTTCTCCTAACACCATTACATCTTTCCAACACCAATTCTCTGACACCAGCTGTGTGTCCAACAATTCAATTCCATTCTAACACTGAACACCTAGAGTTACTCAGCCCCCACAGGGTGAGGCTCCATCCCACAAGACTGTCCTCATTCAGACCCAACTGCAAATGCAATCCCCAGGACACCCACACTTCTGCCTGGCTGACTACAAATCTGGGGGTACCCATGACTCCCCCTTAGGTTTAACAATGCACTTGAATGACTCACAGAACTCAGGAGGACACTCCTTATATAATTACAGTCGTATTCTAAAGACATAAATGAATGGAAGAGGGGCACCAGGCAGGCTGGATTGGGAGTCACTGCACGGAGCTCCCACACTCTCTCTGGGTGCACCTATGTGTCCCCCAGCCCTGAAGCTCCATTAGCCTCCTGCTTCCTAGATTTTACTGAAGGTTTGTTATGTAGGCATCATGATTAAATCATCAGCCTCGGGTGACTGCACTCCATCTCCAGATCCTCCTCTTTCCCGGAAGGTCAGCAGACAGGCTACAAGTTTCCACCCTCTAATCCTGTGACCAGTCCCTCTGGCAAACAGCTCCATCCTGAGGCTGTCTCGGGGCCTGCCAAGCGTTGCCTCCTTGGAATAAACTTGGAAATAGTCAAAGGGGCTCATTATGAAAACCAAAAAACACTCCTGTCTGGAAATTCCAAGAGTTTTAGAAGCTTTCTGCCAGAACTAGGGACAAAGACCAAATATATATTTTCTATTTTGCCACACAGGCAGAGCTGGGTTCGCCTGGCTGACTCTGAAGGCATTGGCTCTCAGTGAGCATCAGGGTCCTGGTCTCTGTAAAATAAACATCCTGAGACATCCCAGATGCACCCAGCAGGAAGGCTGTGCACACCCAGGATGGCATGAAAGGCCATAGGGTGCCAAATAAGTGTGCACCCAAACAAGTGGTCAGACAGCCCACTGTCCAGGATGAGACACCCGCTCCTGCCCACCAGTGCTGCTGGGATCAGAGCCCGAGGGGGCTCCCTTGCCCCGCCGGTAGAAGTGCAGGATAGTGCCCCCACATCAGAGCACAGTTCCTAGTTTCTGTCAAGCTAAACATCCATCGGCCCTGTGACTCAGCAATCCCACTTGTGCATATTCACCCCTGAAGAAATACAAGCCTGTGTCTGCAAAACAGAATTGTACCTGAATGTTTGTAGCAATTTTCTTCATAACAGTCAAAAAAAATCCTAGAAACAATGGGTGAATGGCTAAATGAATTATGGTCTAATAAAAGGGAATGAACTACTAATATGAAAACCTGAATGTGTGAATCTGATCCAGGAATCCCACTCCTGGGTTTATAGCAGCACAATTCACAAAAGCAAAATCGTGGAATCAACCCAAATGCCCATCAATCAACAAGTGGATAAAGAAACACAGCCATAAAAAGGAATGAATTAACAGCATTTGCAATGACTTGGATGAGATTAGATATTATTATTCTAAGTGAAGTAACTCAGGAATGAAAAACCAAACATCATACATTCTCACTGATATGTGGAAGCTAAGCTATGAGGATGCAAAGGCATAAGAATGATACAACGGACTTTGGGGACTTGGGGGGAAGAGTGGGAGGGCTGACTGGATAAAACGACAACATGATCATGCTGCAGTGTATACTGCTCAGGTGGTGGGTGCGTCCAGTGGTTCTCATAAATGCTCCACGCTAAAGCAACTTACTCGCATGATACCCACATACCATCTTCTACCCCATAAACTTATGGAAAAGATAAAATTTAAAAAAATAACTCATTAAATATTGAAGACCTGAACAAAAATAAGAAGCCAAGACACAAACGCGGTACTTTTTTTTTTTTTTTTTTTTTTTTTTTTTTTTTTTTTTTTTTTGAGTACGGAGTCTTCTGTCGCCCAGGCTGGAGTGCAGTAGCGCGATCTCTGCTCACTGCAAGCTCCACCACCTCCCAGGTTCACACCATTCTCCTGCCTCAGCCTCCCTAGAAGCTGGGACTACAGGCGCCCGCCACCGCGCCCAGCTAATTTTTTTGCATTTTTGGTAGAGACGGGGTTTCACCGTGTTCGCCAGGATGGTCACGATCTCCTGACCTCGTGATCCGCCTGCCTCGGCCTCCCAAAGTGCTGGGATTACAGGCGTGAGCCACCGCGCTTGGCCAAAGGTGCATATTTTATGGTTGCATTTATACTAAATCTAGAATCATCAAAACTAATCCACAGAGACAGAAATAAAGCATGGTTGTTGGTGGCTGATTGGAAAGGGGTAGAAAGGAGCTTCTTGGAGGCTGACAATGTTTCATATTTTGTTTTGAGTATAAACAGTTGTAAATGATTATCAAAATTCTGCAAACTGAAGGCTTAAATCATGTGTGTTACTGTGTCAAAAGACAAAATTACAACAGATATAAAGATCTCAATTGGCTTTACTTATGATTCTAGAATCAGGCAATGCTTCATTCTATAAAATAGAATTAAAAGTGTTCCCATAATCTGGGCAGAGGAGGTTGGTTTTATAGACAGAGAAAGAGCTGAAAAAAACAGAAACAAAGAACAAAAAGCACATTGCTCATTTCAAGGTTACTTTCTTATAAGGTGGGACGTGGACAGAATAACAGAAAAATAACAGATTAATTAACACCAGGTTGCTTCAGGTTACTCTGTTTTATAAGGATTGAAGGCATGAACTTCATCATCACACCAACTGAACACTGAAAGCGAACCTGTGTGGGAAATGTGGATGTTATCTCATCGGATTTCTCAGCCCAGATAATGACTCAGTTTCAGTTTTCTGAGCATGGCTGACTCCATTTTGATTTTTAGTCTGGCCTGTTGGGGCATAATGCAGTTTAGTCCAAAACAATGGCCTCCTATAATTTTTGTTTGACAATTGTGTGCTGTATGTACTCCGATTTTTTCAAAGCCCTCTCAGTGGGGATCATGGGTCTAGGAACCATATGGAGGTCTGTGACTCAGTGAGAAGGGGTGGCCCTGGCCTGTGAAGACCGAAGGGGGTCCAAATTCCAATCCTACAGGCCCTGAACTCCAGAATTGAGTCAGATGTGGTGACTTGCTGAGGAAGGGTTTCGAAGCCCACACAGACACTGCTCTATCCTTGCCTCTCCCTGAATCCCCTGAAGGCAGTGTCTCTGCAGTGCATTCTCGGATCACTATCCAGTGCCTGCCTCCCTCTAGTCCTGAGCTCCTAAATCAGAAACTTCTGGGGCACAGGGAGTCAAGCCATTCATTTCACCTCTGTGTCCCCCAAGCCTGACAGGCGCAGGCTGACCAAAGGCGTTCTGTGAATGCAGAATTGTTCTAAATTGCTAAATACCAACATCAGCTATGGATGACTCAGAAAACTCAACCTTATATACCAAAGTATCCAGGTAGTCAACACACATTGACTATATTAGCCACATAATTATACCATTTCTACACCCCAGCGGTGCTGGAGAGGGAATGATTTCCTACGCCACACAACAGAGAGAGACAGCAGATGCAGGCCACTCACTCAGGAGTTTTGTTGTGAAGGCAGCAGAGAAATACGGCAGGGACTACAGGGTGATATTTCTCAGTCTCTCTCTCTCTCTCTCTCTCTCTCTCTCTCTCTCTCTCAGCCCTCCCCCTTCTCTCCTGCAGGAAATTCTAATCATGTATGCATTTTATGAAGCAATTGATTAGGGGGAAAAAATGCCACCTGAAATCCTCTCTAATCCACTAACTTCTACTTTCTCCAACTTTCTTTTGCAATGAAGTACAGGGAGACGAGGGTTTACAACTCCTGCTTCAGACCTGTTGGCCCCAAAATAGACCTGCATTCAGCTGGCCCTGACAAGTCCCTTAGGTAGGTCAGAGCTGAGGGTCTGCATGATTTCCAACATCACTGTGGAAATGTCTTGCAATGGTTTGAGTATGTCCCCTCCAAAATTCATGTGTTGGAAACTTAATCCCCAGGGCAGCAGTGTTTGGAAGGTGGGACCTTTTGGGAGGTGTTTAGGTCGTGAGCACTGCACCGCTATGAAAGGGCTTGCGACAGTCCGTTCTCTGTCCTGCTCTTCTGCCATGTGAGGATGAAGCATTCAAGGTGTCACCATTCAAGGTGTCACCTTGGAAGCAAAGAGACCAGACCCTCACCTGCCACTGCCTTGAGCTTCGCCTTCCCAGTCTCGAAGAGCTGTGAGAAATAAGTTTCTGTTCTTTATAAATTACGCAGTATAAGGTATTTTGTTATAACAGTAGGAACAAAGACATCCCCCTATCATGGGGTACACATATTGAACTTTGATTTTCCGAGTATACCACCCTAGGCATGTGAGTGAGACCCCAGCTGGGCAGCAGAAGCACCCACACCCCATGGCACGCCCCGTGGCAGCAGGAGCAAGATCAGCACTGGGGCCGCTCCACAGGAAACAGCTTCTGGCCCCAGCCATGGAGTCCTCCAGTCTCAGCCCATCAGGAAGGGAGAAGAAACTGCGCTGAGCTTGCAGGCCTAAGTAAGCGTCCTGTGAGTGCACTACATTTATTGCAGGAACACGGCCCTTGAGAGAAGAGAAGGGCCTTCTTGCAAAAGACAAAGGACTAAAGCCATCATTCAAGTAGTAAATAGAAATGAGATTGATTTTATAAAACACATGGTTACAAATCAATTGATGCAAGTTCCTTTAACAAATATATATAGGGGCACCTACTGTAACTCAAGCATTGTGGTAGCCACCAGATAAAAGGGACTGAGTTGTATTAAACATGGCCTCCCAGGAATTCACAGAAGCAGGGGCGGAGGGAGTCAGGCAAACAAACAGCTGAAACTGCTCAGCCCTGTGCTTAGCATCTTGTGAGTATTCAGAAATATTAGCGGCACATGTAATCCCAGCACTTTGGGAGGCTGAGGCAGGCAGATCACCCGAGGTCAGGAGTTTGAGACCATCCTGGCCAACATAGTGAAACCCCATCTCTACAAAAATACAAAAAAAAAAAAATTAGCCAGGCGTGGTGGTGGGCACTTGTAGTCCCAGCTACTCGGGAGGCTGAGGCAGGAGAATTGCGTGAACCCGGGAGGCAGAGCTTGCAGTGAGCCAAGACCACACCACTGCACTCCAGCCTGGGCAACAGAGCAAGACTCCATCTCAAAAGGAAAATACAAAAATTAGCCGGATTTGGTGGTGAGTGCCTGTAATCTCAGCTACTCAGAAGGCTGAGGCAGGAGAATTGCTTGAACCCAGGAGGCAGAGGTTGCAGTGAGCCGAGATCGTGCCACTGCACTGCACTCCAGCCTGGGGGACTGTCTCAAAAAAAAGAAAAGAAAAGAAAAAGAAATATTAGTGGTTACAATGAGATAATGATGATGATTCCAATGAGATAAGGGCAACCATAGCAAATGGATGAGATTTTCTGGCAACATAGAAGATAAATGGCCACATCTATTGGGGTGGTCAGGGAAGGGCTCATAGGTGCTGGGATGCTCACGCTGGTAGGCAGACAAAGAGATAAGATACAGAGGGCCAGGAGAATGTCTGGGCAGATTGCAAAGGGCCTACCAGTTCTCCTGGGTAGTCAGAAGCCCTTCTGGAGGACTGAGGAATACAACAAGGACCCAGAATCCTGGCCCAAGGACCAAGTCAGTTCACATTAAAGCTTGTGCTGGCACCATTGCTATAAGCAATCTTCAAGAAAAGCTATGTTGTTGCTTTTGCCCAAGCAAGGGTCCCTTCCCATTTTATCATCACATATTTGAAGTGAATATCAGAGATGAAGATTAATTAATTGCAAAGAAAAATTATTATGTAATGATCTGTACAGTGTCCACCATAAGTCTTACCAATTCCTTGAACTTCTCCTAATGGAAAACCATATAACAATTTCAAATGGCATTTTACCCGAGTCCAGGGGCTTTTCCAATTCATCTGCACTGTGGTTCCTCAAAAGAAAAGGGTGCACGAATTAGAGATGAAGTGTTGGGTGCGTGATGCTTTGTATTTCGATTCCACAGATAGCTGACTCCATGCTGGTGTCCAGGATGGCCTGTCCTCCAGGTTCTCAGGCTTTGGAGTGTGACTCTAGTACTCACTTCAGTGTGGATCCAAATCTGAGGATGGCTTTCCCAAGCGTGCACAAGCCCCTCCTTGGGAGAAAAAGAAGTGATCTCGATTCAGAGGGTGGATCCTTCTTGAGCTCCTTAGGCAGGTGTGAAGGTCGCTGGGGCCTATTCTGACTCCATAAACAAAAGCAGCAGTTCTCTGACAGCCTGACCTCATAAAAGGATGGGCATGGTGGGAGACAGGCCTCCCCTTCCCTCTTCCTTCTCTTCCACTCATTAATCTTCCTGGCCTTTCCCAACTTCCTGCATTTCCAGAAGACAATACACCTGATGTGCAAGCTCAGAGCTTCTTTTGTTTGATTGGGCTTTGGTTTTGTTTCTAATACACTTTCCTCTGCAGGCAGAAGTCTAACTCCACTAATTTCTTCTAGGGAGCCATCAAGTGACATCCAACAGTGTTCATTCAGCATAGCAAGAGGGCTGCAGACACAGAGCCCAGGCCACAGGTGGTCTAGCCCACCCCACCACACTGGTTACAGGACAGAGCTTCTGCCTTCCAGCTCTGTGAGAATGATGGTGCCAAGGAGATGGGTGGTCAGGCAAAGCACAGCCACATGGAGGGCATGGCCTGTGTACCCTGCAGAGGTCATGGCAGGGCCTAGCTCCAGCTGCTGCAACTATATCACAAACACACACAGGAGTAGACAGACTCTTGAAGTTGAAAGAACCTGAGAACTGCAAGACAGGACCACCTTATGGAGGACCTGAGATTCCGCTCAAGAAACTAGAGTAGGACAAGACCTACCATGCTGCACTTGATCACTGGAAACCAGAGAAGAGTCCATGTGCAAGTTAACTCGACTGGACTCCCAAACCCATGGCCCTTCGCTATACCCTCAGTCAAAACGGAGACAAGCTTGGTCACAGGCAGTTATGCACTGTAGCTGACTTGTGCTAGCTTGTGAGAGCTAATGGTTAAATTTTCAGCTATTTTTAGAGCTGGATGTTAAACAAAGCCATCAAGTTATTTTCAATTAAATACATTAGATAAAGTGTAATAAGTACCCCAAACTCATTACATCCTAATTATTTGACTACATTTTCTTTCCTCTTATCTCTGCTCTTGGTCATTTAGCGTCCATTGTACTGCACAGGGGAGATGATGCCTAACATTGTGATTCTAGGCATCTCTTCCCAGCCCTTCACTCAGTGACACCATGTGGATGACTTGAAATCAGCCACAGTGGGGGTATTTATACCACAGAAATTGGCAAATGCTACATATATGTAAGGGCTTTTTCCCCAGACAGTTTTTGTTAAATGTATACCAGCCAACACACTATTGTCCCAGAGCCTGGTGAGGGCTGCCTACATGACCCGCAGGAACTAGAAAGCTGTTGAAATCTTACACTGGGGAATAATATGGTGGTTCTGTGTTTTTTGAGCCACCCCCTGGCTGTCGTGTGGCAGAGAGTCAGTCAGCGGTTGATGGCACCGCATCAGAGGATAAATAGGCAGACCCTGGGGCCCCAGCAGCCACTAGGGTGGTAGCAAGGGAGGTGGAAAGGGCAGGGCTTCGGTTGAACTGGAAAGCACTAAAGGAAAACTAGCAGCAAATGCTGGCCCTGAGATTTTAAGCCTGAGGTATTGGCAGATGCCAATGTTATCAGCCAAGTTAGAAGCCTCAGAAGGCTTAAACCAAGGACCAGGACTGAGAAGAGATGAGCTACTTTAGGCTCTTTTGAAGCAGAAGAAACTGATGGTGCCATGACCTTGAACACAGGGTGCAGGCTAAGAAGAGACTGGAGGACAGATGCTCACATGCTTAGCTAGCAAATCATGTCTGTGCCCAGTAGTTTTTACAATTTTACAAGCCTGTCACTCCCTGTCACTCTCAGAGCCTGACTTCATAAAAGGATGGGCGTGGTGGGAGACAGGCCTTTCCTTCCCTCTTCCTTCTCTTCCACTCTTTACCCTTCCTGGACTTTTCCACACCACACCCAAAAAGCAGGGGTGTAACTGGGTTCACTAGGGCAGCAATTGCAGGCTCAGCCAGGAGCCTCTGGATCTGTGGCCAGTACAGACCAGACAGGCAAACTGTGCCAGGGTGGGGAGAAGTGGAGTTGCAATGATAACTCCAGGCACAGGCCCCCCTGGGAGGAGGATGTGGGAGGAGAAGTTTGCACAGGTGAGGGGTGAGCCTGGGGTCAGGCTCCACCTCCTCATAAAGTGTGCCTGGCCAGCCACTGGCTCTTGGCCACCCTGGGAGGGATGAGGTCAGCTTCCCACTCTGGCCCAAGACTGCGGAAGCACAATATGCCTGGGTCCAGAGGTCGGGAGACAGGAGAAGAGGCCACACCTTTGTGGGCACACCTGCCAGCACTGGGACAGGGTCTCACAAGGTCCCTGCCCTGAGAGAATGCATACCCCCGTGTAGGGAGGCAGACAATGAACAGGAGTGTGAATGAGAACACACAGGTATGTCCCTGTGACTTGTTTAGTCATCTATAAAATGGGACCAGCGATGCCACCAGCCCTACCCACGCAACAGGACTGTGGGACATCACAGATGGGACCTGCTGGAACTCAAGAGAAACACCATGAACTCACCCACAGCTGCCTTTGCTCTCCTTTTTTTGTTATAATAAAATATACATAACATAAAATTTATAGTTCTAACCATTTTTAAGTGGCACTGGGGACATCTACAATGTTGTGCAATCACACCGTCGTCTACCCCGGGAACTGTCTTATCTTCCCCAGCAGAAACTCTGTCCCCATTAAACGATAACTTCACATCCTCCCCTGCCACAGGTCCCAGCAGCCTTTATCTGACTTTCTGTCCCTAAGAATCTGCTTATTCCAGGTAGCTTCATATCAGTGTAAACACATCATACTACATTTGTCCTTTTGTGTATGACTTATTTCAGTGAGCTTCACCTAGAAGTGGGATTGCTGGATCCCATGGTGATTCCGTTTATTGTTTAACTTATTAACTTTTATGGATACATCAGGGTCGTACATATTTATGTGGTACATGTACTATTTTGATATATGCATACAATGTGTAATGTTCAAATCTGGGTAACTGGGATATCCATTACCCTAAACATTTGTGTTGGGAATGTTACACATCTTCTCTGCTCGCTATTTTGAAATACAAAATAAATTATGGTTCACTAAAGTCACCCTACTGTGCTATGAAACTCTAGAACTTATTCCTTCCACCTATCTGTACTTTTTAAACCATTGACCGATCCCTCTTCATCTCTCCTCCCCGCTACCTTCCACAGTCTCTGGTGTCTATCATTCTTTACCTCCACGAGATCAATGTTTTTAGCTCCCACATATGAGCAAGAATGTGCAATATTTGTGTTTCTGTGTCAGGATTATTTCGCTTATGTGTTTGCCTTCTGAATAACTGCTGCACTGTTTTCCACAATGGATATGCCATTTTCCATTTCCATCAGCAAAGTTCAGGGCTCCAGTTTCTCCCTGTCCTCACCCACTCTTGCCTTTCCCATTCTTCTGATAGCAGCCATCCTAATGCATGTGGACTGGCCTTTTTCTGTCTTCTATGTGTATTGTCAGATGGCATCCCACATGCATCCATCTCACACCTACATTGCTCTACAGTGTTCATTTATGGTATGCTATTTCTGGACTATGCACTGCTTCTGTACTGTACACCAGCCTGTGTACCGTATACTTTAAGGGCAATGTAAGGCATTGTCAAAGGTAATCTCAACGAATTTGTAACTGTCTCTATGTTTCTTTCCTTAGAAATAGAGGTGACAGGAGCTACCAACCTGTCTGGAAAGCTTGACAATATGTCACTCTCAGACTAGGGATTCTGAGGGTCAGTCCCAGCGCTGTCATACTGCCAATCTCCCCAGGCCCCAATCTGCCTCTCCTGTGCACCCCAGAAGAGGGGGCACAAACCAGTACCAGGGAGGACAGCAAGGCTCAGGGCAATGCACCCAGGCTTTGCTCTCATATTTATGGACCATTGTTCATTTTCAAAATAATTGGCACCAACGTGGATGGGTAAAGAACAAGAGAAAATAACCCAGGGCCCTGTAATCTGTCCCCGGCCAGACTCACCTGGTCCACATCCAATCCTCCACATGTATTAACCTCAAATAAAAAGTAACCTAAGCCCTAGAGCAGGACACAATCACAAATATAATTCATATCTCAAAATCCAAGCAAGTGCCAAACGGCGGCCAACATTATGAATATAAATTCCAGCTTGTTCATATGCTGACATTCTAAAGTCTGACAAGAGTGAGCAAGAAGGTGTTTTTCCTGGCTAACAAGTTGCAGGCCTTCAGATCTAGAACTTTTATAGAGGTACACTCTTGGGAGCCTCCACAAGAGCTAAGAGTTTGGGAGAGGATGTCCATGTCCTTGCTGATGGATCATTTCCCTTGCCCAGCAAGTTTCACCTCATTTTACAATCTCAGGGTGTCCGAGCTGGAAGAATGTTTGTGATGCTCATTGTACAGATGTGATCACCAAGGCCCAGAGGGTTGATCCGAGGTGAGCAGGCCCCACACCTGTCACTCCCAGGCCTGCAAGATGTATTAAGGGCAGCACCTGCCATTTCTCAAATGGGAGAGTTTAATTTGAGGTCATTGACAAATCTGTTCAAAGAAACTGACGTTTGAGTCCAAGCTTACTTGGCAAAAAAAAATATATATATATATGTGTGTGTGTGTGTGTGTGTGCACGCATGTGTGCGTGTGTGCTAGTGTGGGGGCTGAGACATGACACCCCTTCCATAGAAATATGAAATATATCATTGTGCTGTGGAGGACCCAGAAGGAGGGGAGTCAGGAGGGACTGGAAACTGGGAGGCATGAGAAACGGCCCTAGAAGATGGCACCACGGCCAGCTCCCAGGAGCACACAGCCTCACGCCTCAAGCACAGGCACCCCAAGCTCCTAGGACAAGAGAGAGGGAATGACCCCCAGGGAGGGCACACAGTCACCCTGAGTGGCTGTTCCACCTCCGCTCCATGAGTCATGTGTTCCTGTCACTCCAGGTCCCGCTCAGTGTCCTGGGCACCTAGACCAAAAGAGGCCCTGAGAGGACGAAGAGCTGAGTCCCATGGGCTCAGGTAGCACCAGGGCTGCCACTTTATGCAAGCTGTGCCTCATGAGGAGCAGGGTCAGAGGGGCAAAAGTCCCCCACATCTGATGGGCTTGGACTGGGATGTAGCAAGACTCCCCCAGGCCCCCACTCTCCCTTTGACAGGACAAGTGGGAGAGCAGCTGGCATGGGGGCAATAAATATTTTGAGCCAGGTGCCAGTTGCTTAGGCAAGGACAGAACTTAGGACACCCTCCTGAAGGAGGTGGGGTAGGACACAGCCCCTCAAGCTGGTGGTGAGGAGTCCCTGGCCTGAGTGCATTCCTTGCCCTGGAGAGAGATTATCCTGCCTGTTCTGCAACAGCAAGAGAGGGCAGGCCCCAGGCAACAGGAAGGCCAGAGCAAACCTAGTGTGGACAGGACAGCAGTGAGGTAGAAACAGCCCCGCCCCACCACTTCACAGTGACAGCAGGCCTAGCACCCGCATGTTCCATCTTCATTTAGCAGTGACCACAGGCCCAGCACTGTGCCCAGCACCCACATATTCCATCTTCATTTAGTAGTGACCATGGGCCCAGCACCATGCCCAGCACCCACATTCCATCTTCATTTAATAGTGACTATGGGCTCCACGCTGTGCCCAGCACCCGCACATTCCATCTTCATTTAACAGTGACCACAGGTCCAGCACCGTGCCCAGCACCGGCATATTCCATCTTCATTTAGCAGTGACAACGGGCCTAGCGCCGTGCCTAGCACACACATTCCATCTTCATTTAGCAGTGACCACAGGCCTACCACTGTGCCCGGCACCCACATAGTCCGTCTTCATTTAGCAGTGACTGCAGACCCAGCACCCGCACATTCCAACTTCCTTTAGAAGATACTGGCAGGCGCTCCTCCTGCTTTGCCTGCAGAGATGATCCTTGCTTTCCGGGCTCTAGGGACTACAGAGAGAACAAGAATGAATGGTATGATGCTGTCTCATCTAGAGAGAGGACCCACTGTGTGTTCTGACATCAGAGTCCCCTCCCAAGGGAGCTGCAACTGGCATTCGTGTTTCAGGAACAACACCTCAAGTCACGAGGTGCCCAGGAGAAGGATGCACCTGCTGCACAGGCTTTAGTTTGCTGAAAGCAGCCAAGGCTGAGAGGGAATTAGCAACACTAGGAAGGAGAGAGACTGGGGATGGTTGGGGTTCCTTTCTATAAGTAGCAGCAGCTTGGTCTCCCTCCTTGCAGAGAACCCAGAGAGGATAAAGACTGCTCTGTCGGAGTAATAAATCTTCTAAAGCTAATGACTTAAAATGCAGCTACTTATTATCTCCCAATACTGCAGATTGGCAATTTGAGGCAGACTCAGCTACATGGTTCTTTTTGTGCCTCTGCTGCTGGGTGGGCAGGGGCTGACTGGTCTCGGGTGTGCCTTGCAGTTGGGCCACCTCCCACAGTCTCCTCCCCGCTCCTCCAGCCAGCTAGCCAGACTTGCTCCAGAGGCAACTGGGTGGGGTTCAGGGAGAGAGAGAATGCAGGGCATGGAGGCCTTGCAGCCAGATGCAGGTCCAGAGCCAGCCCCTCATCACTCCCACAGCATGCTATTGGCCAGAGCCAGACACAGTCCAGCCCAGATTCAGAGGGGAGAGAAGCTGCTGCAAAGTCACGTTATAAAGGGTGTGGACGTGGGAAGGAGAGGACTGTGGCCACTTGTGCACTCTGCTGCCATAGGCCTATGAAGTGAACCAGTCACCTGTCTTCAAGAAACCTCTGTATTTGCAAAGAGGATTTCAGAATTTCAGTGAGGAATGAATGCCAGAGAGCCTCTTCTGAATGTTTGGGCCTTTTTTCTTCCTTTCTTTCTTTTTTTTTGTTTTTTTCTTTTTTTGTTTTTCTGAGACAACGTCTTTCTCTGTTGCCCAGGCTGGAGTGCAGTGGTGTGATCACAGCTTTCTGCAGTCTCAAGCTCCTGGGCTCAAGTGATCCTCCTGCCTCAGCCTCCAAAGTAGCTGAGACCACAGGCACATGCCTCCATGCCCAGCTAATGTTTTAAAGCTTTTTGTAGAGATGGCATCTCACTATGTTGCCCAGGCTAGTCTTGAACTCCTGAACTCAAGCAATCCTCCTGCCTCAGCCTCCCAAAGTACCGGGATTATACAGGTGTGAGCTACTATGCCCAGCCATGCTTGAACCATTTAAAACTCTTGATACTTGCTCAGCTGGACAGAGTACATTGTCTTCCACCAACTCAGTGATTGGAAACTAGAGCAGTTACCTGATTTGGAGAATGGGACAATTTTTATATTCCAGTGTTTACAAACTAAAATGCATACCTACTAAAAACAGATAACCTGACCTAGGCTAAGAGAAGCTGAGTGACTTGACCAAGGTCATGCAGCTGGTAAATAGCTGAAACTGACCAGCCCACCCACCCTGCCTTTTTTTTTTTTTGAGACGGAGTCTTGCTCTGTTGCCTAGGCTGGAGTGCAGTGGCACGGTCTTGGCTCACTGCAACCTCTGCCTCCTGGGTTCACTCCATTCTCCTGCCTCAGTCTCCTGAGTAGCTGGGACTACAGGAGCCTGCCACCACACTTGGCTAATTTTTTGTATTTTTAGTAGAGACGGGGTTTCACCATGTTAGCCAGGATGGTCTCAATCTCCTGACCTTGTGATCCGCCCACCTCGGCCTCCCAAAGTGCTGGGATTACAGGCAAGAGCCACAGCGCCCGACCCCACCCTGCTTTTAACAATCACATGACATGATACTATGGGTGCCTGGATCTCAGGAAGAGTGGCCCACTGACATTGGAAGCCACAAAGAGAACCTCAGGGGCTGAGACCTGCAGAGGAGGTATCTTGTGAGAAGTACTGGCTGCCCATCAGGAAGAGCGGCGTTCAGGAGCAGAGCCTTCAGTTTCTGCACTGGGGAGCTGCTGCTGCTACCTCACCTTCCTTCCCAACTAGGGACCTGGAAGGCACATGTGGCCACTGTGTTGTCATACCTGTGTTAAAAACAAAAATTAATCGGGAGGCCATTGGGCTGAGGCCACTGCAGTGCCCCCCGATTCCTACGTTAGGAATCCACAAGCCGACTCAACATAAACAGTCATATTCTAGGCCTATCAGAAACTGCTGACTAACCCCTAACTGGTGACTTTCTACTAGTTAAGCTTAACCAATCAGAAACCACCAACTACTCTAACTAGGGACTTTCCATTGGAATGATCTGAATGAAATTACTGCTTCACTGTAAACAATCATGTATTTCCTTTGCTTACTCCCACCTCTGCCTTGTAAAAGCCTTCCTCTTGCATGCCTTCCTTGGGGTCCCTAACTGCTTTCAATCTGGAACTGCCCAATTCATGAGTTGCTCATGAAAATCTCTTTGATATTTTAATATGTGCCTCAGTTTATCTTTGAGCAACAGCAAGTGCTGAGGCGTGGTCCCTTCTTTTTTCCTTTGTCTGGTTTTTCTCTGTGGGTTATACAGAACTGTAAGAGCAAAAAGACAAACTAGGAAAATCACGCTGTAAGCTATCAAAATATGTGTCCTAGATCTTTGTTTTTAAAAATAATCTCTAACGCTAACCCAGACCTACACAGGCCACCTCTAGGGTGACTCTCAGGTCTCATGTGTGGGGCTCAAGCCTTCCTTCTGCCACAGGTTTCCTTGAGGCTCACAAATAAGAGCCAGTTTGCAAACAACAAAGGATGCAAAGGAAGGCTTACTGAACACTGTCATGCCTTGGAGTTTAAAAATGGCAATCCTACCCTAGAGATGGTGGGGCTGAGCCCAGGGACCATACACAGCCAGCAAGAGATAGCACCACAGCCCATGGTGCCATGGTTTCAACCCTGCTGTGCTTTAGTACAATCATCTGGGGACTTTTACCACCTGCAATGCTCAGGCCCCCTCCCCAGAGACTCTGGTTTATGGCATGGGGGCAGCCTGCTTTATTATTTTTTTAATGTTTCCCAGTTGATTTTAATGTGCAGCCAGGACTAAGAGCCACTTTTAGACAAGTAGCTTTCAACTCAACATGCCTGCATATTGTGTACACATTGAAATTACCTGGGGAGCCTTAAAAAAGGTACTAAGCCTGGGTCCCACCTCACTCATTCTGATGGAATTGGTTTGAGGTGTGACCTGGGCATCAGGACTTTTGAAAGCTCCCAGGTGATTCCTATGGGCAGTCAAGTGTGAGGCCCAATGTCTTAGGTGACACTTAGGTGAAGAATGAATCTGGGATTCTCAGAAAAGTTTTTGTTTGGTTTTTTTTTGTTTGTTTTGAGACAGAGTCTCGCTCTGTTGCCCAGGCTGAAGTAGAGTGGCATAATCTCAGCTCACTATAACTTCCACCTCCTGGGTTCAAGCTCCTGCCTCAGCCTCCCCAGTAGCTGGGACTACAGGCACACATCACCACGCCCAGCTAATTTTTGTATTTTTAGTAGAGGCAGGGTTTCACCATGTTGGCCAGGCTGGTCTTGAACTCCTTACCTCAAGTGATCTGCCTGCCTTGGCCTTGCAAAGTGCTGGGACTACAGCGGTGAGCCACTGCACAAGTTGAAAGCCTCCTGCTCCGCCGTTCCCCTCGCCCGCCTGGGTGCTTGCTAACCCCAAGGAGTTCCATGCACATCATCCTCCAAGGTTAAGATCTCTGGCCATGGAGACAGCCCCACATGCAGAGAAGCCCTGCAGCTGGCACCACAAAGCTCAGGTCACCCAGGTCCTTCTTGCAGCTGTCTTGAGGCTCCTCCCCTGCAGTCCTGCCTTCCTGCATCCCTGTCTGAGCCAGGAGCCAGGCAGGCTTCCCTGGAGACTCTGCCAAAGACTTTTCAGTTCCTGCTGGTCGATTTTCTGGGTCATGTTACCTTTTCAGGGCATTAGTAGCCTGGCTTCTGAGGAAATTGAGCTCCCAGTCCTCTGGGGGTGGCACAAAGTGGCTGGGAGGCACCAGCGGTCTAAAAAGAACTACTTGGGCCAAGCACGATGCAGAGGGCCCTACCTGCAGTTTCCCTGATGGGCCCACCAGAACCAAAGCAAGAGAAGCAGGGTGGTTGTTCCGGAGCAAAGGATCTCATCAGAATCTCCTAGAGGGCTTGTGAAACCAAGACTGCTGGGCCCCACCCTAGAGTTTGTGATTCAGTGGGTCTGGGTGGGGCCATAATTTGTCTTTCTAACAGGTTCCTGGGAGTCTCCTCGGAGAACCGCAGGCCTGGGCTGCTGCTTTCTGCTTTCCCACAGTGTAGCTTTTTCTCTGGCATGAGCATTCTCTGCAAGGCTAACTAAAGCACTCTGACTTCTTGTGCTGAAGTTCCCCACCCCAGTCTTCAGCAGAGGCAGAGTGTGTGGAGGAAGGATGGAGAGTGGATGGGGCAGAATAGGGTCAAGGTCCTAATCCCTGGCACCTGTGAGTGTTGTGTTGCTGGAGAAAGGGAATTCAGGCTGCGGACAGAATTAAGGCTGCTAACCAGCTGACCTGAAGATATGGCAACTGACTAGCCTGGGTCATCCAGGTGGGCCCATTGTAATTACAATGGCGCTCCCTTCCCAGCTGGAAGAAAGAGGCGCAAAGAGGCAGAGACTCACAGGTGAGAGGGACTGGGTCACATTTGCTGGTTTGAAGACAGAGAAAGGAGGCCACTAACAAAGGAATGTGGGTCCCTCTAGAAGCTGGGAACAGCCCTACCCTGACAGACAGCAAGGAAACAGGGACCTCGGTCCTACAGGTACAAGGAACTGACTCTACCCACAGCCTGAATCAGCAAGGAAACATGAAAAGCAAAAAGGCAGAGGAAAAGTGAGAGCCTGGCTTTTAAAGTTGGGAACATACAGACAGGAGCTGACTCGGTAGGGTCAGAGCTGGGGGCATCAGCCCACATGGAAGGTCATGGGGGCATGCCCTCCACCCCAAACTCAGAATCACTCGCCAGCAGCTCAGAGAGGCAGCCTGGCCTCTCCCAAAACCTCCAGCAGCAGGGACCTCACCATGCTCCAGGTCGTTCAGGTCATCAGTTCCTGGCTCACACTGATGGAACTGCTGGAAACTTCTCAGCAGAGAAAGCTTTGAGTCTGCTACTGCAAGGCACATAATCACTAACATGGGCCCATGTTTCCAGCAAGACTCAGACAAGTGCTTCAGTGGCTGTGGACAGCAAGGGCTGGAATGATCCTGCGCTGATTTCATCCTCTTGGGTGCTGAGGCCTCCCATTTGTGACTTGGGGTGATTCCCAAAAACACCTCCTCTGAGAAGCCTCCCTGGGTCAGCTCAGCCTGCTTATTTCTCCCTCGTAGCACTCAATTCACGTAGCCTTTATTGCTGTGAACTGTACAGGGCCTCATTCTTTTCTACAGTATCTGTAGTGAGACTTCCATGTATAAGCACTCTGAATATTTCTATTGGCACACAGATGATTTCAGTATTTAGGTTAAATAAATCACTTAGCAACATGCATGTTAACTTTTTATGGTAAGAAAATGTTTTTCTGTATATGCATAAAAATATATCTAGAAGGATGTATTTTAGTATATTAAAATCTGGATGTGGAGGCAGTATTTTCTTAATGTTTATGCCTGTTCCTTTTCTTAAATACTTTTTTTATTTTTTTAAAGTAATACTGAGTTTAAAAGTCAAGAAATAGTAAGTCTTAAAAGACAAACAACAGTAATACAGAGCAGTCCCATTTCACCCTTTCCACCCCCAGTTCTCCCCAAAGACAAACATTGTCATTAACACTTCTAGGAAATTCTTCTCACCTTCACCTTCATATTTTTGGTACTATATTCGTGTTGCAATTTTTAATTTATTAGCTGTAGGCATTAACTTTTGAATTTCCCTTCACTAACCCTCTTCCCATCTTCCTAAGACATAATCACGTTGAAGACCCCTTTTCTTCAGTTTTGGGAAATTTTCTTGCATTACATCTTTGAAGCTTTCCTGCCCCCATTCTGTTTCTGGAACTCTTATAGGTCAGCAGACTGGCCTTGAGAATAAATCCTATCATTTGTTTTATGGTTTCTCTTCTATTTCCCTTTGCCTTTTTGTTCTACTTGATTTTAGCTTCTAACCATTCTGTTGTTTTCTGGTTTTATTTTATTTGATTTTTTTTGTTTGTTTGTTTTTTGCCTGCCTTTAATTTTGAGATTCTTGTGGTCTGGTTACTTTCCATGGTATTCTGTCCTTGTTTTATAGATGTAACATCTTCTCATATATCACTCAGTATAGTAACTGTAGGGTATATTATTTTTTAAAGTTTTCTGTATGTGTCCTACATTGGCTGCACTGCCCTCTCTGGGTCCCCTTTTTCTGTTTGTCCTGGTTTCTGTGCTTCATGTTGAATCCTTTCCTCAAATGCCAGCTGACTTTGGGCTGTCCTCATACCTAGGACAATGCTCTGAAAAACTGATTGAAAGTATTACATGTGAGTGTTGAAGATTTCAAAGACTTGTTGGCTTCACAAGGGGCCATAGAATTTTGGTCCCCAAATGTTAGTATCCCTGTATTCGTCCATTTTCTGCTGCTGATAAAGACATACCCAAGACTGGGCAATTTACAAAAGAAAGAAGTTTACTGGACTTACAGTTCCACATGGCTGAGGAGGCCTCACAATCATGGCAGAAGGCAAGAGGGGCAAGTCACATCTTATGTGGATGGCAGCACAAGCAAAGAGAGAGCTTGTGCAGGGAAACTCCCATTTTGAAAACCACCAGATCTCATGAGACTCATTCACTATCATAAGAACAGCACAGGAAAGACCCACCCCCATAATTCCATCACCTCCCACCGGGTTCCTCTCACAATGTGTGGGAATTGTGGGAGTTACAATTCAAGATGCGATTTGGGTGGGGACACAGCCAAACCATATCCCTGTCTTTTCTGGGGTTACTGACACTCTCCAAGAAGAGTTCTCTAACTGCCTGGGATAGAGGTGCCCTGCTGCTGTTCTGGGGATGTGGACTGAAGAGCCACTGATTGGCACAAGTCTGGCTTCAATCCCTGTCTCCATTCTCTGTGTCACCCAGCCTGCCAAGGCCTGGCCCATCACCACTCAGTTCATCTGGAGAATAAACCTCTGGTCTGCATTGGATGAGGAAGCAGAAGGGCAAGGAGGAGGCAGGGAGGAAAGGAGGGATGGGGGTCCCCAGATTGGGTGGAGTGGGAGAAGGAGATTGGGGTCCGACTGCTCTAGAGGTAGACGTTCAGCTATCCCCTCATTTTCAGCCCCAAGCCCAATCTCTCCTTAATTCCTGGTGTCTCTGGGTGCAAAGCCCTTCAAGTGGGATCAGGTGAAGCACTCATTGCTCACAGGAACAGCCTACTGCAGGCAGAACCCTCCCGTGTTCTGCAAAATCAGTTATCCCCCCATCCTTAACCAGAATTCCTATCTGCTCTTATCTGTGTCCTCAGAATGAATGTTTTTAAAATTCTCACATTCTTTTTCAGTGGGGAAGAGCCAAATGCCGATCACTGAGCAACTATATGTGTCTGGAAGTCCCTGAGTTTTCAAAATAAGCCTGTTTTGGTTTTGTTTTTCAGTTATGCCAGGAAGTATATATTTTTACTATGTGGATTGGCAATTGGTTGATGGCAGGTGAATGAACAGAGCCAAATAAATAAAACACAATTTTAACACTTAGGGAAGTTACAAATGACTTTTACTGACTAAATTCTCATTTTTCCTGATAGAACTTTAGCCATCTTTTGAGAATTATTTTAAACTGAAAAAATCAAATGTTCAGAGACATTATCATAAAAAGCACTGACACAGATGGGAGGTTGTAACTTCCCTCCAGAGTCTACTCAGTCCTACACCCCTTGAAGAGCACAGCCCAGCCCTCACAGAGCCCTCACAGAGCCCTCACAGAGGATCCTTTGTGCTTTCTCCTGGGCCAGGCAGGCCCTTGCCCCTAGAGGCTGTGATTAATGAGGAAACCCCTTCCTCACAGCAACAGCAGAGGGGGACCCTGTCCACAGACCCTCGGTGCCTTCGCCTGAAATATTGCTTCCTCTGCATGTTAGAATCTGTTCCTGGAGGCACTGGGGACTTAACCTCTTGAATGCTGTGTACTTAATCTCCTGGGTCTCTGGGGAGGACTGACGTCAGACACCAATTTACAGAAATCTGCCTTCATCTAGAAGGCCAGGCCCGGGAAAGTTCAGACTCTTCCGTGGCCAGACATTGTAAATCTGCCTCGCAACATCTCATTCCAGGAGACAGAGCTACCCGGCAGGGCCAGGAGACATTGAAGGATGTCCAACGAGCTTGCGCAGCAAAGAGGCAATCCCTGGCCTGACCCCGGCTGGCACAGCAATCCCTCACTCTGTCAGTGCCCTCTTTCAAGGAGGCTTAGTTGAAATGGAGCTCATGGTGATAAAGACCTCAGCTTCAGTGACTCACGAGGATCTGAAGGGTTCAACTACCTCTTTGTGAACAGAAAAACCAGTGCTCAAATAGTGTGGCTGCACAAGCTCACACTGACCTTTAGCTCCAATCAGGATACACCTCCAGGTAATCTGGCTGGAAAACCACTGCACCATCCCCCTACCAGAAACCAGGTGGCAAATGACAGCTGCTAAGTCCCCCATATGAGCTGCAGGGGGAGCAGAGCCAGCTGTTCCACAGCCCCATTGTGGAGCAGGTATCTCACCCCACCCCACACAGACCAATGCCCAGTGGACTAGGCAGTTCTAATGCCCTGGAAGCTAAAGATTGACTTGCTGGGCAATGGTCAGGAGAATCATGCACAATCACAGGGCCTTTCTGCTTTGCTGGGGACACAGGCTCTGCACGTACTCTAGATACTGCCCACAGTGTGAGGCAGGAAACGGGGACTGCATCTAACTCAGAGAAAGAGGGAGAGGTGAGGGACAAAGGTGACCCTGAAAATGTATCCACTGCACCTTGTTCCACGGTTGGCTGTGTGGCTTTACCTGCTTCATGGATGTTGGCCAACTGATTCTACAGAAATGAATCTAAATAAAAGGGCCCCCTTGGATAAGTCTCCTTCATTCATTCCATCATCTACCAGCTCTGATTTTACGAATCTTCCCATCTGGTGGGAGATCCCAGCATTAATTTAGGAAATTCAGATACAAAGGGGCTAGTCACGGTGGCTCATGCCTGTAATCCCAGCACTTTGTGAGGTCAAGGAGGGAGGATCGTTTGAGCCCAGGAGTTCAAGACCAGTCTGGGCAACATGGCAAAACCCCGTCTCCACTAAAAATTTAAAAAATGTCAGGTGTGGCAGCACACACCTGTAGTCCCAGCTACTTGGGAGGCTGAGGTGGGAGAATCGCTTGAACCCAGGAGGCAGGGGCTGAAGTTAGCCACTGCACTCCAGCCTGGGTGACAGAGAGAGACTCCATCTCAAAAACAGAAACAAAACAAAACAAACAAAGGGATGAGTGCTGGGGACTAGAGGGCAGGTAACTTACTCTGACTGTGGGGATCAACAACTCTGGGGGGTAACTTACTCTGACTGTGGGGATCAGTCGGGGGGCAACTGATCTGGACTTCGAATAATGTGTGTGATGATGATAAGAAGAAGAGAATGTTGAGGGGGAAAAAGGAGAAAGAAGTAACAAAAGAATAAGGAGAACATGACAAAAGTAACAGGAAAGCATTTGTCTGTGTGGCCTGGGAGTCAGTCTGGAAGGGAAGGAGAAGGAGAAGGATGGATGCTGGAAGATAGAGAGGTGGTATGGGGGAAGCTTGCAGAAAGCCTGGGATATGAATGAAGGAATTCAGACTTTAGGCAATGGAAAATGTCTGGGAGTCTTAAGCAGGGATGTAATGTGTGAAGATCTGCTTTTCCAAAGTGAATTCCCGCAGTTGGAGGACAGATTGGAGAGGGATGATGCTGGAGGCTAGGAGGCTCATTAGGAGATTGGGGCAGCATCTGTACAAGAAATGAGAGGGATGGGAGCCGCAGATGAAAGATGGCAGATGTGGAGCAATGAGGATGAGGATTGGCAGAACGGAAGAGGAAGAGATATTGTCAGAACTTATTTTGTTTCCAGATTTGGTGTCAAGGGTAATAATGAAACCAGTAGCCAAGATGTAAAGTCCAGGAAGTGGAAAGGAATTGAGGTGGAAAGACGGTTTGATTTGGAATACACTGAATGTGACACAGAGGTGACCAATAGGTAGGTGAAAATGGAGCTCATGGCCGAGGAGAAATGCTGGTATTAAATCCCTACTAGGAACAGTCCTTGTGTTTATGGTGCTCAGGCCACAGAGCTTCTTAGCAATAACCAGGAAGAGAGCAGAGAATGGATGGGAGAGAGAGGGTTGCAAATGATGCCTTGGTGTATTGCTGAGTAACAGATTACCCTGACACCTGGCAACTTGAAATAACAAGCATCTATTATCTCACAGTTTCTGAGGGTACCTGGGAGCAGCTTAGCTGGGTGACTCTGGCTCAAGGCCTCTCATGAGGTTGTAGCCACATGGTCAGCTGGGGCTGCTAACATCTGAAGGCTCAACTGGGGCTGAGGCATCAGCCTTTAAGCTCCCTAACATAGCAGCTGCTGGCAAGAGCCCTCAGTTCCTCATTGCATGGGCCTCTCTGCAGGGCTCCTCATTGAGGCAACTGGCTTCCCCCTAAGAGAGCAACCTATGAGTGAGAGAGTGACCAAGGTCATATCTTTTATAACTCAATATTGGGACTATGGCTACCACTTCTGCTGTGCTCAGTCCTATAGGCAAACCCAGGTATAATGTGGGAGGGGACCACATAAGGATGTGAATAACAGGAGGGTGGTTCATTGGAGGCTGCCAACCATAGATCACCAACCCAGGAAACAGCACAGAAAGAGGACTCTGTAAAGGATGCACAGAAAAAAGAAAGAATGCAAGCCCCAGTGCATGTAGGATGACTACCAGAGAATAATATATAAGGGAGATTGTCCAGAAGGACAGGGTGGTTTCAAATGCTAAAAAGTCCAGGCAGTGGGAACTGAATGAGCATGGAAATTAGGCCACTGGACCTGGTGACCAGCTTCCAGGCTGGCATGGCCAGCCACAATGCTACAAAAGCAGGTAAAAGTCGCCTCTTAGCAGATGGAGAAGTGGGTGGAAAATGAAGACATAATGGCAGGTCGTGGTAAAAGTAAACCACTTTCCAGAGTATTGGTGCTGATGTGAGGAGAGGCTGAGAGTGGTTTGCAGGGGAAAGCTGTTCTGTACACAAAAGCTTTGGCTGGTGGGAAGAGGAGGAGGGGAAAATTGGAAGACATGGGACAGAGACTTAATTGATGATCTAGAGTCCCAGAGGACATATGAGGACAGTGACTGGAAGCACAAGCTGAGAGAATTAACTCCCCTTCCTCTAGTGGAAGGAAAGGACAGGTGAGGGATGGTTGCAAGGGATGCGAGAGGTATGCAGGGTGCTCATCTGAGGGTCTCTATTTTCTTCTGCTGACATTGAGTTGAGGGATGAGGTGGTGGAGGGGGTTCAGAAGAGATCAAAGGCTTAGGTTAGCTCTGGTGACTTGTCTCTAGGGACAGGCACTGGCGTTGAGTAATGCCCATGACCTTCCTGCTGTGTTGTGGAAAATTCCTCACCCCACAGCTGAAGAGTAGCACACACCCCTGTTTCATCCTCCCCCGACTTCTCATGCTCCCCAGAGCCACCCAGGCATCTAGAATTTGTGTGCTGCTATCAATGGTGCATAATTTATGTCCATCCCCTATGGCTTGGAATGTCTACAAAGCATGTATTTATAGTAACAGAAGCTCCAGGCAAGGCTGGGGGACCTGTGGTCTTGACTGCTGGGGGAGTTTATTCACCTGGACCACCTGGAAGGAAGATGATGCGAGCCTTCCCCAAATCTACCATCAGCTCTGCAGATCTAGGAGCAGTGAGATCAGCACCTCTGCCTCTAGTCCTCCCAAATCTTCTGCCCTGAGGCTGTGGAGACTCTCTCTTCTCACTAGGCAGCTCTATGCCTGAGGCACCTATGAAACTGAGTGTCAGCAGAGGGTCAAGCCTTGGACAAGTCCACTTAACCTCCCATGACTCTGCTCCCTCATCTGTAAAACGGGAAGAATAGGGTTATTCATATATCATTTAGCACAGTACCTGGAGTGCATTTAATGTTAAGCAAACATGAGCTATTTTTCACAAGCCCTGGAGGCCAGACATTGACTGCCAAGGGACTCGATTATAGTTTTATTGAGTCAGTCTGTCCTTCTATTGCTCCCGCACACAGACACTCTGCTTAGTGTACAGTGAAATGAAACAATATGGTGAATATGGGCTTTGGATGAGCCCATCCTTCCAAAGAAAAGCTACTCCCTTTAGCCCAATTTTCCATGGCCAGGGGTCCAGGCTGTGTCCCCAGTTTAGAGTGTTGGTTCAGTAGGTGGAATCCTATAACAAAACCTATGCAGGATTGGTCAGGGTGGCCAGTTTTCTTTGTTCTCTTATATTAGTTCCCATTTCCTGGCACCCTCTCTAGACACAGTACATCTGACCCAGTAAGACAACTTCTAGACCCATTTTATAGATGAGGAAATTAGGACTGAGAGAGTAAGGAATGACTCAGGCCACACAGCTGCTAACTGCGAAGCTGGGCTTTGCTCCCCTCCCCTCCTCCCTCTTCCGGCCTCTTTCCCTTCATACATAGTTGCTCTGCCTGACCAAATACCCAAGGACCATGGACAAGAAAGAACTGGCAGCGAGGAAGCCCCAGCTGTGGTCTTTTGCATGCTGGGGTCCAGCAGAGATTGCCTTCCAGAAGTCTTTTTCAACTTCTCAGAGCTCTTCTCAGAGTTCTCAGGGTTTTTCAGGAATTGCAGATGCCCAGAATCACAGACTCCTGGGTCTGAATGGTTGAGTCAGTGTGTAAGAACTGTCCAGGGCATCCTGCCCCACCCAGCACCAAAACAGGTTACAGGGCGTCACTACCTGCCACAGCAGCTCAGCCTAACACCAAGTGGCGGGTTGCGGAGCGTCTTCCCCTACGTTAAGCTAAAACTCCCCTACCCCAGCCTCCCCTCACTAGCCCAGATTTGGACTCCTTAGGATGCAATGGCAATTGTGCTTTCTTTGTATAATATCCACATTGCACCATTTTCCCCTGGCAGCCGGGCCCCTGTCCACTCTGCTTCATGAATGCTGTAACTTGAGACTCCCTTCTCATAGTACTTTTCCGCACTTGGCAGGTTTCCACCTCCCTCACTGCCTTGGGGCTCTCTGTTCTTCCCTCTGTCCTTCCCCCTCCTCTGCCTCTCACAAGCCTGTTAGAAGCAGAGCTTCCCGGGCGTGTGCTGATTTCTCCAGGAAATGCCCCTTCTCTTTTTCCTCTGGGTCCATTAGCAACTGCTAGGTCAGACATGGATGTCTGGGGCTTCACCACCATCTCTTCCAAGTTCTATTTTAGGCTGTGGCCTTTTGTTCCCGGCAACCTCTTCTCTAACTCCGGAGAGGTCTAAGGAGCACACCCGCCCAGCCAGACCTCCCCCTTCTCCGGGGGCTCCACAGATGGGCTTAGATGGTAGTAAAGGAGTCAGAAGTTCCACAAGAGCCCTCTTTGTGGGTTCTTCAAGAGGGGCCTTCTCTGAGGTTCCTCCATATTTTGCTTTTTGCCACAGGCCCTACTTTCTTTCCACCATCACCCAACACCCGCCTCTTCCCTCCCTCTTATGGGGGCAGTCCCAGGATAACCCTCAACCTTGTTAGTTTCCAGTTCCCCTAACCTGAGCCCAGTGCACAGGAAAAAAGCCTCCTGTGAGAAAGGCTGTGGGGAGAGCACAGCTCAGACACAGTCCACCGTCAGCAAAATGCTCTTAGCTCTAACTGGAAGCCTACATCCCCCATTTGACAATTAGGAACAGGTAAGCTTAGCAGCTCCAAAACATCCTCCGCTGCCCAGTGCTGCTGCTGTCTCATGGGCCAGGCCCTGAGCTGGTGATGGCCTTGGCTGAGCCCCGCCACAATAGGAGACAGCTGGCCACCCTGAGCAGGTGCATCCACAGGGAGGGCGTGCAGCTAGTCCTCTCCCTCTTGTTAAAAGTGAGGGAGGCTTTCCCAGAAGCTCCTCAGCACACACCCTGTCTGGGCTATTTGACCAGAACTGGGTCACACCCTCTCATTCCTAAAGCAGTCTCTGGGAAGGGGAGACAGTGGACTAACCTGTGGACTGAACCAGGCCCGGAAGGAATTCATATCTTCTGAGTAGGTGGCCGTCAGATACAAAACAAAAATAAATGACTGTTAGCCAGCAAGAAGCAAGTGAGCACTGTGGGCTGGCCAGAGCTTCCCGACCCATGCAGATCAAGGGTTCCTAAAGGACAGGGAGCTGCCAGCACTGCTGAAGCCTGGCCCCCGCAGCTCCATCTGTGCAATTCAGTGCGTGCCACAGAGACCGGAACACCTGCATTTGGGGGAGTGGGTGTGCGTGGGTGTTTAAAAAGACTGAAGTTGATAGAGTCTGCTAATAGACAACAACAAACCCAGGAAATAAATATGTAAATCATACACTTATAAACTTGATCTTGAAGATCACATGAGCACAGAGATTCCTAAACTCATTCAATGCGGAAAAATTTTAAAAAAAGGTAATCTTTATGGAATGCCAAGATTCTTGATCAAATTAATCAATCAAATTAAAATAATTTTAATAGCAAAAATATCTGTTCATTATATATGTTGAGGATGTATCATCCTCAACAAAGAAAAATGCAAGCCAGGTATGGTGTGCACCTGTAATCCCAGCTACTTGGGAGGCTGAGGTGGAAGGATTGCGTGAGCCTGGGAGGTTGAGGCCACAGTGATTGCGCGACTGCACTCCATCCTGGGTGACAGACAAGACCTTATCTCAAAAAAAAAAAAAAAGAAAGAAAGAAAGAAAAGAGGAAAGGAAGGGGCAGGGACAGGGGCAGCGGGAGGGGCAGGGCAGGGTAGGGAAGGGAAAGGAAGGACCCAAACTAACTGTCCTTGAGTTTTCCATTATTATTGGCAGTCCCCAGCTTTCCATGGTTCGACTTAGGATGGTGTGAAAATGATGTACATTCAGTAGAAATTGTACTTTAAATTTTGAATTTTGATGTTTTCCTGGGCTAGCGACATGCAGTACAATATATTCTTACATGAGATATTCCACACTTTATTACAACATAAACCTTGTGTTAGATGATTTTGCCCAACCATAAACTGAGTGTTCTGAGCACGCTGAAGTAGGCCAGGCTAAGCTCTGATGTTCAGTAGGTGGGGTGGATTAAGTGCATTTTTAACTTAAAACATTTTCAATGTCTGATGGGTTTTTTGGGACATAACCCCATCGTAAGTTGAGGAGTATGTGTACTGGGTTTGCTTGGAGTTGTTTTTCCTTATTTGGTTGTTTTGTTTTCTATCTTATATGAGCAAAGGGGTAAAAGATTTCAGAAAAACACCTGAGAGGTAAATCTTAATACCATTCAATCCAGCATATCCATTAGTAAATTAAGAATGAGCGAAAGCCCCCCACTGGCCAAGTGTAAAGGCTGGGCTCCCTGAAACAGCTACAGGGACACTCCAAGTACTTTGAAAAACACCAATTCAGCCAAAACCTCACATTTATTTTCTCCAAAAGTTACCAAGGCTCACAGATGCCTTTGGGTTTCCCCAAGGTCACCCAGTTAATTATTGACATAGCAACTCCCCTCGCAAAGCAAAGAACCAAAATGATTTCCCACATCCCATGTTGCGATGCATGTTAATGAGGAAGGGAGGCCTCTGCATGGGGGGGGCCTGAGCTAAGTATGTCTAGTCAGAGTCCAAATCTGGGACAAACTTGAAAAGCTTCCTAATCCACCTATATGCAGAAGAATGAAGCTTGGAACTCATTTCAAAAGTTGTTTCTACTGGTGATTTAAAGACACACACTTCTCTCCCTCATGCACACAAGCACAGACCTGCAAGAGCACTGTCCCCTCCAGAGCCTGACACTCCAGACCCCCAGCAAGTGTGAAATCCAGGTGTGACTTTCTAGGCATGGCCTGGTAAGAAAGGGCCTGGCACTCCTTGGCTCCCTCCTCCCAGGCAGAAATGGTTAATTGCCAGCTCCAGGCTGCCTCCAGCCCAGCCCTAATCACCGATCTCAGACGGCTGGGCTGCGCTGGGGCTGAGCAGCTCCAGCCCAGGCTGGGGTTGTGTGAGCAGCAGGAGCATTCTTCCAAGGTAATGATTAAGCTGAGTCCCCGGCAAGGGCACGAGCTGAGCCGGGAAGGTGAGCCCTATTCACACCTCGGCCAGGCTGCGGTGGCCAGGACTGGTTTGGGAAGGCAGGGCCTTGGTGTGCAGGGGCCCCAAGCCAGCAGCCACAGCCTCCTACCTGCACAAGGGTGTTCGGGAGCATCTCAGGCCCAGAGACTTTGCTGCCCGCCCTGCCGGGACTTTGTCCTCACCCCCGGCACCATGAAGCTCCAGGTGTTCTGGACTGGGCTGGAATACACCTGCCGGCTCCTGGGCATTACCACTGCTGCAGGTAAGACCCCACCTCCTGCTGCTGCTCCTTGCACACTGGCACGGCAGATAGGGCTGCCTGAGGGGTGGGAGGTGCCGGGAGACAGCAGGCACATCTGGCCACTTCTGTGCTTCAATTTTTTTCCCAAGACCCCCAGAAACACTGCTCTGTAGAGCAGTAGCAGGTGCAGTGGGGTGAGCCTCAGGCCGGGGGCCAGAGGGCTGGGTGCTGGATCTTTGCTTGGCAACTCACCCTCCCTGTGACCTTGGGAAGCCTCAAGATCCTCATCTGCAAAATGATTCCAGGGGTCTACCCCACCTACTCAGAGAGTTGTCATGAGATGGAGGTGGAGACAGAAGGTGAAGGTAGAAAGGGCTGGGCCCTTTTGTAGCTGTGCAGCTACAAAAGGTCACCTGAGCTCATCCTGCTTTACTCAAACCATAGCCCTACCTCATGGAGAGAGATTTCCCAGTCATGAGCAGTTCTGCCCAGTGGGGACAGCCTGAGCTAGGCTGGACATGGAGATCACAGGCTTCCCTCGGGCCCATGCTGGACCCTGTTAACAGAATATCCTGTAGGAACCCAGACCCCCGTCTGAGGTCTGGCTGCAGGAGTGAACTGTGGTCTTAGCAGCAGAGATGCTTCCCAGAGATGCTGGGCTCCCCTCCCTCACCCAGCAGAAGCACAGGGCTGCTCAACTGGCCAGGAGGGCAGACTGTTAGAGCAGAGCCCACAGCCACCATCCTGAGCCCTGCCTGCTCACTTCCCCAGGGCAGGCCCGACCCTTAGCCCCATGCCCCCTACAGGGCCAGGATCTGTATTGGGGAAGTGAACGGGCAGCACTCTGAGCCCTTAACTCTGAGCCACATTGTCCCTTGGGGACAGAGAGGAGACACATCCCCTATCAAAGCCCTTCCCCACCACTGAGCAAAAGCTTACCCACGGATCTTGCCAAATGGGGAAGTTCTCCCAGGTCAAAATCACGCAGTGCTGGTTCCTGCCCCAGCCCAGTCACTTGCCTGACCTTGGGGAGCCCCTGCCCCCTCTGCAGCTGCACTTTCTGATCTGTATGACGGAGATGCTGGACCTGCTGGCCAGGTGTTCAGACAGATTAAGGATGCAGGAACTGAGCATGGCTAAGTGGAACTGAAGATGAAAACCTCTCAGCAGAAGCCCCCATGACACACTCCAGAGCTCAATGGGAAGCTGGGTCATTTCAGGAGCACTGGGCTGGGTTCAGCCATGAGCTGGCCAGTAGGCTCTTCCAGCATCTAGGCCGTGAGTTAGATCACGAAGGGCTGCTGGATGGTTTAACCCCACCCCTCCTGCTACAGGATGGAGCACCTGAGCTCAAATGTGAGTGGTGACCTTGCCCAAGGTCATGCTGCATGTCAGAGAGACAGCCAGCCCGGAACCCTGGTCCTTCAACTTTCACAAAGGCCAGAGCTCTGGCCAAAACCTTCCCTGCCTTGCAGAGTAGGAAGCCCTGCCCAGCAGGCAGCAGGAGGAGGCTCAGAATTGCTCTGCTGAGGCTCTGAGTGGAGGCGCTGATGGAGGAGCCAGATCCAGCCACTTTCAGAATCACGTTGTCATCTACACAGAAGGGAATGATGGCCAAGATCCCCAACAAGCAAACAAGCCATCCTGGGGAAAGGAAGGCCACCCTAAATAGGTTTCAATGTCTGTTGATCTGAGTCCATCCTGCTACCTCTAGACTTTGGTTTCGAAATCTGTAAAATGCCAAGAATCCCACAGTTTTCCTAGCCACACTTCACCCAGAGCAGAGGCCCACCTCCTGTCGAGAGGCTGTTCTAAGATGTATGTACCTATCCTTCTAATGGATTAGCTAGAGACAGTTTAACAGTCTGATTTATCTCAGTCAATGGAAGAGTCTGCGGCCCTTGACACTCCCATGTGCACGCGCGTGCGCACACACACACCCACACAGACACACACATACACACACACACGTGCACGCGCACATAGTGCTCGTCTTAACCACAGCCTTTATCTCCGTACAAGGGACTGCCGTTATGCTGAGAATGGGCCTCCCTCTTGGTTTTGATAGGAGATTCAGACTAAAAATAGGCCATGAGTTCCCTTCTAATGCCCAGGCTTTCAAATGATCTTGCTTGGGCTTTCTAGAGTGCTGGGAGTGAATGGGAAACTAGAGAGAGGGGTTTGGTGTTCTTGGGCAAATCTCGAGTTTCTTCCAGCATCACTGAACTCCTGGTCTATTTCCAGTACACAAGATTTGCAAATTCCTTATTCTCCTAAGCCTCTTTTTTGTTGAAATCCTCTGTTGAGAAATCCAGGCTTCATTTACAAGGCCACTGCTGCTGGAGAGGAAATAAGACTGGAAATAGAGGGCCTCACTTTGCAGAAACCCTAGGGAGGTAGGGAGTGTGGATTTCTTAAAAGCTAGGAAGACATGTGACTCAAGGGTACTCAGAGTGTCACCTGCAGGGACCAGGCAGCTGCTAAAAGGCTACAACCTCTCATTAGCAGCCTCCTCCCTGGACCCCCTGCAGACAGGATCAGGGCTGTCAAAAGCACTGAGGGTACCTGGTGGGTGCTTCTGCCAGCATGTCAAGGCCCTATGACTGTGGATGAAGCCACAGCCTTCGGATGATGCCTCCTTAGGATTCCTTGAAGTCCCGCAGGCCATTCTTGCCCCACCTCAGTGTCCAGCCCCACATCATGAGGGGTCCTAGAGCACAGACGGATCATTGCCGCCACCAAATGGGGATAAACAGGCCTCAGGTAGTAGCACCTGGGTGGAAGTGTTTCTAAAATTAGAAAATTCCTTCCCTCTGAAAATTCCTTCCATGTGGTTTCCAGGACATCACAGACCACTCTCACATTGTTTACACCGGGCTCATTTGCATCACCTCCCTGGCTCGGGATGCGGGGGTCGGGGGCAGGCACACGTGGGTCCTTGTGCATGCATGCACCAGTGTGATGTCTAAGTGCCTCAGTTGCTGAGACGCAGCATCCACTGCTGCCCATGGAATCAGACCCAGCTGGGAAATGGCACACAGGCTGTGAGCACTCCACATCCCCCGTGCGGATGCCGGGGCCCCTGCCTGTCCATCCCTCAAAGCAAATTCTCCCTGTGTCCACTGCAGACAGGGTAAAGGTGTCCTGAGTGCGAGACTCAGGCCCCAAAGTAGGCTTAGCCCTGTGACAGGTTCTCAGCACAGACCAAATGGCAGGAAAGGGGACCTGGGAAATGGGTTTAACTGAGCCTGGAGCACAGTGATCCAGGGAGCTCCTCCTCTGTGAGATGAGAAAGGACCAGTCCCACAGCATCGGTCCCGATTGCAGGCTAGGAAGGCAGGGTTGGCTCCCCTTAGAACTTCCGCCATCCTCTTACCCTTTAACCTCAGGGGAATCGCGAATAACTCCCTCACCACTCCCCAGCCCCTGCCAAGGTGGCCAGGACAAGAATGGGAAGAGCCCCCTGTTTGGGCAGAGGGTACACCTCTCAGGCTGTCCAGGCTGGGCATGGAGGGAAGGGGAGGCATGTCCCTGGGCCCCGCCTCGTAGAGAAAGCCCTCCCCTCCAGGCTGTGTCCTCACACTCAGATGCGCCTGGGCTTCCCCAAAACAGGCTTGCTCAGAAAATGTCTCTGCGCGCTTGAGCAAGGTCTCCCAATTTCCCTCAGAGCAAAGAGGCTCCAGCTTGAGGCCCCACTGCTCCATCTCCAGGGCTGAATTTCACTCTTCCAGCCTCTGCCCGGAGCAGGGATTGCTGAGAATGAACATGATTATTTGAGTATGTATTCACATAATACTCAAAGCCCAAGCTTTGCACTACATATTTTAAATGCAGTATCTCATTGCATCCTCCTGTCCTTGGAAACATCATCATGTTCATCCTCATACCCACTGTACAGGAAGGGAAACCGAGGCCTGATGGGGTGAAGAATCTTGCTCAGGGTCTCACACCAGGAAGTAAGAAGACAAAGTTCCACTTGATGATGGTCTACTCCTGAGACTCCACTCCTAATTGCTATTTCCTCCACCTAAATCAGGATTTAAAAGCATGTCTCATAGTATTTTGATGATCCCAAGATGCAGGATGAAAAACACACAGAGCAGAGCAAGAGAGGCCTGATCAGAACTGCCCGTCCTCTACCCTCATGCTCCTGCCCTTGGCCAGTTCTGATCAGGCAGGTGGGGTCATGGTGAGGACACACGTACACTGAAGCACATAGTCAAGGGTCACCAAACACTTCCTAAATCTCAAGACACCGATATTCATTGCACCTGTCCATTCTCTGTCTCAAGATGCTTTAACCAGCACCACCATGACCTTCTCTAGCCAAACCTGCTTCTGGACCCCATCTGGGGACAGAGAGATCTGCACACATTTCCAGAGGGAACTATCACAGTAGGGCTTGCCTTGATGGGTCCAGAGGTATAGGGTGACTGCATGCATTATGGTCATTGTGTCACTCCAGCCCCACAAATGCATGTGAGGCTGGAGTGCTGGGCTCAGTCCCATTTTACAAATGAGGAAACTGAAGCTCAGAACACTGAGGTAGCCTGGCAGAGCTCACATGGCCAGGAGACAGAGATCCGGTGTTGGAACTCCACTCTGCCCAAACACAGGACTGTGCTATGGCAGCTCCAAAGCAAAGGGCATAGCAGAGCCAGCAGGGACATGAGGGGGACGGAGGCAGAGCCATCCTGAGCGAACTCTGCTTGTCAGGCTGACATGCTGTTTCTCACAAATTGAGTGCTTGGGAACAGCCTGGGATCACTGAGGGGTTTTGTTTTGTTCCAGGTTTTGACCCATTAACCTGTTTCTCTATATAATGGATGTGGCCACATTTTCAACTGCTCCCATACTTTCCACACAGTTAGAGCATTGGCTTATTAAAATAGATTAAGAGAAAAGAAGTGTTTAAAACCCAGTTGTTCTCATTATATTTTAAAGGATACAGCAAATGCATAGTTGACCTTAGCCCTGTTCAAAGCCTTCAGGAAAACAAATGCTTCTGAAGTGACCATCTTGGGCCCTCCATGCTAATTTCACCCCTCTTACATGTATATCCCCATGACCACCTCCTGCCGTTGAAGAAAGCGTCACGCACTCCAATGTCTCGCAGGTGATTTATCACCCAAGCAAGCCCATATTGCGTTTTCAGACCTTCCAAGTGAATATTGACTGTTTTCCTCTTCTGTTACAATTGGCTCCATGAGTAAATGGAATCTGCCTCCCTCTGTTTCCCCCACCTACCACCGACACGCAATAGGATTTGGTTCAAACATTTCTTTCTTCACAACTTTGTGCCTGTGCCTTGCTTCTAGCTTTATAACAAGAAATCTGAAACTTCAGTTAGGTTTCATTTACTCGGCAAACTTTGCTGAGTGCTCAGTCATGCAGTGTTGACACATAGATTAGGATGGCAAGACCTCGCCCTGTGGGAGCACATACATAGGCCAGACAGAAAAACAAACTAGTAAATGCACATCCGAGCACCAAGCACCGCAGCATAGTGTTTGGGAGGTGGGTCTGTGTCTTGGGACAACCACTGTATCTACCCTCTGGAGTTGTGAGGACTCAATGAAACAATGGCTAAAGTAGCAAGCTGCCTGGCACATAGATTCTCACTCAGCATAGGCTAATTTTAGAGGAACGTGCAGGGCATGGAACTGTGTAGCATGAGTTACTGGCTCCTTTTGTAGGATGGAAGAAGTAGGAAGGTCTGAGGAAAGGAGCAAAGCAGTATGTGACCCATGAGGCTGGAAAGAGGAAGGGGTTACACTGTAAAGGGCATTATACTGTGAAACATTTCTCATCACATTCTGAGCTTGGGTTGTGAAGATCAGCCCACAGGAACTTGGCTATTTCTACACTACATATAGTAAGCCAACCAGAGGAAAGGTGGCAGCCCTGTTTTATTTTTCATGGGATGACAACTCTTTCAAGATTGTCCTGGGTTCTATTCCACCTTCTGAAGAGGGCTGTGAACAAAAAGAAATGTTGTCTGACATAAGTGGCTGACACTGTGGAGAAGGGGCTCAGGAAGCCCCCCAGGAGGCCAGGTAATGGTCAGATGAAGAAGCCTGGTGTGTGTGGAATGGACAGAGAACAAGGGGGACATAGGCAATGCTTTCTGGAAACCTGTCATGTGGATGAGTGAGCAGATGTATTCTCCCTAAACACTGAGAAGGAATAGGAAGTGAATACCTCGGTTCTCCCTGACATTGAGACCTAGAAGAAATTTATCCTGTGGGCCTGTATAAGTTTGTTTTCACGCTGCTGATAAAGACACACCCAAGACTGAGGAATTTGCAAAAGAAAAAGGTTTAATTGGACTTAGAGTTCCGTGTGACTGGGGAAGCCTCACAATCATGGTGGAAGGCCAGGAGGAGCAAGTCACGTCTTACATGGATGGCAGCAGGCAAAGAGAGAGAGCTTGTGCAGGGGAATTCCTCTTTTTAAAACCATCAACTCTCTTGAGACTTATTCACTATCATGAGAATAGCATGTGAAAAATTTGCCCACATGATTTGATTACCTCCCACTGGTCCCTCCCACAACAGATGGGAATTCAAAATGAGATTTGGGTGGGAACACAGCCAAACCATATCAGAGTCCTTACAAGGCAGATGCTATTCTACGTGAGAGACTCTATCCTCAATACTGACAATGAACCACGTGGGTATGCAGAGTCCTTCCTCATCACCAAAGAGTGGGGTATCAACCCAGATGGCCTCACAGGTGGATTCTACCAACACCTAAGGAATAAATAATATCTATTCCATACAAACTCTTCCAGAAATTTGAAAGGAGGGAATATTTCTCAGTTCTTTCTATAAAATCAGTATTTATGTGAATACCAAAACTAGACAAAGATATTACAAGAAAATTATAGATTAATATTCTTCATCAACATAGATGCAAAAATTCTAAGCAAAGTTTTAACAAATACAAATATATTGAAAGAATAATATATCATAACCAAGTGAAGTTCATCTCTGAAATGCAAGGTTGTTTTAACATTTGAAAAATCAATCAATGCAACTTACCATGTGATATGGACTAAATGTTTGTGTCCCCCCACCCCCAGCCAAATTCATATGTGGAAATCTTAACACTCAAGATGATTGTATTGGGAGGTGGGGCCTTCTCTGAATGGAAATAACACCCTTATAAAAGAGACCCAAGAGAGTTCCCTAGGCCCTTCTACCATACAATATGCGGTAATAGTGAGAAGACAGTTTTCTACAAGAAAGGGGTCCCTCAGACACCAAATCTGCCAGCACCTTGATCTTGCACGTCCCAGCCTCCAAAACTGTAGGAAATAAATTTCTGTTATCTATAAGTCACCCAGTATATAGGATTTGGTTATAGCAGCCGAAATGGACTAAGACATCATATTTAAAAACTAAAAAAGAAAAGCCATATTATCATCTACATAAACACAAAGTTTTAAATAAAATACAACTTTTTTATGATTAAAATAAAACTATCATCAGCAAACTAGTAACAGAAGGAAACTCCTTCAACCTTAAAAGGTCATTACAGAAAACATACATCTACTTAAATGTAAAAGGCCAGGTGCTTCCTCCTAAGATTAGGAACAAGGCAAGTGTGTCCACTCTACCACATCCAACCAGCATTGTACTGGAGATTCTAGCCAGTGCCAGAAACAGAAACAAAATGCATACAGGTTGTCGAGGAAAAAGAAAAATTGTAATCGCAGATGACATTATCATCTATAGAAAATCTAATAGAAGCTACCCCAAAAGCTACTTGAGCTAATGGAGGGAATAGCACATTGCAGCAGATAAGCTTAATATATAATAATCAACTGTATTTCCATACATTAGCAACAAACAATTAGAAAATGAGATCTTTAAAATACAATTTATAATAGCATCAAAATCTGAAATATTTAGGGATAAATGTGACAAAAGACGTAAAACTAACTACACCAGAAACTAGAAAACATTGCTGAGAGATAATAAAGAAAATCTAAATGAATGGAGATTTATCTTGTTGATGGGTCAGAAGGCTCAATATCGTTAAGACATCAGTCCTCCCCCAAATTGCTGTACGGTTTCAATACGAGCTAATCTGAGGTCGCTTCCAACTGAATGTCCAGAAATATCTACCATGAAATCCTTCTCTTTTCCCACACTGTCTCCGAACCCTGGCTCATGTATGTCAGCTGAACTGATCTCCACACGTTGGTAAACCTCCCCACCATGCTTACCGTTTACCACAACTTCTGAGCTAAGAAGCCTGTGGCTACTACTTACTGTCCCAGTGAATTCACAGCAACCGGCTCCAGCAACTCCACCTTGGAAATGGTACAAATCTAGCTTTTCATCTCTACCCTGGCGGTGACCACCTCTCCTGCCCATTGTCATCAGCCTGGTGCATCTTTCCCTGAGATGTCCTTGGAGATCCTGAGTCCAGCAGGAGATGAGAATGAAGGGAAGCAATAAATATACATAGTGGGCTCTGAGGCTGCCCTCAGCAACGGTGAGTACAAAATTCTCATCCAATGCCCAGGGCATCCAGTGCCAAGGTCACTGCCTGATACAAAAACCCAGTTAGTGTGGCCTCTGATGACTGTGAAGCATCCCATGTTGCCACCAAGGGCATCACAATGAATGCAAGACATATGTCACAATTCAACCCATGGAGTCAGAACGGATAAGCAACAGTGGACCATGAGGTCTGCCCTATGACAAGAGCAGCAGCAGCCTGAGGCCAGGAGAATATCCCCTCAGTAGGCAGCTCCACAGATGGCCCCAGCCTCAGGAACATGCTGGCCTGAGCCCCGTGGGAACCCTAGCAGGGTTATGGAGGGCTAACACAAGAGATATGGAGATAGATGGGAGTTTGGGTCACTTATATCCCAACTGGGCTTTGAGAAGGGACCTCAAAGTAAATTAGTGAACAACAAACAACATTGGTGCACAGGGAAGAGCTTTTTGGATGCACACAAAAAAACTACAAGTGTGTTAATGGAAGCAAAGGATGAGAATAAACCCTCTCTTTTCCCTGGAGAATACTGATGGGCACCACCTGCCTCTTATAATAGCTTTCCTAGCCATCGTCTGCATTTGTGCAGCACTCTCATTTACTTAGACTGAGCAGTGGTGGACACCGTTTTGCATGTTTTTATTTTCCCCATTTTTCAGAAGAAGATGCAGACCAGAGAGTTAATCACTTTCCTGAGGATGCAGGACTCGGCTTTTCTGATGCAGGCCCCGTATTCTTTCTGCTCCGGTGAAACCCCCTCCTAGCTTTCATCCACCCATGCTGAGACCAGAGCTCCAGGATGACAAGGATATTCACACAGTGGCTGCCCTGCCCAGGGTTGCACCACAGGTTCTTGGCCCAGGATCTCTGATCTCTGCCAAGCCTGAACTACAGTAAACAGCTCAGGAAAGCAACACAGAAGCAAGCCCTGGCCCCAGAGAGAAGAAAATTCTTGTACCAAGGTTGGATCTGGCCCAGACAGGAGGGACAGAGACTGGAGGGAAGGAGCTAACGAAATGAGAGAGGCCAGGCTTGTCCATGAATGGCTCCATCAAGGTGCAATGCAAGGCACCTCCTGGGATCATGCAGGGAGTGAGACAGAGGTGTGGGGTGAGCTGTGCTGGAATGGGCGTAAGGTACCTCTGTTGGGCTGGGGTGAGAGTATCTGGGGAGCCTGAGGTGGGATAACAGGGAGGGATGGAAGGAGTCAAATGCCACTAATGGCCCTGTCAAGCAGTGCTGTTCAGTGTTCCCGTGCCCCTCCATCTGGGCAGGAAAAACAGCACAGCCAGATTGAAGCAAGTCTCAGGGTGATTCTTTCTTGCAGAGAATTTGGTGTCATGAGGCTCTGATTCTGGGGGTAGCAGGGCCTTTGTGCCATTGTTTATCTCCATTGATTAGCTCCTGATCATTGATCTGCTAATCCAAAGATCAGATTTTCAGTCCCTGGTCCCAGATCCGGTCAATGCCCCAGGGGTATCTTTTCCAGTGAATTGCTAATTCAGGCCAACCACTTCCACATTGGACTAGCATCCTGTGAAGGCAGAGTTTCCAAGACACAAGCCTCACTGCCCTATGAGAAGGATGGAAGGCCAGAGCACAGGCTAAATTCCACAAGGAGCTAGAAGCCCTCAGACCCTCGGCCACCCAAATCTTTGGATGCCAGGGCCAGGGAAGGATACCACTGTCAGGGCCAGGGAAGGACCTACACTGCTCCTGAGGGAGGGAGTGCCGCCTCGGGCTTAGAGTGAGGGCCACGTTACATTACAATGAGGGCCTCCTTAATTTTATAGTAAGTACCCCCTTTATTTTAGAGGAGCACCTCCTTCATTTTAGAATACCTCCTTAATTTAACGACAAATACCGTCTTAGTTTTAGGGAGAACACTACTTAATGAACGAGCACCTCTGTAATTTTAGGAGGCGTGACTCCTTAATTTTGAGCCCTGGTGTCTTTCTGGGCCCACCCTGGTCCTAGTTCTCTGGGTGCCACAATTTCTTTGTGCTTCACAGAAAGCCCCGCCTAAATCTGGAAACCTGGCAGAAACCTAAGGTGCAATTCCACAAAACAAGGAGTGGGCCACCCTCATCCATGGGTTGAAGTGAGGTCTTTGAGAGGGCGGGGGCCCACCTATGCAGCCTCTGGGAACAGACGCTCAGAAGACTGGAGAGGAGTTCCTTCTTACTTGTGCCAATCCCATCCTTCATTCAAGCCCACACTAAATTTCAGGCCACATTTCATGTTCACCTCCTGCCAATTCTGGAGACTAGTCCCCTGGAAAAAAAAACTTTGGGGAAACTCCAGGCCCCGAGTGAAAACACTTTGGAGTCCTATATTTGTGTCATGTGGAACTGTGATACCTTCCAAAATATTTTGTTTCCAGTACAGTCCAGTCAACACACCAGGCTAGGGGCTTCCACAGCCAGGCCCAATGTGGCTGTCTGGGGTGAGTGTTGGATACAGTTCACAAAATTCCTACAGCAAGGAATCTCACTTCTTGCTTTCTTCACTTTTTCTACTGGGAATGTTTGCAAAATGCAACTGTGGAAGGGACCTGCTTTGGATGATACAGTGTTCTCCTCCACAGATCCTCTATGAAGTCTTAAAATATAAAACCACCAATAGGATTCCATGACCCAGTGGAAGTCCCCAGACACCACCCCTATTCCTCGGAGTCTGAATCTCCAAGGCTATGGGGCAGGTGCTGCAGGACCCAGAAATGCTTACTCCTGAGGAGTCAGAATATAATGTTTACTCCTAAGAAGTCAGACCAGACACAGAGACTTCCATGCCAAAAACCTCAGGTGACTAGATGACAGAATAAACTGCTTTTCCAGTTACCTGTGTGTGGCTGCATAACAACCCACTCTAAAACGTAGTGACAAGACTACAATCATTTGATTATGCTCAAAACATTGTGGTTTGGGAATTCTGGTAGAACGCGGTGGAGGCAGCTCACCTCTGCTCCATGATGACTGGGGCCACAGGTGGAGTCACAGATAGGGTGGCTGGCATGGCTCACGTGGCTGAGGTGGCTCATCTGGTGCTTTGGTTCTGATTGTTGTCTGGGTCCATCACTTCCAGTCTGTGTCACACCTGCCGGTGCCAGAATGTCAAAGATAACTTTTTCCGTCATTTGTTCCACATCCCACAACAAGCTGGGGCTGTTGTGCCTCTCTCTCTCTCTCTCTCTCTCTCTCTCTCTCTCTCTCTCTCTCTCTTTCTCTCTCTTGCTTCCTTTCTCTATTTCTCTCTCTCGCTGTCATTTCTCCCTCTCTCTTGTTAGAAGTCTCTCTACAAGGCTGGCTTAGGCTTCCTCACAATGTCAGTCTCACTTCTCAGGGATTAGCAGGCGTGTCTTCACAGCAAAAAAAAGTTCTTAGCCAACTTTCCTGAGAGATGGCAGCCAGCACATCACTGAGAAAAGGGGGAGACTTTAGGGTTGACAGTTCCCACTTGGGAGATGTGCAGATGAAACAAGACGTACGGAGAGGGCCTACTGTCTACCTGGCGTGTGGTGGCACCTGGGTGAGAGGCAACAGGGCTGACATGCCCAGGAAGCTTCCAATCCCAGACACCTCCTGGCCAGCCCACACCTCTGCCCCCCACTGCCCAGATAGAGCCCAAACGTTGACATGCAAGGGCAGGGCATGCCTTCTGCTTTATGCCTGGGAAACCTCCTTCTCTGAGTCCCCAGACAGAACAGACCCTCCACTCTCCTGAGCCGCTATGCCAAGCACCCTGCTGTGCCACTGGACAAGAAAGCCACCTGCACCACACCATCAGGAGCCACAGCCAGAACAGTGCTTCAAGCCCAAGTCAACAAAGAAGCTAGCAGATACCCTGTGCTGGGAGAGGAGGTGACCAGGAGCACCTGGAGCTTGTCTCTGTCCCTCAGCCACCACCAAATATCACTGAAGCCTCGCACCATCTGCACGGGGTCAGGGAGCTTTCTGAAATACCAGTCTAAACATGAGTCCCTTCTGCTCACGCTGTACAGCCCAATATTTAAGAACCCTGCAGTCACCTTGATCCACATACACTGCCCATTGTCCCCGACCGTGTCCCTGCTTCTGCTGTTAGGGGCTCCCACCCCCTGCAATGCCTGGCCCCTCCATCTGCACAGGTCCATTCCTGCTGCTTTTCTAGTCCACTCTGCCTTCATCTTTATCCATCTTCCCTGATAGTCCCATGAGCGGCCCCTCCTGTCTGGCCCCAGAGCTCCTGGGTGAGTCCCTCGTCCAGCCTGGGTCACTGCCCTTGCTGAATGCACTTTTCTCAGTCCACATCACATCTCTCCTGCTAGACTAAGCCTACGCCAGGCATGAGCCTGGTGCCTGGCCCAACCAGTAACCACAGAAGACCAAGTAGGCCTAGGAGAAGTGGCCAGGAGCCGCCCCCCAAGGAGGGTGGGCCTGTCGCTCCCAGCAGAGCCGCCTGAACATCAAGACCAGAGGCAAACAGAGTGGAGGACAGAGGAAGGACCCATGTTGTCTCAACCTGGCATGCTCTGCATCCAGGAACATGAACCCCAAAAGTGGGAGGATTGAGCAGAAAGCAGTGACCCTTTGGCCTAGATATCAAAGGTCTTTACAGCCTCCCATGAGCGCCCCACTGATCCCCTTCCACCTTGCGTAAATTGAGGAGCCATACTCCTGGCTCCCCACACTCTCCTCCTCCCACCAACTGGCATCCCTCAGTCTTGACACGCAGAATCCAGCCGACTATGGTTGGGAGGGAGCTTGTGGGAGTGACCCCATGCTCCTTAGTACAAAGTGACTGACTGGACACTGGGAAAGCTGCCAGGGCCAAGTTGGGGGGAAGGAGTCGCCTCTTTGCATTGATCATCTGACATCTATCAAGCACTAAGCCGTGCATTTCAGACTCCAATCCAAGCAATTTTCTCCAATCCAAGCAATTACTCTGAGTTATAACTCATTCTGCTCCTTCCACAGATGAGAAAACACAGCTTGGATGAATTAAGTACTTATCATTTGTGTATAATAACACACAGAACTGGAATTTCCATCCAGCTCTCATTTCTCTGTTGCCATTTTTTGATATTTTTTTAATGCAAACCAGCACTGTTTCTACAGTGTTCCTCAAATGCCCCTGTGACCGCTGACCCTTTGTTTGTCTAAAGAGTACAAAACAAAAGTATCAAAATAGCTCTCCACATGCCAAATGGGTGCAGGTCAGGGAAGAAGCTGAGTTCCCAAGACCCTTTCCTGCCATCTGCTGGTCGTCTGCCACTAGCCCCTGCAAATTGGCCAACATGACATGCCATGTGAGTGGAGCCCACGCCTGCCCTCCCGAGTGCTCAACGCAGACGTCAGCCCTGAGTCGAACACCCTTTCCCAGGCCCAGGGCAGCAAGCACTTCTTCCCCAGCCAGTGATTCACTGAGCACCCGTGACATGCTTGCTATCAGTTAGCTCACTGCAGTCCTCATGACCACTGTGTGCAGGAGGTATGATGAGGAAACAGACTCAGAGAGATTGGGTGACTGTGCTATGAACTGGAAAATGAGAGACCGAAACTCAGGATCTGACCTGGGCCTCCATCCGTAGTTGGTTGGTTGGTTTGACTTACATTCTGTGTGCCTCAGTTTCCTCTATGTAAAGTGGGAATAACAAGAGTATCTTCTCATAGGACTGCTGCAATGATTAAAAAGCAAATGTATCTCCCAGTGCAGACATTGAGTATTAAAACCATTATACTACGTGCGTCCATGCCCTGCTCACGACACACGGTATACTCTCATATTCACATGCCACATTCACATGCATACACTTCACACTCCTCACATCATCAGCCACACTCACATACACTTCTCTTATTTTTTTTATACTCACATAACACTCACTCTATATCAACACATACTTCACTATCACATAGCACTCACACACTACACACTACAACACCACACGCACGCCACACAGTCAATACATACTTCAATCATCTTTTCCTATCACACATACATCTCACACACTTCACACACCTCACACCTCACCGTGCCGCTCAAAAGGCCACCCCACACACATGTTATCACATGTTTCCACGCACGCACGAAGCACATGCTGCAGCCAGCTGGATATCATGAATATATATCTCTCCACCTAGTAGTCTGGTCTCTCTATTTTCTTGGTCTCTATGGCCCTCACTTTCTAGCTTTTATGTACTCCTGACGTTGATTCACTGTCCTCCTCTGTAAAACGAAGAGAGTGGGACTCCTGTGCCACGGGCCTGCTGGAAGGGCCGGGATGTGTATACCATGGTGTGGAAGCTCTGAAGTGCTCTGTAAGTTTGGACCCTTCAGTTAGGCTGACACTGCAGGGGTATGTGGCCCGCTAGCATCATCCGTCCTTGCCCCAGGTGAGCCAGCAGGGTAGCTGGAACCTGGAGAGGGTGGGAGACTCAGTGTCCGCCTCCTGTGAACCAAGGGGCTGGTGGCACGTTAGTGTGGGCAGTCGCCCATGAAGCACGGCGGAGCCCCAGAGCCCTCCATCCATCACTCAGAAAATATAACCGCCTCTTCTCGCCTGCCTAGATCCAAGTGCTCTGTCCCCTTTCCCCCGCCCCATATCTCCACGATCACCCCTCCCACCCCCCACCCCCGGAATCGAGGAGTGGAGGAGTGCTGGTCGCTTCAGTGCAAGGCTCTTCCCTGCTCTCTGGGAGGGGCGTTTCAGCATTGGATGAAGTCCCCTTCAGCTTGAAACACCAGGGGATGGAAGCCCACACAATGTCTCTGCCAGGGAAGAGAGGAAGCATCAGAAGCCAGGAAGCAGCCCCATGAGCAGCAGGGAGGAGGGGCCACCCCCAGGTTGTCAGGGACGACAACCCAGCCCACCATCTTTGACTGGGAGGAAGAGAGGATGAAGCCACACTCCAGCACACAGCAGGGCCATCATCAGAGCCCAGAGAGAAACAGGGTGTCCAACAGTGTAATCAGTTAGGGACAGAAAGATGTCTGCTCAGCAGGCCAATGCACTGCCCCTGGAATGTTTCTATCAGGGACTCCAAGGGTCAGTGCTGTGCTGGTTGTGGGAAGCCATGGGAGCCAGCAAATCCCTGTGAGGAGAGCACCCAGAGATAGCAAGTCTGGAAAGGCAGGTCCGAGATGAAATTCACCCAGGACAAATGGAAGGTCATCACCAACTGCCACGAAAGGGGAGGAGGAGAGCTGAGGCTGAGCAACATTTCCTTGTCAGGGCGAAAACCCAGGGGTTTAGTCAGCACGGGGTCCAAAGAAATGAGCAATGAGTGTGACCTTCAGCCACCCCTCAGCAAGCAAGACCAAGGCCACACAACAGCAACCAGCGACCCAAGCAAGAGAACAGGGCTGGGGCAGGGCCCATCCACGGCCAAGCACTGAAGCCAGACACACAGCACACACTGGGGTGGGCCCCAGCACGTGGCAGAGAAGAGCTGTGAACCAAAGGGCTGGTGGCACATTAGTGTGGGCAGTCGCTGGGGGCACTAAGGGTGGCTGCTCTGGGGAAGCTTAATCAGAAGACCTCTGGGCCTCTGCCTGGAGTTCCAGGGACCAATCCAAGAGGCTTCCTGCTCTCTTGCACCTTGCTAGTCACAGTTGCCTGTGTCATGAAGAGAAGAACCTACCTTGGCTCTCAGTCCCCAGGAAGAAGACTCACTCCACAGCCAAGGTATCCCCAACAGGGCAGTGCTGTAGTGTAGAGCTCTAGGCCCACTCTTCCTTCTTCTCTTGCCCCTTAGTGTTGATCGGCGTGGGCACTGAGACCTTCCTCCAGGGCCAGTTCAAAAGCCTGGCTTTCTATCTACTGTGAGTATGTGTGCACGTGCCACTTTTGACCTGTAAGTTCTGCTCAACTCACCATACATCTGTCTACTCAGAATAACTCAGAGCAGTCCCCTTCCCATGCTAATTCCATCCTATCTCAGGGGTGAAGGGAGTCGAGGGGGGCTTTAGAATAGCTCCTGGTTTGTGCAGACCATCCCATAAATCAATGAATTATCCTTTCTACCCACCTATCCATCCACCAATTCATCCAGCCAGCCACCCATCTATCCATCTATCTGCCCATCCATTCATCAACCCACCCATCCATCCATTCACCCACCAATCTATTCATCCATCCACCCATCCATTCATCCATCTATCCAGCCATCTACCCATCTATCCAGCTACCTATCCATCTATGCTCCCACCTCTTCATCCACTTGCCCATCCATCCATCCATTCCTCCATCCATCCACCCACCCATCTATCCATCTATCTACCCATCCACTCACCTATCCACCTATTCACCCACCCATCTATTTATCCATCCACCCATCCATCCATCTACCCATACATGCATACATACATATACACACCCATTTACCCATCCACCCACCCATTTATCCATCCATCTTCCAATTCATCCAGCCAGCCACCCATCTATCCATCCACCTGCCTATCCATCCATTTATGCACCTACACATTTATCAAGCCATCCAACTACCCATACACCCAACCATCCATCGATCCAACCCACTATCCCATTATTCACCCATCCATCTATTCATCCATTCACCACACCCATCCATCCAGGCACCCACATTTATCTGTCTACCCATCTATCCATTTCCCATCCAATCTACCATCATCATCACCCACGTATCTTCCATCTGTCCCACCTACTCATCCATACACCCACCCACCCACCCATGCATCCATCAATCATGTATTTATTCAGCAAATATAATTGGAATTCTTGTTTAGATAAAGGGGGATCAGGTCCCAAAGAATATATATTTTGAGCTTCTCTACATGTCAAACACAGTTAAATGTCTTAGTTGCATTATGTTCTTTAGCTTTCACAGCACTGTAGGAGAAGTGCATATTGGCCTAGTTTTACAGATGAGAAAATTCAGGAGTAAGCAGGTTAGCCCACATCCACCAAGCTCATGAGCGCAGGATCCAGATTCGAACCCAAGACCCTTTTGTTTCCCAGGCAATGGTCCTTTCTTTTCCACCACCAGTTACCTCTGTAAATGTGCCCTGACAGAAGGTGACCCCTGTGCAGTGGTGTCCAGGGGTTAGAAGAACCTGGGTCTCTGCCACAGCATCTCTGCAGGCCCCATTCTGAGGGGCTTCCAGCAGTTTCTCCTAATGAGATAGTAAGGCTGTGTATTCTAGTAGCCCCACAAATCCTGAAGAACTTACTGAGCTGAGAAGCAATAGATACAATTTGCCAGGCTGCCCCACAAATGTCCAGTGCTGCCTACAGGTCCACCAGGCTGTGACCTCCACTCCCCTCCCTTCTCAGGATCTGCCTCCACCTTCAGTGGCAGCTGGACCTGTGTACTTAGCAGTCTCCCACCCTCCTGCCTGAGAGCAGGCCCCTGCTGTGTTTGGGCTTCACACCTGCCATCTCCTAGACCGCAAGGCCACCCTCCAAGGCCCATTTCACACTGCTTCTAGAACACACAAATCTCTCTGACAAGCCTTTCAAGGGGCTCTCACCACCTCTGTCCACCACCCTGTGCCATCTTTTGGCCTCGGCCTCACTTCTGCCACTCATGTACAGCCTGAGCTTCGACCTGCTGTTTCCAAACTCACCAGCATGCTCGCCTCTAAGCTTCCGACTCATTCCATTGGGGCCCAAGTACCTTCCCAACCCATTTCCACCTGCCCAATTACCTGACCAACTCCTTCCTGGCATTCCGCCCTGGCCATTGTGCCCTGAAGCCTGCTAGCCCCTGCTGGCTGGACGTGACTTCTCCTCGTTCTGAACACCCTCCATGTCTAACTGACCGTGTCCCTGGCCGCTGTGCACCATTGCCCTGGGATCCAGAAGCAGGCGGGCCTTCCTCCTCTCCAGTGGGTACCTAACTCTCGGGTCAGGCCATGGCACGTGAATGTAGGCTGCCTTCTGCCCAGAAACCTGTTCTGTCTCTGTTTTGAAGGGACCCTATACCCATGTGGTCTCTGGGTGGTCCAGTCTAGCCTGGGGTCCCCTGCCCCTCGCTGTGTCCTGCTCTCTAACACCTGCAGGATCAGCACACACTGCCTGCCCTCTCTGTCCCTCCCTGCCACTCAGTGGCACCAGACAGGAAGTCTGAATGGGTCCCTTTATTCCCCAAGCCTTGATATATCCCTTTGTCCCAGGGTGTAGGAAAAGTCAGTGGAAATTATTTTGCGTAGCACGTGTATTGATGGGCCTGCTAGGCACACAAGCTCTGGAGCCTGAGTGCTGGGTTCTGATCTTTCCCCTGCTACTGATAAGGGGCTGTCGGTGATGAGGCAAACTTCTCTGTGCCTTACTTTCCTAATTTGTAAACTGACAGTAATTGTAGTGTTTATTATAAAATTGTTGCAAGGACTAAATGAGTTGATATTTGTAAGGCCTTTAGAACTATGCCTGACCCATAGCAATCATTACATAAATGTTAGTGATTATCATTTTAAAACCAAGGGGTAACTTGGGAGGCATAGAGAGTGAGAGGAGTAGAGATTACTAAATGATGTAAATAATCACATGGAGAGAGAAATGATAATGAGAATTGATATAATTACTGTGTGCCAAGCATGGTCCTAAGTGCTTTACAAATATCATTTAATTCTTAGAACAGTTTTACTGTTGATGCACTATAATAACCCCAGTTTACAGCTGAGGAAACTGAGACACAGAAACGTCACACCTCTCACCTGTGATCATACAATCTAGAATCACAGAGTGTTTCTAGATTGGTAGAAACACCCATGGCTCTGAGGAAACCCTGGCCCCAAGCCACCTTCTGCACCACACTATCTACTTTCATTCCTTCATTCATTGCAATGCCCATTAATGGAGCCCAGTAAACCCAACCCACTGTGAGCCTGGGCTGCACAGAATTAGACAGGGAACACCCTGTGGGAGTTCACAGACTGGTGGCTCTGGTCATATGGTATCACATGGAGAAGTAAGAGGAGGTCACCAGACAGACTGGAGAGGGAAGGGGAAGGCCTTCCAGGAAGTGCTCACTTGTGCAAAAGCCCTGTGGCACGCTTCTTGAGTTGTCAAGAGAACATGGAGGATAGGCAGTGAGACCCTCTGCAAGTACATATTCCAATTCCAATGATGCTAATGTGAGTCCAGGAGCAGCCTGGGAGCCATGAATTCTACACATTCTTCAGGAGATGCTGATTGCAGGATCCCTGGACCACACTGGGAGCACGAGTAGCCTTTGAGGCATTCTGTATCAGGAGGAACATGATCAGATTCAGGTGTCACGCAGCCCAGAGTGACATAGTGGAGGAGCAGGAGACAGGGCTGGGGTAAGTGAGGAAGTGGAGCTGGTGCAGGGGTCCAGGGGGCAGGGCCTAAACCCAGGCAATGCCCATGAGGTCAGAGAATAGAAGCGATTTGGAAGGTATTGAAGGAATGTAATCAACAGCTCCTGGTTACTGTTTGGGCAATATGGAAAGGAAGAAGGAAAGGGTTAGGAACAGGTCCAGCTTTAAGGTTGGAACACAGGCAGTGGGTGTCCATCCTGGTGACCAGCAGGTAGAAGAACATGCCTGCCAGTGTCACACAGAGTACCAGGTGAAGGCCATGTCACCTGCTGGCCACGGTGCCCTCCCCACTCATCTCTGAACCCCAGACCCCACCTCTCCCTAACATGGCCCAGTACGGAACAGGCCATGGCCTGGAGACAGCCCCTGGTGAATGTTGTTTGGGGGAATCCAGGTCAGTCCACTGGCTGTAGATGTGATATCAAGAGGCCACGTGTGAGAAGACAGCCCTCAGGAAAGCGAAGGAGGACAGAGGCGCCAGCCTGCCTCTCACCTGTCTTCACCCGCAGGTTTACAGGAGCCGCTGTCTCCATATGCGAAGGGGCCTACTTTGTGGCTCAGCTGTTGGCCATCTGCTTCCAGTAAGTAGTCTCCAGAAAGACCCCTCCACTGTTCACCCCAGCCCCAGACACCACAGATGTCTCCACCCAAGAACCCACAACCAGGGAATGTTCTGCTCCTGAAGCCACCTTGGACAGGATCCCCCCACCGAAGTACAGCCAGCCTGACCTGGAGGTGGGCGCAGGCCCATGAGCTCCATTGCCTTCTTTGCCATGGTTCCAACCAAGAAAACCAACCAACACATTCATTCAGGGCCTGTCCTTGCTCAGAATCCCCAGAAAAGTCCAGCTCCCCCTCACCAGGAGCAGCCAGTCACTGGGCCCCAGTGTCTGAGCCATCTGCCACGGGATGAGGACCCTTCAGAAGGCCCAGCTGGGAGTGAGCAAACCTGGGTTTGGGAACTGGCTCTGTCTCTTCCTAGGGCCTGGGGGCAAGTCAGGGGCGGTACGTCTGTACACCCCTCCGTGGGGCAGGAGTGCAGACCCTGCAGGATCTCGGGAGGCCCTTGCTGCTTCCCAGCCTACACTCAGTATGTGGAAGCTGTCATCGGTGAGACCAAGGACTGCGGCTCTCAGAACCTAGACACTGGTCTCTGGGTGGTCAGTGAGAGAGCCAGTCTTCAGATCCAGCTGTCCCAGCACCTTACAAGGCCACTGGCTGCCTCTCAGGCTCACCAGCCCTAAGGCAGAAAGCTTTCCCCCTTTCTGCTGAATTCCATTGCCAAGGTGTACTTGAAACTTCAGCTGGGGGGAAGGCTGGGGAGGAATGGACCCTGGATGGACTCCACCGCACCCCCCCACCATACACACACAGGAATGGGCACCAGGGGGCACCAGTGAGCCATGGCAGTCCAGCCTGCTGAGTATAAGAAAGCAGTGCTTTGGGCCACCTGGACAGCCTGAGCACTCCCTCAAAGCTAGAGAGGCAGGATGCGCCTGTGTAGAGCCTCAGCTCTAGGCCAATTCAGAGGATGAAGGCTCTGGGTCTACAGGCAGGCACTTGCCGCCTGTGAAACCTGAAGGCAGCGTCCCTGAAGGAAGCTGCTCAACATCAGACTTCTGCCAGGGCTATGTGTGGTCCCTGTGTATACAGTTAGGAAAGAAGCCCTTTTGGGCTGACACTGTCCTGTGCCTAGGCAAGGCTGGGTGAATAAGGCACAGCTGGATTCCAGCCTGCTCACTCACCTGGCCAGGCCTCTTGTACAGTGCACTACAGGCATAACTGTCCCAGCCAGGTGGCTCCTGAACTGCATACTTTCTCTGCATTGGTGCAGACTTCCCAGTGAGCCCTGAGCCTCCAGCTCTCTTCCTCACTAACTCATGCAGCATCCTGAGAGCATTTAACTTGCTTCCCCCTCGACCAGAAAGACAGGGCTGGGCAGCTTTTCAAAAACTTGTGGACCCTCTAGATGGACTCAGGCAAGTCCACTCATTGTGGAACCCACACCAAGGACTGCTAGGGCCTCCTGTTCAACCAGGGCCCACTGCAGAGCATGCCCACAGCAGGGCCCGGCCCAGACTCCATGGCATCCAGTCTTGCTGAAGTTTTCCTGGGACACATTCTGCTAACCTGGGCTCCCTCTCACCAGGTGTCAACCAGGGTCCCCGGCAGACAGAGTAAGGGAGAAGGCTCACTGGCTAGGCTGCTTCCAGAAGTTCCTGGCCTACCTGCTGCTGTCGGTGGCCTGCTTCCTCCACCCCGTCCTGGTCTGGCACGTGACCATCCCAGGTAAGAACATGGGGGTAGAGATATGCAGCCCCAGAATAGGTGGGCTCTGAGCAGGAGGGGCTGAACCCCTCAAAGTCTAGCTCCAGTGGTGGCTCCAGGGCCCTTACCTGCCCCACTGTCCTCTCTAACCTAGAGAGTGGGCATGAGGAATCACAGGAGTGCCAGACATCCTCCATGCCGACCAAATGATAGGAATGTCCTGAGAAGTGCATCCTTCCTTCACAGAGCCGTCCAGAAGTGGAACCGCAAAGGGGACCTCGCCTTTCCTCCCACTGACCTTGTGTGGTCTGAGTTTCCCAGAGGTGTGACATGGCCACTTCCCTGCCCAAACCCTTCCAAATCTCCTCAGTGCCTACCCATTCAGGTCCAAACTCCTCAGCCTGGGTTGAAAGGCACTTCAGGGTGGGATCCCAGAAAATCTTCACAGCCTCATCTACTTCCACTTCTCCAGGTGCACACCACTGGCCAGCCTGCTTTCTGATCGCAGAACCCAGAATTTCTTGCTCCCACCTCTTCAGTTTCATCCACGACTTTTTCTGCTAGTGTCCTTCTCTCTGCTCCCTATCTGTGAAAACTGTGCCCTCTCCTCATGAACCCATCTACAATACAGGGAAGTCAGCCCTCCAGGGAGACCATGTTGAAAAGCAGAATCCCCATCCTTCCTGCCATTTAGCATCCCCGTCCCAGCCTCCAGGTGGACCTCCAAATCTGATGTGGGGTGTGAGGACAAGCCAGGCAAGAAAGCCAGGGCCACAGGGGTCTGTGTATGGCCACACAGCGCAGGGTCACAGGAGCCCTGCTGCACATGCTCGCAAGGGCTCTGGATTTTCTCCGCGACTCATCTAATGTCCTGATCTCTGGCTCTTTTCCAGGCTCCATGCTCATCGTCACTGGCCTGGCCTACTTCCTTCTGAGCAAGCGGAAGAAGAGGAAAGCTGTCCCTGAGGTGCTGGCCTCCCCAGAGCAGTACACAGACCCCTCCAGCAGCGCCGTGAGCACTACCGGCTCTGGGGACACAGAGCAAACCTACACCTTCCATGGGGCCCTCAAGGAGGGGCCCAGCTCCCTCTTCATCCACATGAAGAGTATCCTAAAGGGGACCAAGAAGCCCAGTGCTCTCCAGCCCCCCAACACGCTGATGGAGCTGAGCCTGGAGCCAGCTGACTCCCTGGCCAAAAAGAAGCAGGTGCATTTTGAAGACAATGTGGTCCGCATCGTCCCCTCCCTTGCCAAAGGTCTGGATGATGGGGACAGTGAGCCAGAAGAGGAGACCACCTCTGACACGACACCTATCATTCCCCCTCCCCAGGCCCCAGTCTTCCTGTCATCTCTTACAGCCACTGGCCTGTTCTGAGCGCCTGTTCTTGCTCCAGCCTGGAGGACACTCAGTGAGGGGTCTACCTAGCTCAATGGCCCTCCCTGGAGTTTCAGGGTCTTCTCAGGTCAGCTTTTCAAGGGGTAAACAGACACCCCCACGCTGGCTGGGCCCCTGAGGCCATCAGGAGGTGTGACTGGCCAGCATTTCTGCAGAGGCCTCGAGGGAGGCACAAACAAGGCTCATGCCACCTCAAGCCAGCACAAGCTCCCTCCTCCTGGCCACAGGTGGGGAAACCCTTATGCTTCCGCAACGAGACCATCACTCCCACTGCACACAAGGCTGCAGGTGCCATTGCCTCAGCCCAGAAAGGACAGAGGATGTCTGCCCAGCAAAAACCTCTGGCCTTTTCTTACTCCTGATCCAGGGCCCAGCACTCAGTGAGGAACCTATGATCTACCCATCTCTGAAGGCCCAGGGAAGTGTCAGCAACTTAAGCATCTCCAAGGCAGGAGAAGGTGGCCGTGGGTCTTGACCAACCAAGACTGCTCAGGGTCGGGAGGGGAGACTGCAGGACTCTGGTGGGAGCAGTCAGGCCGTGGGCCGCATTCTCTGCATGCTCCAGGGCTGGGGCTGAGCTGCTCAGGGAAACAATGCCACGCTGTGCTCACTGTGGGAAAGCCAGGCCAGATGAGCAAAGCTCATTCCAGAAACATGGCTAGGGGTTTCCAGCCTCCTTACCACATGGCCTTTCCAAGATTCCAAGCTGATGATGCAAACTGAAAGCAGTGAATGCCAGGGCCCAGAAGGCAGTGCCTGCTGTGTGCAGGACCACAGAGGCTGCCCGGGGGTGAGAAGTGGCAGTGCCATGTTTAGGCGCCTGGTAGCAGATTAGGTGATAAATATAAATTTCTTCAAAATGGAAGGAAGTGAGGGGGGAGGAAAAGGAGGGAAAATGGGAGGACAGGAGGAAGGTGGACAAGCAGGCAAGTTCTCTGCCATGGGACCGTGGAAGTGACAGTTAACCCAGAAGGAACAAAGACATCTGAATCAGATATTCCTTTGTAAATCTGTAAAGGATTGGCAATAGAGGCTTTACTTCTAAAAATTGCTGTCGGGTCCATGAGGCTGTTGCCAGGAAGAGCAGACACACCATTCTTCGTGGCAACTGCAGTGAGGGAGCAGTCAGGAGGAAGAGTCCCGTGGCTTCCCAGTCCCTGTGGGGACTAACGCCAAGCTCTGTAGAATGAACCTTAGAGCACATGCTCTATGGTCTAATGAGAAACTTGTGTTTGTGCTTTCACACATTTCAATGTTCCCTACGGGTTATTTTACAAAGGTATGAAAATAATGGCCAACAAGAAGCTAGTATCAGTTTGGGGCCTAAATGTAGCAGGTGTTCCTGATAAGCCGATAAGCAGAACTCTTCCTGCAGTAGCCCAGGTCTTGCCAGTCAAATGACAAATGGCTAATCAAGACATTCCTGCAAGCCCTTGATGGTGAGAGCTGCAGAGCTGCTTCTTCAGCTGCCATCAAGGCAGGACCTCAGGACCTGACTGTCCACAGTCAGGGAAGAGTGAACAATATGGGATATGGGTATAGGTAGGTGGTAGGCAAGGATGGTACCCCATGGTTGATGGGCCGGGTGTCTCAGGCAGGCCCCTGTGCATGGAAAGAGCCTAAATGCAGAGGTGCCAGGCGTCTTTCCCATCATCCATGGAAGGGGAATGCGATGGCCACAGACACCCTCATGGCACAGACATGGCCAGCCTCTGACGTTCTTGTGCATCGGAATAGCTCTGTCCTCAGAGCCCCAGTCAGCAAAGCTGGATGGCCAGGTCGCAAGAAGCAAACCACAAAATGTGATGTCAGAGCTGTCAGATCTCGTTTGATAAACACTTCAGTAAACCCAAGTGCAGAGTGTTGTTTTGGGTGTGTCTTAGAGATGTGTGTTGGGAGCACCCTTTTGGAGGTATCCTAGAGTGTGCGCTGGGAGTTCCAGTGACAATGCAATGGAATTCTGAGGCACCTAGTCTTCCTGGAGATTGCCATCAGTTAAGAGAGTGTCTGCTGGTGTGCAGCATTACAGGACAATTATGACCTTACCTAGGTTAGTAAAGTTCTCAAACACTCCTATGGCTACAAAACAAAAAACAAAAAGCTGGAGTGAGATCATTAAATAGGTCAGAACTTTCAACCATCAGTGGACCAAGCAAAAAAGTGACATCTTTCTCATAAGTAGATGAGCACCACGTGTCTCCATTGATTCTCAGCCTGTGACCTCTATGACCACATCCTTGTCCAGTAGGATCCCTGCAAAGCAGATGTTGTAATGATCTGCATCCTTGCAAAGAAGCAAAGACTAGAAGGGCTGGCCCTGTTGTGATCCCCTCCCTGTCTCAGCAGAGAGGGGAGCATTTTGTAGATGAAGAACAGAGTGACAGGTAGAAGAAACAGCACCAGGCTGAGCACCATTCGACCTCCACTAATACATGTCTAACCTTTCTCAAGCCCCTTTGCATCTCTGGCTCAGGTTCCCCTAGTATGTGGGAATCACAGCAGTAACTCAACAAGACAGGGGCCAGTGCTTTTCAGAACTACAAACAAGTCACTGTGACTGCACCACATCCCTATCCCCTATGGGAGACTCGCTGTGAGGGGGCACTGAGGAAGCACCACCCTGACTTGGGTCTGTGGCAAGGACAGTTCAGGTCCAAGAGCTCCTGTCTCCACTCCAGTTTCCAGGGCTAGAGCCTGGGGAGGGTACAGCCCCCAATGCCTACCTCAGAGGAATGCCATAGTGGACCCCACATTTGTTAGCAGCTGCACCCTGGGGGTCACACATGGGTCCTCTGTCTCCCTCTCCCATCAGCCCTAAGGTGGTTTTTTGTTTTTAGTTTTCCGAAATATCTTTATTGAGATATGATTCATATAACATAAAATTCATCAATTTAAAGTGTACAGCCAGGCCAGGCGCAGTGGCTCATGCCTGTAATCCAAGCACTTCAAGAGTCCAAGGCGGGTGGATCACTTGAACCCAGGAATTTGAGACCAGCCTGGGCAACATAGCAAAACCCCGTTCCTACCAAAAGTACAAACAATTAGCCAGGCATGGTGGCACACACCTGTAGTTCCAGCTACTCAAGAGGCAAAGATGGAAGAATGGTTTGAGCCCAGGAGGTCAAGGCTGCAGTGAGCTGAGATCATTCCGCTGAGATCATTCCACTGCACTCCAGCCTGGGCAACTGAGTGACACCCTGTCTCAAAATAGTCTTTAAAAATTTTTTAAATTTAAAAAATGGTGTACAGCTAAACAGTTTCTAGTAGATTCTTTCTTTTTCTTTTTTCTTTCTTTTTTTTTTTGTAGATGGAGTCTCACTCTGTCAACAGGCAGGAGTGCAGTGGTATGATCTCAGCTCATTGCATCCTCTGCCTCCAGGGTTCAAGCAATTCTCCTGCCTCAGCCTCCTGAGTAACTGGGACTACAGGCATGCACCACCATGCCCAGACAATTTTTTTATTTTTAGTAGAGATGGGGTTTCACTATCTTGGCCAAGATGGCCTTGATCTCTTGACTTCATGATTCACCTGCCTCAGCCTCCCAAAGTGCTGGGATTACAGGCGTGACCCACCACACCAGGCCTCTAGTAGATTCTTAAACTATGTTCATCACAATGTAAATTCGCAATGTTTTCATCATCCCCCAAAGCAATCACAACCTAGCACCCATTCGTACTCACTCCCTACCTCCCATCACCTGCTCTAAGCAACCATTAATCTACTTTCTGTCGTATAAATTGAACCGTATAATAGTGGTTTTTTTGTGATTTTGTTCACTTAGCGTGACATTTCTGAGGTTCATCCATGTTGTAACATGTGTCTTTATTTTATATCGTTTCATGGCTGAATAACACTCCATTGTGTGGATATACTGCCTTCTGCTTTTCCATTCTTCTGTTAATGGACACTGGGGTTGTTCCCACTTTGTCCCTATAAAGAATAACACTGCTATGAACATTCATGTACGTGTTTTTGAGTGAACATCTGGTTTCATTTCTCTTGGGTATAAATCTGGGAGTGGAATTGCTGGGTCATATAGTAACTCTGTGTTTAACTTCTTGAGGAAATGCCAAACTGTTTTCTAGAGGGGGTGCACCATTTTACTTTCCCGCCAGCAGTGTATGAGGGTTCTGATTTCTCCACCTCCTTGCCAACACTTGTCATCATCTTTTTATTATAGTCATGCATGCACGGTGGCTTTGTATTTCCTTAATGACGAATAGTGTTGAGTATCTTTCATGCGATTATTGGCCTTTGAATATCATCTTTAAGAAAGTGTCTATTCAAATGCTTTGCCTTTTTTTTAATTGGGTTATTTGTCTTTTTATTTTTAGTTGTAAGAGTTTTTAATGTACTCTGAATACTATACCCTTTTCAGATACATGATTGGCAAATGTTTTCATCTATTCTGTAGGTTGTCATTCTACATTCTACTGTTTTTTTTTGTTTTGTTTTGTTTTTTTTTTTGTTTTTTTTTTTTTGGTCTGTCACCCAGACTGGAGTGCAGTGGCACAATCTCGGCTCACTGCAACCTCCACCCCCCAGGCTCAAGCGATCCTCTGGCCCCAGCCTCTCAATTAGCTGGGATTACAGGCGCATGCCACTACTGCCTGGTTATTTTTGTGTTTTTAGTAGAGACGAAATTTCGCCATGTTGGCCAGGCTGGTCTTGAACTCCTGACTTCAAATGATCCACCCTCCTCAGCCTCCCAAAGTGCTGGGATTACAGGTGTGAGCCACTGTGCCAGCCCTTTTTACTTTCTTGATAGTGTCCTTTGAGGAAGAAACAATTGAATTTCAGTGAAATTCAATTTATCTTTTTTTCTTTGTTATTTATTCTTTTGTGGTCAAATCTGAGAAACCATTGCCTAACCAAAGGTTATGAAGATTTATTTCTATATTTTCTTCTAAGACTTTTATAGTTTTAGTTCTTACATTTAGATCTATGATTAATTTTGAGGTAATTGTTATACATGGTATGAGGTGGAATCTAACTTAATTATTTTACATGTGAATATACAATTGTTACAGCACCATTTGTTGACTTGAACTGTCTTGGCCTCTTTGTTAAACATTAACAGACTGTAAATGAGAGGGTTTATTTCTGAACTTGCAACTCTAGCCCATTGATCTACATGTCTATCCTGATGCCATTGCCACACCGTTTATTACTATAGCTTTTTGGTAAGTTCTGAAACCAAGAAGTCTGAGCCCCCTCCAAGTTTGTTCTTATTTTTCAAAATAGTTTTGGCTATTCGGGGTCCCTGGCACTTCTATATGAATTTTAGGATCAGCTTGCCAACTTTCACAAAGAAAAAAGCTGGGATTTTAATAGGGATTTCTTTGACTCTGTAGATAAATTTGGGGAGTATTCCATTCCATCTGAACAATATTAAATATTCTGATCCAGGAATGTGGGGTGTCTTTCCATGTATTTAGATCTTTAATTTTTTCAACAGTGTTTTGTAGTTTCCAATTGCAAGTCTCACACTTCTTTTCTTAAAAGTATTCCTAAGTGTTTTCTTGTTTTCCAAGCTTTTGTGATTGGGATTGTTTTCTTAATTTCATTTTCAGATGCCAGAATGTAGAAATATGATTGGTTTTGTGTATGGATTTTGCATTTTGCAAACTTGCTGAACAAATTTAGTAGTTACAGTCTTTTAGTCTTGTATTTTGTTTTTGAGACGGTCTTTCTCTGTTGCCCAGGCTGAGTGCAGTGGCACAATCACGGCTCACTACAGCCCAGACTTCCCAGGCTCAAACAATCCTCCTACCTCAGCCTCAGAAGTAGCTGGGACTACAGGCGCACACCACCATGCCTAATATTTTACTTTTGATAGAAACAGGTTCTCACTATGTTACCTAGGTTGGTCTCAAACTCCTGAACTCAAGCAATCCTCCTGCCTCAGCCTGCCAAAATGCCAGGATTATAGGAGTCAGCCACCATGCAGAATTATACAATCTTTTTTTAATGGATACATTGTTATTATCTACATACAATATCACATCATCTGCATATATAGAAAGTTTTACTTCTTCCAATTTGGAAGCCTTTTCTTTCTTTTTCTTGCCTAATTTCTCTAGCTAGAACATCTAGTACAATGTTGAATAGAAGCAACAAGAGCTAACATCCTTGTCTTTATCCTGATGGTTGGGGAAAGCATTTCGTCTTTCACCACTGAGTATCATGTTAGTGGTGGATTTTTCACAGATGCCCTGTATAATCTGTGATAGATTGAGGACATTTCCTTCTACTTCCAGTTTGTTGGTGTTTTTATCATGAAATGGTACTGGATTTGTCAAATGGTCTTTCTGCACCTATTGAATTGATTATGTGTTTTTTTTCCTTTATTGATAAGGTTCATTACATTAATTAACTTTCAGATATTTAATCAACCTTGTATTCATGTAATGCATCCCACTTGTTCATGGTATGTAATTCTTTTACATGGTGCTGGGTTATATTTTATATATTGATATATTTTGTTGAGGATTTTTGTGTTTCTCGATATAAGGGATACTGGTCTGTTTCTGTTCTTGTGATGTCTTTGTCTTATTCTGGAATCAGGGTAACACTGCTCTCATAAAATCAAGAAGTGTCCCCTTCTATTTTTTGAGAGTTTGTGAGAGACTGATATCCATTTTTTGTTGTATTTTGGTGGAATTCACCAGTGAGGCCATTTGGGCCTTGGCCTAATTCAAACTCTTTACTTGATATAGAGCTTCAGATTTTTGGAAAATTTCACCTTTGAATAAGTTTCTACAGTTTGTGTCTTCCTAGAGTTTTGTCCATTTTATCTAAGTTATCTAATTTGTTGGCATAGAATTCCTTTATAATCGCTCTTGTTTTCATAAAATCAATAATTATGCCCCCTCTTTTTGTTTCCCATTTTAGTAATTTAAGCCTTCTCTTTTTTTCTTGGTCAATCTAGCAAAATTTTGTCCATTTTGTCAATCTTCTCAAAGAAACCACTTGTTTTCATTGATTTCTGTTTTGTTGTTATATTCTCTATTTCATTATTTCTTTTCTAATATTTATTTTTTCCTTTCTTCTACTTACTTTGCAGTTAGTTAACTCTTATTTTTCTAGTTTCTTAAGGTGGAAAGTAGGGTTATTGGTATGAGATATGTTTGGGTTTTGTTTTGTTTTGTTTTTTGTTTTTATTTAGTTTGTTTGTTTGTTTTTTGAGACGGAGTTTCGCTCTTGTTGCCCAGACTGGAGTGCAATGGCGTGACCTCAGCTCATTGCAAACTCTGCCTCCCAGGTTCAAGCAATTCTCCTGCCTCAGCCTCCTGAATAGCTGGGATTACAGGTGTGGACCACCATGCCCAGCTAATTTTTGTATTATTAGTAGAGACGGGTTTCACCATGTTGGCCAGGCTGGTCTCAAACTCCTGACCACAGGTGATCCACCTGCTTTGGCCTCCCAAAGTGCTAGAATTACAGGCGTGAGCCACCACACCTGGCCATGCATTTGTTAATATAGACATTTACAGCTATAAATTTCTGAGCACTGCTGTAACTGCATTTCATGTTTTAGTATATACTGTGTTTTTGTTTTCATTCATCTCAAAGTATTTTCTATTTTACCTTGTGATTTCTTCTTTTGATATGTTGGTTATTTAGGAGTGTGCTATTAATTAGTTTATACTTATTCTAACTCAATTCCATTGTTGTTGGCAAACACACTTGGTATGATTTCAATTTTTTTAAATGTATTGGATTTGTAGTATGGCCTACCATACTGTCTACCTTGAAGGGTGTTCTACATGCTCTTAAGTAGAATGTGTGTTCTCCTGTTGTTGGATGGTGTGCTTTGTAGAGTCTGTTAAGTCTAAGTGGTTTGTAGTGTTGTTCAAGTCTTCTATATCCTTGTTGATCATCTGATTCATTCCACGCATTATTCAAAGTGGGGTATTGAAGTCTTTATTATTATTAATGTGCCTGTTTCTCCCTTCAGTTCTGTTACGTTTTGCTTAATGTGTTCAAGGCTCTAATGTTAGATGCAAGCAAGCTAGTAATTTTATATCTTCTTATGCATTGACTTTTTATTATTATGGAATGTCTCTCTTTATCTTTAGTAACTTTTTTGTTTTAAAGTCAATTTTGTCTGATATTGCTGTAGCTACTCCAGTTCTCTTATGATTGCTATTTGTCCAGGAAATAGTTTTCATCTTTTACTTTCAACCTGTTAGTGTCTTTGAAACTAAAGTGTGTATCAGGTTTTCATCTTTTACTTTTGACCATTTGTGTCTTTGAAACTGAAGTGTGTATCCTGTAGACAACATATAGTTAAATCTTGTTTTTTAATCCAATACAGTAACCACCACCTTTTGATTTGATCATTGAATTCATTTACATTTTATGTTATTGATATGATAGGATTTATACATCCCATTTTGCTTTTTTATATTGATACACAAAATATTATATATTTATGGGATACATGAGAGTATTTGTTACATGCATAGAATGTATAATGATCAAGTCAGGGTACTTGGGCTACCCATCACCTTAGGTATTTATCATTTCTATATGTTGGGAACATTTCAATTCCTCTCTGCTAGCAGCATTGAAATATACAATACATTGCTGCTAATTATAGTCGCCCTACTCTGCTGTCAAACATTAGAACTTATATATATATAAGTTGCCCCACATTCTGCTCTGATTGCTTCTGAGTGGGTACAGCCTAGTATTTGCCCAGCCTTCCCAATTCCCAGAATTGACTGTGATGCCAAGAGGGCTCTTGGGATCTTGGCTGTCTCTTTTCCCAGTTATTTGTTAAATTTCTGGTTGTCCTGCCCTTTTGTTTTTTGCTACCAGTTTCATGGAGTTATGAGCACTCTTTTAATTGCTTTCCCCAAGATATTCATTGTTTTCAATAACAGTATGATGCACAGAATTATCCACATCCTGTTCTGAACAAAATCCTTCCTCTCAGGCAGAGCTATAAGCTCTTCATTCTTACTGTCTGTTTTCTCCCCGGGTAGAATGTCTGCAGCACTGCACAGGAGCTGGGAGTGGAAACAGCTACCTGCTTCCCTGGAGTGACACCTCTACTCTACAGGTAGGTACTAGAGGAAGTGACACTTCTGCTCTACAAGTAGGTAATAGGGAAGTGGCCCCTGGTATTCTCAGCTTGACCCTTTCATTATGGAATCTCTGCCCTAGGAGTGAGTTGGGGTGGAGTAATCGAGGCTCCAGTATTCTCAACCTGTTGCTCTTGCAATAGAGCTTCTGCTAAATGACTCGGTGCTCAGAAGAGAAAGTAAACTTTAGTCATCTAGGCCGTGCCTCCCTAGAATAAAGCTTCTGCAACACAGGGCCAAGTGGGATGAGAAACACCAGCCTCTTTCCCCTCCCAGAGTGAAATTATAGCCTAGACTGAGAGCTGTAGGGAGAGGAAGCCCCTGTGTTCTTGACCACACCTGCCCAGAGTAGAGCCCTTAGAGCAGAGTTTCCATAAGGCAGAGCTGAGAGAGAGTAGGGGAGTGGGTTATGGTTCAAATGCTATGGACTCTCCCTCACTGTTTTTACCAAAATTTAGCAGATTTTCTTAAATTAATGTTTTTCCATTTGCTGTGTGCCCTTAGGACATATTCCAGAGATTTAAATGAATTAATATTTATCATTTTCTCCAGTAAAATAGTTGTTTTGCTAGAAAATGGGGCATCTGAGCTACTGAGTCCTAAAGTACCACTCCTAATTTTTACTTTTTTACCATGACCATGAGGAAATGGAATTCACTGATGAGAACTTTGACCATCAAGTACACAAGACCTAGGCTTGAGCCCTATATCCACCCTTCACCAGCTGTGTGGCCAGCTGGTGGAACTCCTCTGAGCCTTTGTTTCTCCATTTATAAAGAAGCAATAATAATAGTACTGACCTCCACAAATGGCTGAGAATTAAATATGATGACATAAGTGAAGTATTGGCAGGATCCTCCCAGCCCCGGAATGCTTCTTTCCTGAGACATTGGTGCCTACAGCTGCTCTGGTGCCATTTGCTCCCTTCTTGCTGGGATGCAGCTCTCTCTGCAGGCTGGAAGTCATGCTCATCAAGCCCTATTTGCTGCTGTCAGCTCAGCCTAAAGCTCGTACCTTGCTGATGGCATGTTTGCCTGAGAAACAAATTTCATCTCCTTTTCCTGGAATTCAACCCCATCTCACTCCTCGCCAATTTCTCAAAGAGAACTTACTCTTTGGTATGCCCAAATGGGAAAATTTCTTGCTCCATTCCGTGTGTGCCCAAGATTTCAAGCTTTCTCTGCAAGCTGGTCAGCCATCCAGCTGTCATCTGTCCCTCAAAGCCCCGGGCTCAGCTGCTAGCCTGCTGGTGAACAGTCAGCTATTTGACTACCTGAAAAGGGGAGCAAAAGGATAGTAGTATTCTCGGGAGATAAAAAGGAACTGTCTCTGTTGGCCAAAATGGGGATTTCCCATGGGACTTGCTTGACTGGTTGAATGTCTTGTCATTGTCCAGAGAAGAAGGAAGAACTGAGTCACGATCTTTGCACAGAAGAGAAGAGGTATTTTGAGAAGCCAAGTTGCAGTTAAGTGGAATGTTATTCCCTGAGTTTCCCATTATGACAAGGGTGAGAGAGCTGCATAGAAAGAATAGTGGCATCCAGGAAGTCAAGAGTCCAGGAGTATGGTCCCACTTGACTCTACTGGGATTTGGAGCCTTGGGTCATTCCTCACACGCAACCCAAGGGATGAGGCCATCCCAAAAGGTCCTGCCAGCTCTAAGCCTCAGGGATGCCCAGCTGTGTACATTACCAGGGAGCATTTGCCCAAACTTAAGAGTAAGCCCAAGGAAAATCCAGCACTAAGTCTAAACAAATGCCATGCAATTCTTTTTACAGTATGAGCTCTGGAAAGCTTGCATAGTCTCAGGACAGGGATCTGGAGGAAGTGGGGAGCATCAGAACCAGAGAAGGTTGTACTGGGAATAACTGGGGCAGCAGCAAGAGCCCATCTAAGGAGATGTTTACCACCTCACTGATATGCAAGCCTCTGTGAGTTTCAAATCAAATTTCCCTTTAAAGAGCAGATAAAGACTAAAGCAAGTGGGCCATGCCTTTGATTATTCATTTGTCCCTAAATAGGTGCTTCTACCTGAGGCTGCACATGCTCCACCAGGGGTGAGGGTGCCACCAGCCCACTATAGCTTCAGTTTCCAACTTCCAGGAAACTGGGTGAGGTATTTCAGGCCCTAAGTCTTGAGTTCCTCTTTCCACATTGAAACATGTTCCTTTCTTTTAAACCAGCAGCACCAGCATAAACTTAGGAACAGGTTGCTAAGGGCAAAAGTCAGTTTAACCCAGCAAACATTTATTAAGCACCTACTGTGTGGACCAGGCATCACACAAGGTGCTAGACTGAAGGGGTGAGTCTGGCATGCTGTGTGCTCTCTAGACAAGCCAAATGTGTGACTGATATGAGGCAGATATGACACTACAGTAAAATCACAAACAGTGTGCTATGTGAGAGAAAGTCAGGCAGAGGGAAGTCTGGGAAGGTAGATTTGAGTTGAGTTTCAGAAGCAGAGCTAGAATCTTATCATGCACATCATTGTCTATCTCGGGACAAAGGAAGCATGGCCAAGTCCATCAGAATCTGAAGCAGGTGGATTTATTTTCCATATATAACAAGAAGGTGTTTGTGCAGTACAAAGAATATAAGACAAGCAGGTGTATCAACAATGATGATAACCAGAGAGCACTGAGACCTCAGTGGATTCAGCGCTTTGCTTGCTCCATCTCCTCCAATCCCCAGAGCCTGTGAGGCCAGGTCTCTTAAGCTCCATTCCATAGATGGGAAACCATAGTGCATGGTAATTTGCACACAGCTAAAAACAGTTAGAGCCTGTATTCATTCCAGGCTCAGAGCAGAGATTCTTAATGCCGTCAGGAAACCAAAGTCTGAGGCTGGCCACAGACCTCACCTGCCCTATGACCTGGGCCTCTCTCCTCTCATCATCTGAACAAAGGGGGTTTTGACCAGGTGACCCCAAATGTTCTGTTTCACTCAGTTCGGGCAGCCATAACAAATACCATACACTAGGTAGCTCAAACAACAAACATTTCTTCCTCACAGTTCTGGAGGGGAGGCTAGAAGTCCAAGATCAGGGTGACAGCGTGGTCAGGTTCTAGGGAGTGCTGGCTTCCTGGGTCATGGACAGCTGCCTGTTTGCTATAGTCTCACTTGGGGGAAAGAAGACATCTCTTGTGTCTCTGCTTACAGAAGCACTAATCCTATGCAGGAGAGTTCCATGCAAATGATCCAATCACCCTGCAAAGGCCCTACCTCCTAACACCAACACACTGGGGATTAGAGCTTCTACATATGAATTTAGGGGAACACAATTCAGTCCATAGCAGGTTGCCTCCAGCTAAGTCACCTGGGATGCTAAGTGTTCAGGGTGGGGTGTGGCAGTGCAGAGGAAGAGGAGGAAAAAGTGGCTGATTGATGCAGGGGATAAAGGAAGCACAAGAAAGGGGAGCACTAGCTCAGGTGGAGAAGGCAAACAGAGCCACTCCCCACTTTGGTTGTGACTGCTGCTGACTTCATTCTCGCCTTTGTGCAACCTTTACTCAGAGGCCATTTCCAATATGAGCACTAAGCAACCTGCACCCAGACATACAGTGCCAGGTGGAGTGGGCTCTACCTGCCCTTGGCATGGCCCACACTGTGCTGCTCACACTGCTGGAGGCCTAGTGCCCTTTGGGTTTTCCCTGAGTGGCTGATAGTTCCTGAGTGGAGCTGGGCCCCAGCAGAGCCTGGGAGCTGTGCCAAGCTCTCCCACCAGGCCCCACTCCTGCCACCTCCAAGACCAGAACAAGAATCCTAGCCTCAGCGGGGTCTCTCCAACACCATGCAAGTAAGAAGTGGCCAAGAAAATGTCACCTTAATATTCAGGAACACAACATGGACATCCAGGCTGCTCCTCAGTTTTCTTCTAAGGGCCCAGGTCTCCTGTTATTCTTGCTTGCTGTGCTCCAATTCCTGGGACTTACAAAGAAGGCTGGCAAACAGAGTCCACCAGCACTCAGCCTCCAAAAGCCTCTTGTGCCCTGAGCACACTGCTCACTGCCACCTCCCCAAACCTCCAGCAGCCCATGGGGGCTTTTCTGGCCTCAGGCCCAGCTGCTGCTCTCCCCTTCACCAGAGCATTTTCAGTTCCCATTTCTCTAGCCTGAGTGGCCCCCTGTGCTCCTGGCCATACTCCCTCTATCTCTCCCCATCTCTGGGTCCTCTCCCAGCTGCCTCAAACCTCACTCCTCATGCACGGTGGTCTCCAGAGGAGCTGCTCTCCCGGACTTTCATCTCTCCAGCCTGTTCCCTCTCTCCCTCTTGAGACCTAGCTCACACATTGCAGGCCGTGATCTTGCCCCTGGAATAGACCCCCTCAGCTGCTGGGACTCTGCAGAGTTGTGGCAGGCATTGTAGGGCTTCTTCCAGGGGACACTATTGACCCCCTGCTTTCTAATGGAGCTTGAATTGTCCTGGCTCATGTACCTTCCTCCTCTTGGCCAGCTATGTCCTGCACTGGGTCAGTCACAGTGGTCTACGCTCCCCAAGGTGCCTGCACCCTAGCCCTGGCCAATGGGAAGAAAGGGAAGGTGACTGGGAAGCTTCTGGGAAAGGTTTCCTTCCCTCAGTACTAAAAGGATCACCAGGTGGGGCACCGTGGCTCACACTTGTAAACCCAGCACTTTGGGAGGTCAAGTCAGGAGGATTGCTTGAGCCCAGGAGTTTGAAACCAGCCTGGACAACAAAGTGAGACCCCATTTCTACAAAAAATTAGCCAGGTGTGGTGGTGTGTACCTGTGATCCCAGCTACTTAGGAAGCTGAGGTGGGAGGATCACCTGATCCTGGGAGGTCAAGGCTGCAGTGAGTTGTGATCGTGCCACTCACTCCAGCCTGGGCAACAGAGCGAGACCATTTCTCAAAAAATAAAAAAATAAAAGGAGCCTCACTGGAACACACTCTTCCTCTTCTTCCCCTGAATGTGTGTGTGTCTGAAGGAAAGCACAGAAGTCATTTGCAAATATCAAGGAGAATTAAACCAATATGCTGAAGATGGCAATGAGCAAAGACGGAAAGAACTTGGGTCCTTCGAGATGACTTTGAGACACTGAATAAACTAAGTCTGGAGCTACCCATTGCTGGGGATTTTTATTATGTGAGGGCATAAAATCCCCATTGTTTGGGTTTTTTATTCCTCACAACTAAAAGTATCCCAGTCCATGGTGTCACTTATCCATCCCCTTCACCATGTTTGGCAGGGAGAAAAGATCCCTGCCAAAGGGAGATGTCATACAAACTCTTCTTCACCTGTGGCCCAAATGGGGCCCTCTGCTTATTTTTGTAAATAAGGTTTTATTAGAACACAGCCACACTCATTCACTTACATATTTCCTATGGTTGCTTTTGCTTGAGCAGTTGCAAGAGAGATAGTGCGACCTGCAAATAAGAAAATATTCATTATCTGGCCCTTTACTGAAGATGTTTGCCAATCCCTAAGTTTGATTCATTAGACCAATGGAGTAGCAAAATTTCTCAAAAATTGCCACAGGTTGCACAGATAGAAGAAATCCCAGGAAAAAGAGGCACCATTACATGCTAAGGAGCCTCGGAATGCCCTGACATCAGGCCATGCTCTGCCACAGAATCTATCCTGATAAAACATGAGTATAAGCTGTGGGTCAAACTCTCCACGCTTACTGGTTGTGATGGTTAATTCTAGGTGTCCACTTGGTTAGCCTATTGTGTGTTTGATCAAACACCAGTCTCAATGTCACTGTGAAAGTATTTTTTTCAGATGACACATACATATAAATCAGCAGACTTTGAGTAATGAAGACTTCCCTTCGTAATGTGGGTGGGCTTCATCCAATCAACTAAAGGCTTTAAGAGCCAAGATTGAAGTGCCTGAAAAAGAGGCGATTGTGCCTCAAGACTGCAACATGGAAACCCTGATTCAGTTTCCACCTTGCTGGCCTGCAGATTTCAGACTCAACACTGCAATATCAACTAACCTAAATCTCCAGCCTGCTGGGATCAGCCCGGCAGATTCTGAACTTGGCAGCCCCACAATCACACCAGCCAAATATTCCTTATAATCTATCTATCTAGCTATATAGTGAGCTACCCAGCTAGCTACACCCATCTCTTTCTTGAACTCAATGGGAGATATATATAAACACATATACTGTTTCTCTGGAATAACCCTGATTAATCCACTAATCGTTCTAATTCTGTCTCAGCTGTAAGGTCGACAGCTTATTCATTATTTTGAGAGCATTAGTTTTCAAGGTGAAAAGCCAGAGATGATCTCCAAATGAGACAAAACTTAAGACAATTTGCAATTACATGGCTCTATCCTTTCTCAAACACTAGTCCTTAGTTCACAGTTAGGAAGACTGGGAAGGCAGCTTGGGCATGGGCAGCCCCCATCAAATGGGACGCTTAACAGAGGTGGCTTTGATGGCAGGCTGGGAGGTGAGGTCAACTCAACTGAACACAGGGTTAACAGGTCAAGTCTGCTAGCTGTGGGCCAGCTTGGCCCTTCCCCCTTGGGGAATGTTTTACATTCCTTGGAAGCTGCATACTTGAAAGAGATGGAGAGGACAGAGCTTCCCTCCAGGACATGGGAGCAGCCACACTGTCTGGCTGGTGGATTTTCCCAGAATGCCCTGAGGATGGTGTGTTTTAAAACATGCAGTCCCGGAGCTGGACAGATCGCCCTTGTTTGTGCATCTGTGCTGTGCCCTCTCAAGGTTCCTTTCCTTTTCCATCTGGGAGGTCTCCACTTCCTTTGGCTGTTTCACATCCTGGCTTGAGGGAAGGTCCTGATCACTTACTTGTTCACAGCCTTGCATCTCAGTCATATCTCACTATTCATAGGAATTCTGGAGCCTAAGCTGCAACATCGGGCTCTTTGTGGAGGAAAATTCATTTTTAAGACATTCTCCTTTGAGAAGCGCTGTCCTTCTGTAAACCTCCTACACTGAACTGTTTTGTGCCTACTTTCCTTTCACAATGCTGCTGTTTGTTAAATGATCAAAATATTGAACAACATAAAGTCGCTTTCTGATGTTGTTAAAATTAGAGTTATATTGAAAATGCAGTTTGTTCAGGAGTCTTGCATCACCGTAATTATTTTTGTCTTTTTTTAAGATGTTATCAACTCACAGCAGTTACAACGTCCATTAATAACAATCAGCTTACCAGCAGCCCCACACTGTCTGGGCCCCACAGGAGAACAGCCCAAGGCAATGTTGGAGGGTGGTGAAGTGTGGATGGCTGGGGAGGTGACACAGTCCTGGGGAGGCAGGGGCAGCCTAGGAAGGTGGAGAGATGTCCTTCTCCAGCCTTCCAGCTTGTTCTGTTGGATAAATCTGTATCTATATCTAGATGGATAGATACATAGATAGATAGATAGATAGATAGATAGATAGATAATAGATAGATAGATATTTCCAGTAGCCGGAAGATAGGGAGGTGAGGATAAAGGGAAAAAGCTATTGGCTCATCAAAAAACCAGGCCTAGTTATGTTCTCTGCATGTGGGCTTTCAGACCATCCTTGTCCTCATAGATGTATTTGGAGTAGACGTGGGTCAGATAGCTCACCCTTTTCTCAGAGACCAAGTAGAGAAAGTGATTGAGCCAAGCACTTATTTTTTCCCCAAAAGGAAGTTTCAGCAGCAATTTTTAAGGATATTATCTTTTAAAACAAGCTCCCTCCCTCCTACAGAAACCCTGTGCTCACACACTTATTAGTTCTGCAGGGTAGGATGCAAAGGGTTTTCTAAAGCATAATCATAATGGAAAAATAATACATAAAATCTTGCATTTGTGTGTGTGTGTGTTTAACAAGGACGCACTTATGCAGCATATATCATTAAACTTTATGTGCACTTGGAGAATAAATTATCATTTCTAGTCTGCCTCTGGTATGGGTAAAATATATTTACCTAAAGTTATTATTTATATGCTAACAAATGGAGTTAATCAAAACTATTTCATGTAGAAAGAAAAGATAAGTGGTATGCAGATTTTTTGAGAATTCACCTGAAAATTGATGGTAAATACAAAGTCTTCTGTATATTAAGATCATGCAATGGGATGGCCTCATTGCTCAAGGATTTCACCAAAGCAAACAGAGCAAGAAACGTTCTGTACGTGGTCTCTTCCTGCCAAGCACACACAAACATCAACTGTTTTCTAAAGAATACACATTTGGAATCACACAGACTTTTTGAAAAATTGATTGAAAAGGTCATTTGTGGTGGGGCATCGTGGCTCATGCCTGAATTCCCAGCACTTTGGGAGGCCGAGGCAGGAGGATCATTTGAGTCCAGGAGTTAGAGACCAGCTGGGCAACATAGAGAGACCCCATCTCTATAAAAAAAAACTTAAAAATTAGCTGGGTGTAGTGACACATGGCTATAGTCCCAGCTACTCAGGAGGCTAAGATGGGAGGATAGCTGGAGCATAGGAGGTCAAGGTTGCAGTGAGCTGTGATTGTCACTGCACTCCAGCCTAGGGTACAGAGCAAGCAAGACCTGCCAAAAAAGAAGAAGAGAGAGAGCGAGAGAAAGAAAGGAAAGGAAAGGAAAGGAAAGGAAAGGAAAGGAAAGGAAAGGAAAGGAAAGGAAAGGAAAGGAAAGGAAAGGAAAGGAAAGGAAAGGAAAACAGAAAGAAGGAGGAAGGAAGGAAGGAAGGAAGGAAGGAAGGAAGGAAGGAAGGAAGGAGAGAGAAAGAGAAAGAGAAAGAGAGGTAGAGAGAAAGAGAAAGAAAGAAAGAGAGAAGGAAAGAAAGAGGAAGGAAGGAAAGAAGGAATGAAGGAGGGAGGGAAGGAAAGAAGGAAGGAAGGAAGGAAGGAAGGAAGGAAGGAAGGAAGGAAGGAAGAAAGGAAGGAAGGAAAGAAAGGTAGAAGTCATTTGTTTTTAATGTAATGTTGGATACAATGAAGGGGAAAAATCACATAAAGTCATCCATAAAAGACCTTAAGGAATCAATCAGATCGATTAGAAATTAATTCAAAATCCTATTTACTGTCTTAAGAGAATGGCTTGAAAATGGTTCTCATTATTAATATCATTTACATCAAGATATATAAACCTATTTTCAGGCCTCAAAACCTAAATTACATCTCAACAACACGTGATTGTACCCAGCCTTTTCATCCTGGGAGCACCAAAGGGAAGAAGGTAATTTTTCGGTCTTTTGGAAGCTGAGCCCTGGTGCCAAGATGCCTCAAGCCAAAACCACACAGAGCAGCCTTTCTGACAGATGGGCCCGGTAGGCTTTATCAGGCTTTTAGGTTCTTATGAGCTTCCCTACTTGCAAATCAAACCTAAATTTGCCCTTTGTGGCTCTTTCATAAAAACATTGGCTTGTGAGTGTTTCCATTTGTCTTTTTATGGATCTTACAAGCCAGTCTGAACTGTTTGCAGAATAACAGCATTTCCTAAGTCTTTCTGAGGTAGGAAGGCCAAAAAGAATGCAATTGCCCACGATAAACAGGATGCCCTGCTCACTTAATGGACTTCCAAAGGCCTCCTTTACTGGGTGGCGCCCTGGAGCAAGAAGTCTTGCAGGAACTTCCCTGTGGCCTTGGCTCCCCTGAGACCCAGTATGTTCCATTACAGGTAGATGTTGTTTTTCCCTCACTCCTGGGTGGTACAGACACCACCACATGGGGCCACCAGGCACAAACCTGGACTCTACCGCTATCTGTACGTGTCATTTGGAGGGGGATCTCGGCCTCCCTGAGTCTGTTTTCTTACCTGAATCTGGCAAAAAGAAAAAAAAAATCAATCATATATCAAATATTGATTAAACACTGTGACAATTCAGACAGAATCAGCGTTTCAGGAAGCATAGTGTCCCTTCCTCTAGGAGCTCATGATAAAGAGCTGGAATATACAGCACGCCAGAGTGGTACGCGTGGGTCAGGGAGGGGCATTTTACAGAGGGCCCAGGGAAGGCCTTAAAAAGGAGGTGATTTGTGATTAAAGACCTGAAGGAGGGGAAGGAGGGGAAGGAGGGGAAGGAGGGAGCATGCGGACATCTGGGGAAAGAGTCCTCCATGGGAAGGCATGACCCTGACAGGAACAGGCTGGGTGTCTGGGAGAAACAGTGTGATCAGAGCAGGAAGAAGAAGAGGCAGTAGGAGCAGATGAGGTCAGAGAGACAATTAGGGAACAAGATCATCTAAGAAAGGGGTTGGCACACTATATATAGCCCTGCCATCCATTTTTTAGAATAGTTTTATGAGAACCACAACCATGTCCTTTGGTTTACATATTGTCTATGGCTACTTTCAAACTACCCCAATAGTGGTGAGTAGGTGTGACACGGACCATTTAGCCCACAAAGCCTAAAATATTTACTATCCAGCACTGTACAGAAAAGGTTTACCAACCTCTGCCTTGAAGAAATAGGCGCTAATTTTTCTCCATGGTAGGGAGTCTGGAGTAGGCAGTGCAGGGATGGTGCAGAAGCTTCATGATGTTAAGAAAGATCCAGACACCTTTGATCTTTATGCTCTGCCAGCCTCAGCATGTGGACATATTGCATTATGATCTCAACGTGGCTGCCAATGCTCCAGATATTACACATCATGTACTCATTTGAGACAGGCAGGCAGGAGAGACATCTGTTCTTTCTACCAGGAAAGCAGAAGTTATCTTCATCATCCCTCAGATCTCTCCTCCCCCAGCACACTTTCCCCTGTCTCTGTGTCCAGAAGTAGGTCTCATGGTCACCTCTAGCTTCACTGAAAAAAACTATGAAAAGGATTGTCAAGACTTAGACAGCTGTTTTTTTTTTTTTTTTTTAACTGTAACCCACAGTAAGAAAGCAAACAAAAATTTCCACAAAACACAACTTATATTTACTGTTTGTGCTGTACACTGATATTTTCCCTTGCATTTGTTTAAGTACTAGTCACATCATCAACTAAGTTAATTTCATGACCCACTGTTGGGCTGTAAGTAGAGTATGAAAAATACAAGTGGGCATGAGCCACAACTAGGGGCTGGCATGTTGCTGCTACAGACAAGTTGGTTTTTCTCTCTCCTTTCCCTCCCTCTTTCCCTCCCTCCCTCCTTCTCTCTTTCCTCTCTTCCCCTTTCCCTCTTTCCTCCCTTCCTCCTTCCTTCCTTTCTTCCTCCCTCCCTCCCTCCTCCCTCTTTCCCTCCCTCCGTCCCTCCCTCCCTCCCTCCTTTCCTTCCTTCCTTCCTTCCTTCCTTCCTTCCTTCCTTCCTTCCTTCCTTTCCTTTTCCTTCTTTCCTATCTCTCTTTCTTTTTGCAAAGAAGGAAGTGGATATTGGCTGGCAACCGACAGGATCAGCAGCCTCCACCATAAGTGAGCTGGAGAACACACCCAGTTCTATTGAACCCTGAAAGAAAAGGTGAACCCTCCTTCTGAGGGAACTGAGGATGCTGACAATGGACACTTGTGTCTGATGTAAAATTCTAGCACTCGTAGCCATAAAAGAAAATAACAATGTGTCCTTTGCTGCAGCATGGATGCAGCTGGACACCATTATCCTAAGCGAACTAACACAGAAATAGAAAATCAAACACCACATGTTCTCACTTACAAGCAAGAGCTAAATATCGGGTTCACCGAGACATAAAGATAAAAACAATAGACACTGGGGACTCCAAAAGTAGAAGGGAGACAACGGGGCAAGGGGTGAAAAACTTCCTACTGGGTACTACGCTCACTATTTGGGTGACAGGATCAATAGAAGCCCAAACCTCAGTACCACACAATATACAATTGTAACAAACCTGCACATGTATCTCCTAAATCTAAAATAAAAATGGAAATTTAAAGAAATGCAAGGAGTAATACCAACTGCCCAGGAGTGCTGAGGGAATTGCATGGGATCCCCAATGTAAAGCACTAGCATAGTGTCTGAGCCGCAATAGGTGCACAGGACACATGGGCTTGCTGTCCCAAACCCAGTCCTCACTCAGAGCCAGTCATGGCCCTGTGAACAGCATTAACTAAGTCAGAGAGAATGATTCACACTTGAGCTCCAGAGAGCCCAAGGAAACTGTTATATCACCCTGTGTTATGTTTACTTCTCCTATCAGGAGTGATTAAATTCTTAGGATCTCATGCTCAGAGGTTGACAGCTATATTGAATTTTACCCACTGTTTTAAAAAACCTTTGGAAGCACCCAATTATTTGTCTCAGCTTTGATGAGGGTTGCGGAACAGCAAATGTGTCATGACAAGTCATCAACCACAGGGACCCTCAGAGCTGTCAAAGGATGGGCCATTCTCCAAAAATTCAAGCAAACGCAGAAATGGGAGAGCCCCTGAACTGGGTATCTTCAGTCCTGTCACTTTTTGCAGGTGGAGGTTGCAACATAAGTCATACAGCAGCCATGCAAGCAAAGCCCCTCTAAGTCGGGGTTCAGGGACCCATGAGACTCAAATTCCAGGCTGACTTTGGTGCATGTGGTCACCTGCGTTTTCTAGAAGATATATATCAGATTCTAAAATGGCCATGAAACCCTAAAAATATTAGGAAACGCATGTTGAATGAAACTGAAATGATTTATGTTAGGGGTGGGAGAGAACAGGTCCAGGGGTCAGAGCTGGGAATGGTGAGATAAAGCAGAAATTACAAATGTTTTCCATCAACCCCATGCCCCGCCTTGCCACCCCCACGCCCCAGAAACACTGAACTGTTTCCAGTTCCCCAAATGGCCTGTGGTTTTCTGTCCTCTCTGCTGGCAAACCTCCGTCCAGGAGGCAGTGACTGGTAGAGAAAAACTAACTTCTTATTCACCAGATCGGATTTCTTAAACGATAAGAAGTTCTAAGAGGCCATGCCAAGCAAACAGCCAGGCTGTACAAAGGTGCCCCTAGAACAATAAACAGCAAATGCTTCGGGCTTTACTAATAAGCCTCCCCAGACCCCAAGCCCCACCAGGCATGCAGACAAGTGACTGCAGTGATTGCAGCGCCTGCGCAGCGGCCTTTGTTGGAAGTCCAGGAGTCCGCGTTACCCCGCAAAGTCCCTGGCCGCCGCCCGCACACCGAACCCCTCGGGGCTGAGTCGGACTGCTTTCTCTTGCGCGTCCCGGGGCGCCCTCGGGAACTCAGGAACGCGCCGCGCGCTGAGCAATGGCCTGGGGACACCTATCAGGTCACAAGCCCCTAACCTTCCCCGCAGCACCTCCGGCACCCCCCGGCTCCCAGACCCTACCGGTGTTCCCGGGGCGGGGCTAGGCGTGGCGTACGGGGCTGTGCCATTGGCCGGTGCGAAGCGAGGGGCGTGCCCGGGGCGGGACGAAGAAGCCGGGGCGGCACCATTGGCCGTGCAGGGCAAGAGGCGGGGCGGCACCATTGGCCGTGCAGGGCAAGAGCGGGGCGGGGCGAGGGGCGAGGGGCGGGGTGCTGGGCGGGCCTGGTCCCGAGGAGCTGAAGCCGGGGGTCGGCAGGCGCTGCGGGGGCAGCTCCGGTGCAAGCGAGGGCACGACACATGCAGTGGCTTCTGGACTGCGCGATGACTGAACGGTGAGTGACGAACGAGTAGGAGAGTGCTTGGGCGTCCATGGACCATCCCCTCCGACCCAGGACTGCCACCAGGCAGGGACGCTGAAGCCTGGGCACTTGTGCCCTTCGACCGCAGCGCACAGGGTCCCTCCCCCTGCCAGCCTGGCGCATTGCGGGCCTCCGGGCTCATTGCTGAGAGTGGGCACTGCGCCTGGCACCTCTGTTAAGCACTTGAGGGGCTACAACCTGAGCACGACAGGTGAGTGCGGTCACTGGCTACACCTTTTTTGCTCACCTTGTCCTTAGCTAGTTTCCTAGAAGTACTGATCCTAGAGTTGGGAAGACAGCCTAGAGGCCTCTGGCACAACTCCGATTTCACTGATGGAAATCGAACGCCTAGATGATAGCAGCAGGGGTCTGTCTCACAATCGCTGTCTGTAGAGGGCTTGCCTTGCTCTGGGCCAAGTGCTTTAACACGATATGCCTCTTACTCCTCACAGCAAGTGAGAGTCCTACTTTCGTTATCCTGTTTTCAGATGAGAAAACTGAGGCTTAAAGAGTTACAAAATTGTCCACCTTTACCGGGTGAGTTGGTGATGTAGCCAAGATTTGAACCCAGGGCTTGCTGTGCCGCTGGGTCTCTTATTCTTCACCCCTAGTCTCCCAAGCTCAGCCTGCCTGCTGCCCTGCTCTTCTGGGCTCCTGACTCCGGACCCGTCCTGCACTTCCCACTTCCAAAAGATGCCTCAGTGTTTTCATTAACCTGGCACAGCGGAGGGAGGGAGGCCTCATCTCACACCAGAGTCAGTGCCCAGGCCAGGGCCAGCACTTTCTTAAAACACAGTAAGGAGAGCTTTAGGAGCCCCATTTCACAGAGGAATTAAATAAGGTCGCACAGCAAATAAGGACTGGGCTTCTGGAATTTGAACCCAAGCAGGTTAGACTACAAAGCTATGCTGTGCACTCACAGAAGAGCCCCTCGCTGGCTTTGCTGTAGTTTAACTGCCTACAGTACTAAGGTGTCAATCAGGATTTGTTGCCAAAAACTATTTTTTTAAAAATAGTTAGAAATGAATTGGTGAAGTAACAGGTAAATGTAGACCTTCCTGCCTTCTGTTCCTCTGTGTGGTTCCTTAGCTACTGCTGCCAGGACAGCAGGTTAGGGGAGAAGACAGGGAGGGAGAGGGTCAGAGGAGAAAGAGGAAAGGAGAGAAGAGGAGAGATGAAACTCATTAAACTTAGGTTTAAAAAAACGCTCCCGGAAATTGTCATGGGCTGTTTCAGCACTTTGTCAGTGTATGTGAAGGCTGTTGTCGTTAGTTCTAGCCATAATTCTTTCTATGTGTAGTGCTGGTGATTTGACAATAAAAATGTTGATGCCACAGATTAAAGTGTCTATCTGAAACTCAGGAGACGGGCCTGTATTTCCACCATGAAGCTCCAGTGGGTGGCCTGGAGGTCGAGAACAGAATCAATGTCCAGGGTCCCCCTGGGTCAGGACCAAGTGGACTATGACAGATAACAAAGAACATGAACGAAACTTGGGTGTGTGTCAGAGTTCAGATTCTGGAAGTGCAAAGCCTCAAAGGGGAGACCCTAACTAGGAGGACTACCAGAAAGCCCTCTGCCCTGGGACCCTGGGGTCTGGGGCCTGGTTTCAGTGGTCAACTCAGACTCTCTCCTCACTCATGGCCACTCCTGCAGGGAGGCCTCACATTCCCATGTCTGGGGCCCCACTGTCTCTCCAGAGTCCCTGACTCCCAGTGTCAGTAAGAATAGTAATGGGAGCCTCTTTTCATTATGGGAGAGCCCCACACAAGGCCCATCGTACAGGTCTCCTCATTCGTCTTCACAGAAGTCATCGAGAATTATAGTTATTTAATTGATGAGGTGCCCAAGGTTCAGAGAGGGAACTGGACTTGCCTAAGGTCACAAAGCCAGGCAGTCACAGAGCAGAGCTTTCAACCCAGAGCCTTGCAAAGGCCAGGTGGTTATTCTCTCTCAGAGGACCTTTGGGGAAACTGTTTTAAAATAAAGAAAATCAAATAGAAAGTGGCTGCACTTCCTAAAGCTTCTACAGTTTTTTATTTTTGTTAAAGAGAAACTTGTTCCCAGGGTCTCCTTTTCTGGCTATCCCACCTTCTTCCCTAGGATATACTGTGGAGGAAGAGGCCCAGAACCCACTCCCTTTGCCCTGCCTGACCTTGGGAAGCAGGGGTGGGATGTCATTGAGCCCCATAACTGCAGAGCTGGGAAGAGCCCTGAAAACTCTGTATCAGCTGCCACAACAGCTCTGGCTAAACGGAGGCCCAAGAGATGGCACAACATGCTAGGATCACAGGCCAAGTTAATGCCACAGCAAAATTCACATGCAAGGCTCTACGATGTTCCTTTGCCTCCTCTTTCTTGCTGTGACAGGTTTCAGCAGAGACTCTAAACCTGGGATCTGGGGATCTGGGAGCACGTGGACAAGAACTGTCTCATCCCCCTGCAGTAGTATGCAAATTGTGTGTGTGTGTGTGTGCATGTGCATGCAGATTGCAGCAACATGCACATACATGCATTTTCTGGGGAGAGTGCACTAAGCTTTCAAGAGACTCCAAAGGACTCTATGACCCAAAAGATTCTGAGACCCTTGTGTCTCACAGGGCCCTTGTGTCTCCAGCAGTGGCATGTGGCACATAGGCCTGGGGTAGTGGACAGCATAGATGAGGGCAGCCGTAGAGAACCTCCAGAGCAGCCCTGCAGCAGCAGGCACCCAGAGGGGTCTGCCCCTCTGCATTGCACTCCCAGCCCCAAGCAATCGGGATATTGGCCAGTGCCCATTTTGGGCACCTGTTTGGCCCGAAAACCATAGCTAAGAAGATCTTTGTTCCTGTGGATCCTCTCTCTCTCTCTCTCTTTTTTCTTTTCTTTTTTCCACTCTTGTTGCCCAGGTTGGAGTGCAATGGCACGATCTCGGCTCACCACAACCTCTGCCTCCCAGATTCAAGCGATTCTCCTGCCTCAGGCTCCATAGTAGCTGGGATTACAGGCATGTGCCAACACGCCCGGCTAATTTTTTGTATTTTTAGTAGAGACGGGGTTTCTCCATGTTGGTCAGGCTGGTCTCGAACTCCCAACCTCAGGTGATCCACCCGCCTCGGCCTCCCAAAGTGCTAGGATTACAGGCGTGAGCCACTGCACTCGGCCAGATCTTCTCTTCCATAGGCAGGAGGTGAGCCTGGTTGGTGGGGAAGTTGAGGAGTGGTTCAGGGGGTTCCAGGGCCAGGGATTGTATGTTTAAGGTGTAAGGGGGAGCAGGAGAATTGGAAATGGTTTTCTTGTCCCAAATTGCTTTGCCTTGAAACAAGGGCAGAAGCCAGAAGTCTTGCCCACTGGGAAGGCTGGTCTGTGATCTACATGGGTGCTCAGGGCCAGGCTTTCAGAGGAAGGGGAACTGTATCAGGGAGGCCTGGATGCTGGATTGGACTCAGAGAGACCTGTCAGTGAGAGTCCAGGACCACAGCGGGGAGTAAAGATGAGCCAGGCCTGTGTGGTCAGCCCAGGGCAAGTCGGGAGCGGAGGTGGAGGGGAGCTCTGTGCCCGCCTCTTCTGGACTCCCCTGGTCTCCACCGTCTCTACCCGGACAGTGCAGAATCTTCCGGGGCAGGGAGGAGTGAATTGAGTCAGAGGGATGGTGGTGGGAGTGGAGAGGAGGGGTCTGGTAATTGGAACTAGGCAGCAGGAGGGGATAGCAGTGTGGAAGGAGGTGGGAGCGGCAGCTGCTGAGGCACTGCCTGCCATCTACAACCAGACAGCCGGCTCTTGCCACAAAAATGCTTGGCTGAGGGCACCCCCTCAGAGGCACCTGGTGCTGGCAGACACTGCAACTTCTTCCCCGGCCAGGCTCTTGTCATTTGCTGGCTAACAGGTGCTGGGAGGGGCCTTTTAAAGGTTCATTGTCCTCTGTGCCCTGTTGCCATTGTGGCTGGCATTTGAATGTGGTAGCCATGGACTGCAGCCAGGAACTTAGTCCCCCCGGAATGCCGGCAGCATGGCCTGCACCTGCTCTGTGGCCTGCACTTGCTGTCCTCCTCCAGCAGGAGCAGCTCAGGCCCCCAGCTGTGCCCCACACCCTTGTCCTCCTTTCTTTTGCTTTCCGAGTCACTTTCTATATAACCTATTTAATTTAAATCATGCTGAAATAAGCAAATAAAAATCACAATTTCAGGAAATGTTAAAACAGAGGTAACCAAGCTCTCAGCCTTCACAGACATGCTTAGAACATTTTAATTTGGATGCCCGTATATTTTCCCTTTTGCCAAGCAAGGACACCACATCTGTGTTGGCCATGTTTTATGTAAGAAGGGTCATTGTCAGACGGAAAAGCAGGCAGCACAGTCTTAAAATAAAAGGCTTTCAAGTGGACTCAATTTCGTGTCACGAAAGCCTCACTTCACTCGGCATCTTCTGTTCCTTTTGCCACTGGCCTGTAGGAATTGGGCCCCGGGAGTGACTGGAAGAATCACAGTCATCTTCTTCTGTAATAACTGTCCCCACAAACACAAAAAAGGAAAGACGGCCCATGCCTAGCAGCTGTAAAGTCCTCGGCGGCCTTTGTCCCTCAGTAGTGACAGCAGGCTGTCTGTCTGCACGGCTGGCAGAACAGCTGCTGAAGTGGAAAGGAAGAACAACTCACTGCTTGTTCACTGGGACAGGTAGCCATGGCTGGCATGCCGCCCAGGGGGCCTCCTCTGGTTTACAGAGAGCCCTGGCTGCAGTTGATCACTCTGATTGGGGACAGAGTGTCCTCCAGCCTGGGAAACAGGCGTGGAGGCCTGAGCTGTGTCCTGGGACCTGGGGAAGGGGAGCAGGCCCAGACAAAGAACGCTGAACTTTCCCAGCAGAATGGCACGGCTGGGGGGAGGGGAGGGCCCGCTGGCCGACTTGGCCTGTCCAACTGCATCTGTCACTCTGTGGTTTTGAGCCTGAGCCTGGGTGGCAGGCCAGCCCCAGCCCATCCTCTCCTGACTCCTGCTGCATGCAACCTCGCTTTAATCCATTTGTGTATTAGGCTTCTACCTAGGATCTAGTTTCAAGATAAGGTTGTGCTGTTTATAAGACTGGAAAATACGCTGGCAGAGATTCTCAAAGGCCCCACCTAGTGCACTTGGAGATTCAATGCAAAAGGCTGTTCCAGGAAAATGTTCCAAATAGAGACATGGCTCCCTTTCCTCTCCTGTTTTGTGTATGTGTGTGTGTTCCCCTTGTAGCTCGCTCCTGCCACAGCTGTCTTTTGGACATCCCTTATGTACTCATGCAGCTTCCTGTAGGACTCGCCCAGTGATGTCAAAACGAATGAAATTCATCAAAATGAATGAAAGTCTGGTTAAGGGGATAGGGCGCAAGCTCAGTGTTGAGTTCTGCAGTGGGATTCTGTGAGTGATACTGGAGCTCAAGGAAAACAGGTCTTCTTGCGGTGTTGGGTGTGAGAACCAGAGAGACCAAGTGACTTTTGTGGGAGCCATAGGCTCTTGGCCCCTGAAAGTTTCACTAAAAATCAGACATGAGGTGAATTGATTAATAGGAGAAAAGGCATACACATTTACTTAAGGTGCATGCATGGGAGCCTTCAGAATGATGGTCCAGTTTCCCAGTGAGTTACAGAGACTTATATACCATTTTGAGGTTACAGGAAGAATAGGGGCTTAGATTCTGGTGAAACAGGCTATGGGAGGAGGAGAGGCTTGGCTAGTGAAAGTGACTTTGTTATGTAGATAAAGCCTCCCTCAGAGAAACTTTTAAAAGTGTGGATTCTCAATCTCTCCTGGATGTGGGGAAAGACCTGGAAAGGGGAGGGGGCCTGGTTACATTAATGGAGATTCCCTGCAGATGCAAATTTTCCCACTGAAGACACTCTGCCAGCCACTTTTTTCAGGATGGGCAAGTGGCAGCCGTTTAAGAATATGTCAAAGAAATGTATGTTGGGGATAAAATATTTTCATCTCCTTCCCTTGCTTAGGGCCATGAAGCTAATGAGTGCTGGAGGACACAGAAATGTGTGCCTCTCTCAAAGGAGAGACTGTCTTTGTGTGGAGCCGAGGTTCCTACCCTGTAAGGTTCAGCACCCAGCCCAGCAAGCTGGAAGAGCCTCCCTTTGCTGCAGTGGGCCCTGAGCCACCTCCCTCAGCCTTGTTTGCTGACCCCCCTGCCCTCCTCTGGGATGCCATGCCCCATTCTCTGCCCCAGCTGTTCACCCTACAAGCCCATCTTCCCCTTTACCCCTTCACTTTGCCATCTGCAGTCTAGGACTCTTCTTTACTTTCCTCCTGGTTTGTCTCCTCTGAGCAGCCGCCCCCAGCTGATGCTATTCAATCATGGCTGGAGACACTCAACCATGGTTGTGTCCTATAAATAAGTAGGCATGCAGGGGAAAAGCACTCATGAAGGCCAGTGAGGGAGAACCATGCTTTTCAAGTAGTATTACCCAGAGTCCTAGGAGATGAGGCTCTCTGCCACCATCTCACTGTTAACCACAGCAATCCCCTTTAATCTGTTTTGCGTACATTTTCTATTTGAGCAAAGAGTTCCACAGTTAAGAAAATTTCCAACCCATTGGAGGTCAATATTCTTGTTATACAGATGGGAAAATTAAGGCCCAGAGAGGAGAAGGCATGCAACTAAGCACCCCAGAGCTCTTTAGGAAGCATCTTCTATGAATAAGTAACCACTGCCTGACTTACGGGAAATTACACTTCTAAGTATTCCTACTACGTATGGCAAAATGAACTTCTTCCCCACATGCTATAGGAGACTAGAAGTAAATGTAAATCATGCCGTGTCATGAATCAGAAGTCACAAACTGGAGCCTCACTGTCTAGTGGACTAGGAGGGGTCCCCAAACACTGGTGGGACTTTGACCCCAGCTGATGTCCAGGCTCTTGACTCCTTGAATTCCTTCTCATACGAGTCAGAAAATAGTGAAAGTACACACTCAAGAAGGGAGAGTGTGCAAGGGAGTTGGGAGCTGCTGCCTTGATGGGTTTCTTTAACCAAGGGGTGGAATATCCAAGAAGATTCCTGGAAAAATGTGGAACTTTCTTGAAACTGTGGTGCCACCCTTTTACGTCACATATTGGTGTTCTGGAACTGTCATGGTGCCGTGGGTGTGTGACTTAGCATACCAGAGAGTTGCCTGGTTAATGAGTGTATAGTGTGGAGAAACCTAGGTCGAATCCAGCACTATGTTGGGTTCAGTTGGTCTTAGCCAGTTTGGCCACGCTCTGATTTTTTAGAGTCTTATGACCCCTAGCCTCTTATAACTCCTATTTAAACAGTTTCCTTTTGATGGTCATGTGAAACGGCTGCCTGGAATTTTCTATTCTCCTGCAACCATCTGTATTATTCCTGTATCACCACTAGGTGTATCTGTCTTACAAAGGTGTTTGGTTTATTTATAAATATATTTAAATATAAAATATTACATTAAATATATGTTGTTTTAATTGGATTATGTATTTCATGAGACTTGGTCTGGGTTATGCTGCAGTAACAAATCCCTGATACACCAGTGGCTTGTCATGGCAGAGGTTTATTTCTCTTTCTCAGTCTATATCCAGTGTGGGTTGGCAGATGGTTCTGGTCCACAGTTACTCAGGGACCCAGGCTGACCATTGAGTAGCTGCACAGTTGAAACATGTGACTTTCTGGGCCATCATGGCGGAGACAGGAGAACTGCAGGGTTGTGCACTGGCATAAAGCTGCTGGCCTGGAAGGGACCCACACATTGTTCGCAGCTCAGTGGTCAGAATGAGGCCCATGGCCCCAGCCAGCTGCAGAGGGCCAGGGTGGTGAGCGACCACATGGGCATTCCAGGGACAATGCATGCCTCTGCCAGCCATCCACCTTTCAGTAGTGAAATATAGCCCGAACAAATCCAGATTCCTGGCTTCTTATGAAACGCCAAAAGAGTTGCCACGTCGCAAAAGGAATGTGCCCCCCATTCCCCATGGACCCCGTGACGAGTGTCCCTCAGCAGAGTCACCTCCGTGGCCATTGGAGACTTTTATATTATTTATTCCTGCTGTATGTGCACAGCTCTGGAAGAGTAGACTTGGAGGGAGTCTAGAAGCTTCTTGTATTTATTCAGCAATTTAACAACCATGTATGGACTTCCTGCGATGTGCCAGGCTTATACTTGGGGCTGGAAACTAGTGGTAAAGCACCCCGCCCCCGTGCTCCTGTTCTCTTGGGAGGGAAGTCTAAACAAGAGCTGGGTTCTGCAGGGCCCAGTGGGGAAATGGGAAGAGGTGATGTGGCAGAGATGGGCTGCCCCGACATGGACTGGGGCTTTTCTGGCAAGGGTTTCCAGGAGGAGCTAACATCAGAAGAAGGAGTAGTTCTGGATTCTGAACAGAGAACAGCACTATAAAAGCCCCAAGGGAAGAAAAAGCATAGAGCCCCTTATGGGAGCCGTGAACTATTCAGTGAGCCCAGGGCTTAGAGCAGGTAGTTGGGGTGGAAGCTGGATACAGAGGAAAGCAAGAGAAAAAAACACCACCTGTTATGTGGGGGTAAATCCAGCCCTTCCTGTAATGAGTTTGCTGAAAGCAAGATTTCGTTATGCTGAAGACCCACAGAAGCAGTGTGGGCTGAGAAACCCAGTCCCATGGCTCACCCTGGGCTGCACTAGGCTTCTGCCTTGCAAATATATGAGGAACTACCCAGAGAAGGGGGCAGATCACTTTTTCCACAGGCAAGCGGAGGTGCTGAGGAACTGAAACTTTATTTTGAAATCCCTGTTGCCTGGCCAAGAAAAATGCAGCAAGAAGTCCCGGCTCCAGGCCTTGCTGCTGGGGGCCTGACATCCTTCCAGGCCCTGAGGTGCCTCACTCTGGAGCAAGGCAGAGGGGAGGAGGTATGGATAGGATGATCCTGAGGTGATCAGGAAGCCCACTCCCTCAAATCCTTCCCCTTCTCCAGGTCAACTGTATTTCCCTGCCTCTGGCATCACAGGCTCATGCAGGGCTGATGCTAGCACAGAGGGCAGTCTCATCACATTTGTGGGTGTCAAGCAAGGAGGGAGAGAGCAAATTGGACCTGTCCGAATGAGTGCCCGAGGGGATGGGCATTCTGCAGGGACGGGCTCTGAGGACATTAATAAATACGACAGCAGGTGGAACTGAGCTTGAGCTCCCCGCTCCCCGTGGCATTAGAACACACTCAGGTCGGGAAGACATGATGGGTTTGTGTGAACAGATGTGGGGGAGTTGTGAATTAGTGGAGCTCTGCTGTGGGAAGGATGTGGTGTGGCCCCAGGCTGTGCCCCCTCCCAATGTGTCCTAACACCCCCAGCCCTGTGCTGCAACTTGGGAGATGGAAGGTGGAGGCAAGGTCAGCACTGCAGTGTGTGTGTGTGTGTGTGAGTGTGTGTGTGGATGAGATTGTGTGTGTTTGCGTGTATGTGTGTGTGGTGTGTTTGTGTGTGTGAGCGTGTATGTGTTGAGTGTATGTGTGTGTTTTTGTGTGCACGTGTGTGAGTGTGTGTGCATGTGATTGTGTACGTGTGTGCATTTTTGTGTATGTGTGTGTATGAGTGTATGTCTGAGAGAGAGAGAGAGAGTGTGTGTGTGTGTGTGTGTGTGTGTGTGTGTGTGAAGCTTTACCTCCCTGCTCAGCATGTAGGAGGCCTTGATAAGAGTCCTTGGCCACACTGACATGGGGGAGTGAGAGGAACAGGAAGCTGTGCAGATGCCAACAGGATCGAGAAAGCTCTGGTGGATTTACCGCCCGTGAAAGAAACCTGGGGAGGGCAGGAGCGGCTCCTCAAACCAGTCAAGGCTGTGTGTGGAAAGAGGGAACAGTATGTGTGTGGAACAGTGTGTGTGAACAGTGTGTGTGTGGATCCACTAGTGATCCTGTGGGCTTGAAATTACCTTGTTGCACAGATGAGGAAAGGAAGGTTTAGGGGTTTAAATCACTGCCCGTGATCAATATAGAGAAGGTGCTAAGAGACCAGAATCAGGGGTCTGAATGCTGGAACAGTGGCTTTGCTGCTTACTTGCTGGTAATCTTAGGCAAAGTGCTTAAACTCCTGTCCCTGTCTTCTCATCTGTAAAATGGGAATATGGTGATACTCACCTCACAGTATTGTTGTAGGGACTGGATGAGATAACTCAGAGAAGATGCCAACCATCTACAGCACATAGGGAACACAGGCCGACTAACCCACTGCCAGGAGAGCCAGTGATGGGCCACTGCCTGGCTCAGTGGGAAGGCAGGAGAGAGGCCCAGGGTAGCTCTGGAGGATTGCAGGAGCAACCAAGGCAGAATCCATCAGTCAGGCTGTCCCAGCCAAGGGAAGGGAGCATGTGGTCTAAAATGCTTAGGAGACGGATCTGGATTCCTGGGGATTATGGAGAGTCTTCCGAGGTGGGCGGCTGAAAGGACCAGTGTCACTGGCTCAGCATGACCTTGCCCAACCAAGGGCAGCTTGGCTGACATGTGGCCATGTGGTTCTGGGCCAGACCCTTTCAGCTGCAGCCACCTTGTGCCCAGGCAGTGTGATGCCAAGGCCGATGGTGTCTGTGCCAGGGCTGCAGGTGTTGGGTGCTGCACTGGCCAGCACTCCTCTGGCTCACCTGTTCGTCCTTGTCTTCCCAACAAGTAACTTCTAGGTCTGCAGACAAGAGGAAGAGAAGATGAAGGAAGACTGTCTGCTGAGTTCTCACGTGCCCATCAGCGACAGCAAGTCCATTCAGAAGTAAGCCTTGATGTGCAGGCTGGGTGGGGGAGTCTTCACATTTGCCATTCCCCTCATCCTGGGCAGCCTTTAGGTGGAGGGGTTCTGAGCACTTGTTCAGATATCTGATGGGGTGCCCTGGGAGACAGTGATGGGGTGCTTCTTTTTGAGCCTGTCCAATAGGGGATCCCCAAGCCACACATGTCCATGGCTGGGAGGCATGGGCAATAGAAAAGAGGCTCCAGATGGCAGGCACTTTATACTAAATAAGTGTGTATGAGGCCTCATCATAACTTTTACATTGATTACATGTTGACAAATAGTAATTTAGATATATTGAGTTCAATAAAATGTGTTATTAATGCTAATTTCACCTGTTTCATTTTCCCTTCTGTATTAGGCCATTCTTCTGTTGCTATAAAGAAATACCTGAAGCTGGGTAATTTATAAAGAAAAGAGGTTTAGTTGGCTCACGGTTCTGGAGGCTTTACAGGAAGTGTGGTGCTGGCATTTGCTCGGCTTCCAGGGAGGCCTCAGGGAGCCTCCAGCCATGGTGGAAGGCGAATGGGGAGCAGGCACTTCACATGGCGAAAGCAGGAGCAAGAGAGAGGGAATGGAGGGTGGTGCCACACACTTTTAAATGACCAGATCTCGTGTGAACTCAGAGCGAGAGCTCACTCATCATCACAGGGATGGCCCAAGCCACTCATAAGGGATCTGCTCCCATGATCCAAACACCTCCCACCTGGCCCCGCCTCCAACCCTGGGAATTACAGTTCCACATGAGATTTGGGTGGGGATACAGATCCAAACCATATCACCTCCTAACATGTACTAGAAGATTGAAATTACCAGTGTGGCTCACATCCCACGTCTGTTGGCCCCACTGCCCCACAGAGCCCAGCTTGGGTTCAGGCAGCTGTCCAGGCCTCCCCTCCCTCTAACATTAGCCAGGGCTGTGGCTTTCCCATCAGGAAGGGAGACAGCATTGAGGGAAAGTGACTTACTGCAGACTTCAGGGCCTTACTCAAAGGACCATCACCTTCTGCTGCGCCTTCAGAAAGTCAGGGTGGGGAAGAGGTAGGCACCCCTCAGGGTGGCCCACAGCAGCAACAGCAGGCCTTGTAGGAAGTGATATGGGGAAAGCAATAGGCTGTACAATGCCACAAGCAAGTCCAGGGCATTTACTGTGAGGAAGTGACGCAGGTGGAGGACAGGGAGGCTGCCAGGGCCTTACCTGTGATAGTGAAAATGTTGGCACCCAGGACATCCTGGACCAGATGCAGGCCTGTCCTGTGAGTCTCACCTCCTCCTCAGCCCCGCCCCCATGCCTCCCACCAGGGCCAAGTGCAAAACCATCCGGGTGCATTGCGATGGCACAGTCTGGTCTCCTCTGGTTATGCCTGGCCTGTGAGAAGGGTGCTGTCACACTCCTGTTACAAATGAGGAAAAAGAGGCCAGGGAAGCCAAAGACCAGAAGCTGAGGCCCTGCCACACCCCGAAGTACATGTATGTCTTTCCCTTTCTAGGTCGGAGCTCTTAGGCCTGCTGAAAACCTACAACTGCTACCATGAGGGCAAGAGCTTCCAGCTGAGACACCGCGAGGTGAGCCTGTTGCTCTTGTTCATAGAGGTCACCATGTACCCTGGGAGGCCCTGCCTGACACGTGTTGTTTCAGGGTAATGATGAAGACCGTTCCCTTCACGCTCAGCAGTGACCCAGTTTGGACAATAAATTATATGGTCACTCTCATCACTCACCTCTGACCCTAAGCCAGGGATCAGGTTATCAGCAGCCAGGTCATCTCCTTGCAGAGGAGCACATCCCTTCCAGAGTTCCTAGTGGCAGAAATCACCTTGGGGGTCTTCCCCCTTCCCCATTCCCCTGAGACCTTTGTCCAGGTGAACTGCTGCTGAGAGCAGGTCCTTCCTCCGCCCATCACACCACTCAGCGGACGAGAGGAGTTGGTCCCTCTCTGTTCCCTGCCGGCCCTGCCACGTATCTGCATGGTCTCACCTGTGGCCCCTGGTCCCCAGTACTTTCATTTGTAAAGTGGGGTGTGGGGCTACACAGGGGCTTACAGGCTCAGGGGCTCACAGCAGGCAGCGCAGGTGTGCGGAGTGGGTCCCCACTCAAGGAGTCAGCCACCCATCAGATCAAACCATCCCTGCTGTGCAGGACCGTAGGCCTAGTGCAGCCAGACTGTTTCTGATTTTTCAAAAGAGGATAGATTATCTGGAATTTCATGAGGAATTTCCCAAATCTTGAAACATCTTGTGGGCTAAATACATGTCTGATGCCAAACACAGCCCTCAGGCACTGGCTGGACTCTGCAGGGCCTAGGCTTGGGGGACCACCCACTGGGCAGGGCAAGTGGAGCCCTAGTCTTGTGGTCATTCACATCCTTCGATGTTTCACGCGGGAATCTTGGTTGGGCTTTGTGGCCCTATCTTGGTCTAATTGAACATATGTGTACTGCCTGGTGGCAAGTCTTATTGTGGTAAGGCTGTTTTTTGGTGGGGGGGAGGTTCTGCAGTTGAGATTGGGTTGGCTCCTGGACTTTCCCCGATCCATCAGCATCTGACCAGGGCCGACGGATTCCAAGTGCCCCTCTGTTGTTGAACACAGGAATGGGCAGGGCAGCCCCAGGAAACCCAAGACCTCCTCACTAGTCCTGGCTCACTAATCCTAGTCCTCCCTCTTCAGTAATTTAGACACCCTTCTACAGCTCCCAGGCCAGAGCTAGCCCAGGCATCCAGGCAGCTCTGGGCAGCCGGGGGTTGCCAGTCAGTGGCAGGTCAGAGGGCCGGCCAGAATCTGCTGCCAGACAGCCTCAGCCAGCCCCTGAGGTGTCCCGCTTCGGGAGCTTCTGGCTCCTGGTCCAGGCTCTGCTGGGCTACCTGTGACCACCAAGCATGGTACAAATCTCACACTCCACCTCCTTGACCTGCCCAGGCCACAGGGCCCGAGAGCTTGCTCCCCTCCCTCTCCTGCCATCTCACCTCCTCACGCTTGCTTCTGTGACACCTGTCTCACCCTGCCTGCCACCATCCTGCCCTCCCCAGGCCAGACACCCTGTGGGTCCCTGTGTAGAGTTGGTGGGTGACTTAAACAGCAGGTGTAGGCCTGGAGAGAGCTGGGGTGAGTTCTCAGTCCTGAGCTCCAGTGTGCTGGGCAGAGGGAGGCACTGGGGAGAGGGTGATGGGGCCACAGGGATTTCCACCTGTGCTGTTAACACACGCCACTTCATATCTCCTGTTGGAGGCCTGGGGTGTGGTCGCTGCTGTTGAACTGGCGAGATATGCAAATTCCTACCATGCCCCTCCCCCGGCCTGCTGAACCAAAAACACTTAGTCCTCCTGTCCATGTTTTAAGGAGCCCTCCAGGGCATTCTGGTGGAAGGTCAAGTTTGAAAACCACTAGTAAGAGCTTAGTTTTGGCACTCGGGATTCCCCAGGATAATCCCCTCTGTAGGAATGGTTGTCGGGGGCAGGAGCGGTGGGGCAGGAAGCCCCAAGAGCCTCCACCCTGCGTTTGTGGTTTGTGTATGCTGCGGGACAGCCCACATAGAGAAGTAGGGGACTCTAAGGCTGGGAAGAGGTGTTCTTGACAGCCCTTAAGGATAGAAAGTCAACCCACCAAGGGGATTTTCCTGTCCCTAACTCTGAAGAAAGTGTGAGGTTTGACCTGGTCTCCATGGAGCCAGAAAGTACCTTTCTGGAAACTTCTGTAGCCTTAACAGCCCAGGGGGTACCGGCCTGAAGAAGTGTGCATTTTTGCTGAGTCACAATCACCACATAAGACGAGGCTTCAGGCTGTGACGCTGATAGGCACAACTGGTCCTTGGGGCACCAAGCCCCTCCAGATCTCACTGCGGCCCTGTGATGCACCCGGCACCACGACCTCCTGGACCTCTGGGCACTTGCTACAGGGGCAGGGCCATCCCAGGCCAGTCTCTCCTCAGGCACCACAGGCCCCAAGGGCTGGGCAGACAAGAGGAACGGACACTTCCCCGGGGAACCTCCAATGCACCAGGCACTTTGCCTCTCCTTTATTTAGTATAAGGTGATATAGGAATGATTATTTGCCAGGCAAAGAGATCGAGGCTCCCACAGTTTAAGTCTCTAGACAAGGTCACATTGCAGTAAATGAAAGGTGCTGGCCATGGCCCCAAGATCACAGCCACTCACAAAACGGCAATACCATTTCCAGCATTAGGCTTTGGAGGTCTCCACCCAGTATCAGTGAACAGGTCTCAGGGACACAGGGAGCTGTTTGTTGCCCTTGAGCCCCAAGCCAAGGGGCTCTCAGGCTGGCGAGGGTCTCACCACCCGGGGTGCGCTCCCAGAGCCGACTGAAAGAGACCCCCGTGTTCTCACTGCCCCTCCCCGCTGCAGCACCAGCAGCCTGAGCAGTACGGTTTGGGGTGCCTTCTCCTCTACTGTCTCATCCCACTTCTCCGAAGGTGGGCAGGGCCACGCCCTGGGGCCAGCGTCTCCTTGTGAGCTTTCTCCCCGCTTCCGAGGGGCCAGAGGAGGGACGCCTTGTCTGGAGGCTGAGGCGCCGACTTCCTCTATCATGAACCTCGCCTTTGGGATAATTTTGCTTGTATTACAACAAAAAGCCTGAACAACGGGGAACAGCCTGTGCCTTTTGAACATGGCAAAGGGCTTTAACCAGGCTGGCTGGTATCTCAAAAGAAAAAGGGACTGCCGCGAAATGTCCTTGTGTAAACCCACCGCTCTCGGCTCTCGGCAAGCAAGTGAGCCCCAGGCGGCGGAACCCTCTCCGAGGACTGCGTGCCGGCCCCGCCCGCCTGGGGCGCAGTGCAGAGGCTCGGGGGCGCCCCCTGGTGCCCGCGGACGCGCTCCACACCCAGTCCCGCTCCTCGGCCCTGGGACCCCCTCAGCAATGCGAGAAACGGAAGGGGCTTCCCCTGGTCCGGGGGCTCTCTCTCTCCCAGGGGTGCGGAAAACCAACATCCCGCCTTGAGAGAGTTGCCCCGTCCCCTCTCCGAAGACCTGGCAGACCACTGGCCCCCGGAGTGACTGACAAGCTCCAAGAACATCTGTTTTCTGGGAGCCGCAAAGCGCTTCCCAGCCTGCCCGCTCTGGGCAGGTCCTTGTCCTTGTGTCCGCAATCCCCCTTCCCTTCTTCCAGCCTCCGCCAGCCAAACACCTGGCCACCCACCCACCCCCAACCCACCCCCCTCCCCACCTCCCACCCCCCACCCCACTTCCCGGGCGGCCACTCTCCATTTCCATCTCCGTCCAACAGCCACTCCCCTCTCCACTCCCACCCCCACCCCCACCTTCCTCTCACTCCTTTCTCCCCCCCACCCCTGGCCCCAAACTTCCCTCTTCCATTCCCACTCCACCCCCAGCCCCCAACTTCCGCTCTCGCACATCCCACCCCCAATCCGCCCACCTTCCCACCCCTGCCCCCACTTCCTCTCCATTCCCTCCTCCACAAAACCCCAGCCCACCTCCCTCGTCCACCCACCCCACCTCCACTCCCCTCTCTACTCCCCTTTCCACTCTCCCCACCCCCACTCCAGTGGCAAGTAGGAAGGAGAACGCAACTGCTCTACAAGGGCCCACCAGGAGGCTTAGCTTGAAGGGAAAGGAATTCCCCTGGGGCTCTCTGCAGGAGCTCGGGACACTGCTAGAAGCCCCCACCACAAACCTGTATTCGACTGGGAGGGAGCGCCTTTCAAAGGTGCCATTGACCTCTTTCACAAAGCTGGGTATTAGTGGGGAAGCACGGGATGGTGGGTCTCCTCAAACTGCCTGACCTCCCCAGATACAGCGAGGCAGCTTCTGAGCATGGAGGAGTCTACTGACCTCATCCTAGTTGCTGGACTCTCCCCTCTGACCCAATTTCATGATGCTTTGCAGAAGGGGCTGTAGTGAGGCTGGACCCAGCAAGCCTGGACCTCGGCCCCTCTGCTTTGGTCGGGGGCCCTCCGGATCTCTCCTGAGGGTGATGGTTGGCTAAAGGCTGCCCTGGCTAAAAGCTGCCCCACACGTTTGCCCAAAGTCGGGAACCTGCAGGTTTGAGACCACCACAGAGACACAGTGGGCTGTGACAGATACAAACATTTGTCTACAGTGCTCATAATTGCAGCTCCAAGTTCATATGAGCAGGTTCCCAGCCCTTGCAGGGTGTGAAGGACACCGTTGATGTCCCCATTTTATAGATAAGGAAACTGGGTAATTGCTTGTCTGAACGTAACAGAAGGCAAACATTCAACAAATCCAAAGCAATTAAAAATAGCCACAAAAAAAGAGAATGACCTAGGTTGCCAACTCGCAGAGCAAGGAGGTGGCAGAGACCCGCCCAGGCGAGCTTGGCTGTCGCCCCCAGCTCAATCTTCCTCCTCTCCTCTCTCTGTCCCTTTGCCACTGACCAGAGGCAGCCCGATTCCCATTCCCTGATGCCTCACCTTCTTGCTGCCAGATGCCTGTAGGAATTGGGGTCCTTCAGACTCCAGATGCCCTGGCCTGGGCCTTAGAACATCTGACTTCCCCGGCGAAGGACAGCTGGACAGTGCCCTGCTTCTCACCCACAGCTGGGACCCTGACCATGCCATGAGGACCCTGGGTGGAGGTGATGTGGGGGTGGGGATGGTAGGACTGAGTGGTGCAGATTCTGTCTTGGCCCTCGTCATGGGGGAACTCTTCCAGTGCCATGAAAGGATGTATGAGTTGTAGCCAGCAGAGTGCCCCAGTGGTGCCAGGTGACAGTCCCCCTGGAATACATCAGTGCATTTGCTAAGACTCCATGTGTTCCCTTGGACCTCACACAACATGGACTTTGAGAGTGGAGGCCAAGAGGCGGACTTGGGAGTGCCTGAGGCCTTGTTCTGAAACACCTGGGGGGCTGACACCCCACTACCCTCATACCCTTACCACCAGTTTCCCCACCAGCGATGACGATAGCTACTCAGGGAATGGGCTCCTACATGCCTTTACGCGTCAGAATGGCCTGGGAGGCAGGTGCCAGTAATTAGTCCCCTATTACCCACGAGAAACTGAGAACACAGAAGTAACGTAACTTGCTCAAGGTGATCAGTCAGCAAGGATCAGAGCAAATGGGATCAGTAACATCTCCTCATGTGAGACAGGCTGTTATCATCTTCAGAGGGGGTCGGTCTCACTGTGAACTGCCCCAGCAGGGGCCTCTGCAGAAAAGCATTTCCCTTCCAGAGACCTGTCAGGGACAGTGACCACCATGGGGGAAGACGGGAGATGTAGACCCACCGAGCTCTTTACAGAAGCCTTTATTGGGCAGGGGTCAGAGTTCATGGATCACCGGGAGGTGCGAATAGAGAGTTCTGAGGACACTGCTGGGGCGGGGGCTGCCGGGGGAGGCCATGGCTTGGGCAGGCTGCCCAAAAGTCCAGCTTCTTAGGTCAGAGCTCTGCTGCCCATCCCGAGATGGTCTTGCTAGGGAGTGCCCAGGCATCCTGGCTTCACAGAGCCTCCCTCTGGGAGCCCCCCTGGCCTTGCTGCTGTCCATCTGTCTGTGCGGACCCCAGAGGCCAGCAGAGGGGCCAGTCCTCCTCGGCAGGTCCCTCCGGCTTGGCTGCTTTTCCTGGGACTCCCCAAAAAGCCGGTCCAGGGGGTCCACAGCATCAGCCATGGGCAGTGTGGGCTGCTGGCCACTGAAACGTGCGGTAATGTCCCGCAGGGACACAGCAGGGCGGCCCTTCCGGCAGGCCTGGACTGGCCTGTGGGGTGGCCTGGGTTGGCCCTGGGCCGTGGCCTTGTTCAGCACAGAAGTGGGCTGTGCCAGTCGAGATATGGATCTCACGTAGTCATCCAGGCTAGGAGAGGGCGGGGGCTCCTGCCCAGGACCCCCAAGCAGCATCTCCTCCGTGGTCTCCCGAATTGTGGGCAGATGGGCCACGGAGAGCAGAAGCCGGGACCTCATCACTCTGGCGAGAGGAGGTGGCAACCTGTGGGGAAACAGAGGCCAGGTGGTAAGGGCCTGCCATGCGTCCCACCGCCCCTCAGTGTCCCCACACTCCTCTGGGGCTGCCTGTAGTAATCTGGTGCCCTGAGAGCAGTTCGAAGTCTACAGAGCCCAGACCAGAGCTCAGACTCCTGGGCTCTTTCTTCCTGTTTAAGTTTAAAACCCAAAGGCTTAAGATTTTATCCTTATTGTTTCAGAATGTACACAGATAAGAGAAACCAATCTAACAAACACTGGTCAGAGGAAAGCTGGGTTTAAAACCAGGATCGGCCACATACCTTGGGACCTTTGGCAAGGCCACCTCTCCAGGCCTCCACTTACCCATCCATAAAACAGGGTTATAAATATCCCTGGCAGGGATGTTGTAGGAAACACATGAAATAACCCCTGAATCCCTTTGTAAATGCAAAGCCCTCTACAGACAGCCCTCGTCTCTAACCCATAGGGAGGCTGTGCAAGTTCAGGCTGGGAATTGCCCTCAAACATAAACAAAGCCCTTGTGTTTTGTCTCAAACCCAAGGGCAGCTGCTCCCTCTTACCTGGAGCTGAGAAGGTCTGGGGGTGGCAGCAGAATGGATGAGCAGGGACAGTCCAGTCCAAAGGAAGCCCCTGGGAAGCTTGGAGGCCAAAGGGTGGAGGGTCCAGCAGGGGGTCCAGGGTGGGGTCGCGGGGAGGAGGACGGTGCACTGACTCTCACAGTAAACCGTTCCAGACTCTTCCCTGAGCTGTCTGAAGATCTTCGGCAGGCAGCTGCTTTTATACCTTCCCACCAGCTATCAATCACTGTCACGAGGACCAAAAATAGCCTGCTCAGGAAGGCTCTCTTAGGAAAACAGCTTGGTGGGCGGGGCCTGGCCCAGCTGCCCGCTTGGAGGTGTTTTTCTGCCAGTAGGAGGCTGGGGAATGTTTACACTGCAGGGCAGGAAAGGGGTGGGTGCACTGCTGGTCACCTAGGGGCACTGGGAGAGGGAGGGGTTCCACTGGGCCCTCACAGGTAGCCCCAGGGCCACCCCTGCCCCAAAGCTTGTTTCCCACTCTGTATTACACCAGCCCATCATGACTCCTGTGAAGTTGGGCCAGGTCCTCGGCAACTTCGATGAAAAATCAGCAGCACAGGACCCCAGCCTGGAGGCAGCTGAGGCTAGGTCCCTAGGCCTGCTCTTAGGAGAGACACACCCTGCTCCCAAGGGACCAAGGGCAGTCTGCGGGGTCTGACCTTGGTCTTCTTACACTCCAGATGGGGTGCTTTCTGAGGATTTGTTTGTTTACTTGTTCACCAGATGTGTGTGCTGTGACTGCACACAAAGGTGTGGCCCCCTGGAGCTCATATTCTAGTAATGGAGGAGATCAAGCCAGAGATGAATGGGTGCTGTGATTCAGGCAACAGCAAGAGCTGCCTGAAGGAAAAGCACAGCAGCACAGTGGGATGCTGTGGTAGGTCCCACAGGAACAGTGGTCAGGGGTGTCTTCCCTCAGAGCAGATACTGGAGCAGAAACTTGAAAAAAATGGGAAAATGCACATTCCAGGTGGCGGGGGCAGCACGTGCAAAGTCCCTGTGGTGAGGGTGCGCCAGACGGACATGCTCAGGGCACAGTAAGGGGCCTGCAGACTGGCCCATGTAGGAGGGGGTCAGTGAACCTTGGCGTGGATGCTGTGTTTTCCTCCAAGAGGGAGGGAAGGACACTGCAGGGTTTGAACAAGGGCACTGCAGTCTGGCTTCTGCTTCAGAGGATCGCTCCAGTTGCTGGGCCTGGGCTGGGGCTGGAGGGCTGCCAAGGAGCACCTGGGCAGCATTAGAAAGCCACCGCCTCTGTCCAGGAGTGACCATGCCAGCAAAGGAGGCTGCCGAGGATGAGGGAGGCAGTCCCTGGGAAGCTCCTGCACTTCCCCGACAGGCCACAGGTCCTCTGCCCCAGCCACAGTCCCACCTGGAACACGCCTGCCTGTGCTACAGGTTGGGGAGAAAGAGAAGTCCTCCAGAGGTAACCCAAGCCTGAGCTCTGAGTACTGGGCAGACCCCAGACCCCCTAGGCAAGCAAGAGGAACTGGCAGTCCCAAGTTCTTGAATTCTAGGTGGGAACTCCATGTGCACAAAGGCATCGGGGCAGGGAGTGCCTGAGACAGTGAACAGGATTTGTGGCACATGGCACTTCTCACCTTGCCCAAACTCTTACGTCTTTTGTAGACCCTTTGTCTAGTTCTCTGGCTCTTCTTTGAATTTATTGGCAATGAGCAGATTAGTCAAGAGACTAAAAGGAGGGAGACGGAGAATTTGCTGCTGGCTGATAGGACTTTCCCTCCATTCAGATGCGGCCAAGCTGGGGGAGGGTGAATGGTGGTGGGCGGCAATGCTGGGGGCACACACGTCACCTGTGCAGGGGTGGCTGGCCTGAGTCATGGCTAGCCAGCTTGTCCCCAGTACAACCAAGCCCCCGACCTTGTCCAGGCAGGTCCTGCTCAGCTTTCCTCCCTGTCCTCCCTCACTGATCTTCCAGAGTGCAGTGCACAAGCACCCTCTCCAGGAAGCTCCATTGCATCTCCTTCTGCGTCCTGAGCCCCTCATGGCCGGGGCTGTGTCTCCTCCATTTCCCTCTGCCTGGGGTCCAGGGTGGGGCTGGAGGGCAGTGGGTCTCCATGAGTGAGCCATCCCCACAAGCTGTCTCCACTGAGAGGCACCCGAGACCAAGAGGCAAGAACAGAACCTGCCATAGACCTTTGAACTCCATAGATCCATGCTGGCCTCTCCTTCATAGGGAGCTCACTGACACATCTGTGCTTGTAGAGCACCAGCGAGTATCAAAAACAGCTCTGGTTTCTGCTTGTTTTCCTTGTTAGCGGATAATGCAAGGTCATATCTGGAAGCCGTGTGTATTTTTGATAACCTTTGGATACACTGTTTTCTCTGTGGATGGCAGGATGTTTGAACCCAGAAACCCCATTGCTAACTTACCATGAAATCCACATTGTGCAGGGTCTTCCTGAGTACCGCCAGGGATACGAAGAAGTTTCCATGGCATCCCTTTTCTCACGGGGCTTTTAGTGCCAACGAGGAGAGAGAAATGGGATTTGTGAATCTAAAATATGGGTCAGAAATACTGCATGATTCCTTTATATAAGGAATCTAAAATAGGCTCATAGAGGCAGAGAGTAAAAATGGTGGTTGCAGGGACTGGGGCAGGGGAGGAGGAAGTGGGGAGTTGCTGTGCAGCTGATATAACGTTTCAGCTATGCAAGATGAGTAAGTCCTGGACATGGGCTGGGCAACATTGTGCCTACAGTGAACAATACAGTGTTGCGCACTTAACAGTTTGTTTAGAGGGTAGTTCTTATGTTATATGTCCTTACCACAATAAAACATAAATAAATAAGAAAATGAAATGTTAATTGAGATGGCAATGGGAGAACGATATTCCACGTTAATTGTGAAAAGACTAGTGTCAGAGCACATTAGGAGTATGTAGCTTCAAGACCGCGGCTCTGGGTAGCGGGCAGCTGAGGTTGCTGGCAAGTATTCTGGCAAATGACTCAGCTTGGCCAGGCTTACGCACAGAGTGATTGGGATTGGCACAGAGGCCTGGCGTGGTCTCGCAGAGACAGAGGCCTGGAATAGGTCAGAGGCACTGAATCAAGGGCCCAAGGGGTGCCAACCAGCACCAACAAGGTGCCTGCAGAGGACTCTGTTGATTAGGGCCCCAGATTGGCAGCAGGAGAGGAGCCAGGTCACCTGGCAGACCTAGGGAATGAGGCAGGGCTTGCGGACATGATGAAGGCTGTGTAGAAATCTGGCATGGATATAAGCTTCAGTGATGTCTAAGCCAGGTGAGAAAGCAAGACCCTGCAGCCTGGCAAGTCGAGCTGTGCTGTCGGGAGGCACCAGGGAAGGAGTGAGGCTGAGCACAGCTAGGACAGAGAGCCCACTTCTGCTTTGGTGGGCGTGGGACCCTGCAGGGCCTGCTGGCACAGGAACTGGTGGCACAGGACCCCCCTCCCAGGTGCACTGTGGGCAGAGAGGTCCCCTGCTTGGCACGAGCAGACAGGCTGTGCGTTCCTGGAACTAGTTCCTCACTGCAGTGTGGACGTGTCTGCCGGCCAGCAGCTGGGTTCCTGTGGGACACCTGACTCAGCCCACTGTGTTCCGGGCTGTGTCCCTGGCCAGGCATGAGCTGAGCACATCTCAGGCTTCCTCCCACAGGGCCTGGTCACACGCCTCAGGACACGTAGTGGCTGATAGTCTTTCCCGAGGGGATGGGGCCACTCAGGAGGAGGGATGTGCAAGGCCTAACTGTCCAGAGCATCCCATCCCTAGGGGGCACAGGGAAGGTGGGCAGCTACTTTGGGGAAGGGCTGATGTGTGGACCCCCACAGGAAGAAGGGACTCTGATCATCGAGGGGCTCCTCAACATTGCCTGGGGGCTGAGGCGGCCCATCCGGCTGCAGATGCAGGATGACCGGGAGCAGGTGCACCTCCCCTCCACCTCATGGATGCCTGGACGGCCCAACTGCCCTCCGTGAGTACCCGGTGGCTTCTGTGACAGCTGCTCAGCTCGAGCTCCCTGTATGGGGTGTGGGTTGGGGATATCCTGAGCCTCAGGGTGGGAGCCCTGTTCCCTTATGGGACACTGGCACGGGAGGATGACCCAGCCTCATCCCCATGCCCCGTGACTGCCTCAGTCCACAGCCTCACCTAGAGTGGCTCTCCCTCCCTCCTGGAGAATGTTCCAGGCCCTCATGACCTCCATTTCTATTTCTCAAACTTCCTCCAAGCCACCTTGCTGGCAAGAAGGGACGACTACAGCCAGCAGGGCTCCCAGCACCTGTGTAAGCTGAACATGTCTTGCCATCTCTTGTTCTATCTTAAAAATGCACACAAATTTAGCCTCTTACTACTCTGTTTTCATTTTAATGTCAAAATTTTAAAATAAATTTATCAGAATTTCACATTAGATTTGTTTAATATCAGAAAAATGTTTCCGTCAGGAGGAAATGGTCTCCTGCCTGTCTTACTGTTTAATGCACATTTATGTCCTCCTCAGCCCACTCCCAAAAGACGCAGTTAGTAGCTGGGCCTTGCCTGCTTCTCCAGTAATAACTCCTGTAGAGGGCACACATTCAGAGCTTTGCCCCCTTCAGATTTCACATAAAACCCATGCTGTGACAGCACTCACCACCCTGACAGCCCTGGCACATCCCTAGGTGTCCCGTCACTCAGCGAATTCTGAGCCACACAGAATTAGATCACAAAGTCAGACTCCTTAGGAAGGCTGCAAGTGTGACTCACATGTGCCCCTCCTTGAGGTACAAGAAGTCACAGACAGCAGTCGTGGCTGTGCCCATGTGTTCTCCAGGATCCCGTCTGTCTTCTCCTCCCCGGGCTTCAGGTGCCCTGGGCTGCAGGGCTCTGTCTCATCATACTCACTCCTTCTCCAGCCCAGCACTGGCTGCCCTGGCCTGGGGTTCATCCTGCTAAGAGGCCTGGAGGTTGGGCCCTTCTAGGTGGCCCCTGCCTGACACCCCACCGGGCCGTTGGGAAGCCCAGTGAGCCCGTTTGGCACACAGCTGCCGGCCTGGCTAAGCCTGGTGCCTAGGAATGTGCAGGCCCTGACTGCGTTCATGCATCCATGTGTCTGTGTGATGCAGTCCAGCACAAGCCCTCAGGCCAGGCTCACTTCCATCCAGCAGATGCTGGGGGAGGCCTCTACTTTTCTTTTATTGTTTCAGACTGACTCTCTCGGTTTGAAATCCAGGCCTCACCTCAGCCTGCCTTGCTTCCTGCCTGTGTCCTGCCCCAGGGGCTGCTGGTCTCTTCTCCTTGGCCTGAGCTCCCTTTCTCTGCCAGCAGCCATCTCAGCACCGCAGTTGTCTCTTTTCAGAAAGGAGCCATCACCCCAGGATGGGAACATCACAGCCCAGGGGCCAAGCACTCAGCCAGTGCACAAGGCTGAGAGTTCCACAGACAGCTCGGGTAAGCGGAGCCCGCGAGCTGCCCAGACCCCTGCCTCATCCAGGGTAGGAGCAGAGGGGCTTGGCTCACAACCACAATCTCCGAAGGACAGCTTTGTGCCCCAGCAAAAGAGGGGCTTCACCTGCTGGACCCCTACCCAGGTGCCTGCCTGTGAGGCGCTCTGCCCTCATTCTCGCTCCTCTTTATGGAAAAGTGAGCAGAGGTTTGGGAGGTGGCAATGTAGGGGTGGCCTGAGTCCCCTGCCCTATGTGTGCTATGGGAAAGGAGCATCCACAGAGGGCACTGCGCCCTCCTGGCCCCTCGCCTCCTTCTGGGACCTCATCCTCATCCTCTGTACCTGCTCATGCATCCTCTTTGTGCTCCTTCCCTTAGTACTCAGTGAAGGGCCTGTTTCAGAGCAGGGGCTCAGAAGACAGGGCTGGGGCCACCAGAGACCTCCGTGGGCACCCTAAGATAGAGACCAAGAGGGGTATGGCCATGTGACATTGTGACCCAGGATACCCTGTCTGGGTCTCACCTTCTTATCTGCAAGCTGGAAGTATCCAGCCTCCAGTCCAGGAATGGCCCTTACGTCCCCATCTGCCCCAATGCACATGACCACAGAGCTCTAGGGAGCCAGACCTCCTGACAGCAGGCAGTTGCTCTGTCAGCATCACCCACCCTGCCATTCTCTCATCCATTTCTCATGCAGGGCCCCTGGAGGAGGCAGAGGAGGCCCCCCAGCTGATGCGGACCAAGAGTGATGCCAGCTGTATAAGCCAGAGGAGGCCCAAATGCCGTGCCCCCGGTGAGGCCCAGCGCATCCGGCGACACCGGTTCTCTATCAACGGCCACTTCTACAATCATAAGGTGATGCCCCAGCCTGGCCTGTCCCCTGGGTACATGGGGAGCCAGCCCTGAGCACAGGCACAGCAAGCACCATGACCTGTGTGGGGGCTGCTGGCATTCCTGTGCCCTCAGAAGGAAAAACCTCCTGCCAGGTTGCATCCACATAACAGCCCCGTTTATGACCTATGCATTTTCCAGCACATTCTCACTGTCAGTCCATCCTCACAAGTCACACAGATTTCTGGCAAGTAAGCGAGGATGCCCTGGGCAGACAGTAACGCTGAACGTATCTTCCACAAGGGCGCTTTCTAGGAGGCTTCCCCCCAAACGCGATTGGTTGATCCCTGGGAACACTGTATATCGAGCCATCACTCACACTGAATAATTAAGCAGGGGTGTGCCCAGGGCACGTGTGTCTGTGCCCCAGAGAACCTGGACGACCCCAGATTCCCAGCATGCAGCCTCTTGTCTAAGGATGCATTGTACTGACCTCAGGAAAAGCTTTCCTTCCCCAAATTACATCATTCTATAAACAAACTGAACTGTAACAGGATAAGTTGATTGTTACTATAAATAGAATGGTTGGCTGCCTGCGCAAGGCCCTGGACGGAGCGTCCTGTGACAAGCCACATACTACCCGCATCACTGGGAAATGCAAACTGAGATTTCCAATTGAAGCAGCTGCCCTTCTTGATAGAGGATGACTTATGGCAGGGAGGGGGCCCGGGGGAGGGTCTCAGGGTCCGATCTGAAGGAGCAGGTGTCCCAGGTTAGGCTATCCAGGGGCCATTCAAGCCACACTTGGGGTGCCCTGGACTTTGGAATGAAGCCGAATTCTGCTGGGCAAGCTGAAGGGACCCTGCTTTAATCTCAGGATCTCCCTTCCACCCCCTGCTAGGCTTGTGGTAAGTGAATGAATGACAATAGGGTTGCCTTTGCTAAGTCCAGAAAAATCCAGGACTATTCCAAAGTAGAGTTTCCCAAGAGAGTAAAGGGGACCCAGGGTTGAAGTTAAGCAAAGATTAACATTAACAATGGTGTAGATTAGCCCAAGGACACATAACATGACTTGAGTATTCTTTAAATCTTGTTCCAAAAGGGGTTTAGTGTGTAATGTGTTGAGTACCCATTGTTAGCATTCAAATAAAGATTGATATGCTGGTTTAAGGAATTACTCAAAAATTTTCCAAAATATATACATGAGTTTAGGTATTTTCCAGTTCTATGTTCCTTACCAAACAAAAGCCTGGCAGGGGGGATTCTTTTGCTCCATGATTCAAAGTACTGAATGGTGGGGTTTAGCATTGGTACATTCGCTTCTCCTCGAAGGGTCTCATTCATCACTAAGAAGTGTGTCTGGCACAGTAAACCTTATTGTAGTGATTGCCAGTGTCATAGGAACACCATGTCCCAAGCACTCTGCAGCCTCTGAAATGAACAGTGAGGGTTTTCATCACAGCCTCCCATTTCCGTCTGAACCACAGTATCAGGAAGAGCTACTCAGCCAGACGACACGGGGTCTCAGCCTGTCACCCAGTGAGGGCAGCTTTTCCTCCTGGTGACAGATTTGCTTATGGAATGTGAATCCATTCTTCCAGAAAAAAGTACTGCTTTCAAGGACAGGGAATAATGTCTTAAGCATTTGGAACAGCAGCTCCCCCATCTTCTGGGTGAGTAAGGGGAGTCCCAAAGAAAAGCACTATACAAAAAGCCCTTTGTCACCACGCTCAACATCCATACAGAACTAATGTCCTTAGAAATTAGGACACAGGTTCCTTGAGTCAGAGGCAACAATTGAAAAATAAATAATTCCCAGCATTGAATTTCTGAGATAGTTCCAGGCTTTGTTTCTTAGAACTGTGCACTATTACTTCACTCAGTCATTTTCCAAAACTGTTGCGATTCCCAGAAATGTTGGTTTTATTTCCAGACTGGGTAAAACTTTGTAGCTGTTTCTACTGCCTGACCTGTTGGATTCAAATGCATTCCGTTAGAGAGAAACCATTTGTGGTTAGAGATGAGAAAGTAGCCACGGGGCCTTTTTTCCTGCTTGGAGTTGGTTGGTATCACCTTGAGAAAAGGCTTCATGCAGAAGAAACACAGTGTCTTATTAACAAGAATTTTTGTCTCTTTGAAATAGCCTAACTCCTGTCTTCCATATTTCTTTCTTTTCTTTTTTTTTTTTTTTTTTTTTTTTTGAGATGGAGTGTCACTCTGTAGCCCAGGCTGGTGCAGTGGCATGATCTCAGCTCACTGCAACCTCCACCTCCCGGATTCAAGCGATTCTTCTGCCTCCTGAGTAGCTGGGACTACAGGTGTGCACCACCATGCCTGGCCAATTTTTGTATTTTTTGTAGAGATGGGGTTTCTCCATATTGGCCAGGCTGGTCTCAAACTCCTGACCTCGTGATCCTCCCGCCTTGGCCTCCCAAAGTGCTGGGATTATAGGCATGAACCACTGTAATCTCAGCCCTCTTTTCCATATTTCTTTGGACAAGAAAGCCTAATCCCAGTCCTGGCTTTCTGTGTAACTGAGTCACTCTGCACCTCAACTAGAATCAAGCCGGGGGAAGCAGATCAAGGTTGAGTCTCACTCTGGCACAGCATGCTTCATTTTATTGTGCTTCTTGTTACTGTACCTCGCAGATTGTTACAGATGGAAGGTGTAAACATCTGCAATTTTTTTTTTTTTTACTGCACCCGCGTTTTCTTCAAATTGAAGGTATGCAGCAACCCTGTGTTGAACAAGTCTGTCAGTGCCGTTTTCCAGCAGTGTGTGTTCACTTTGTGTCTCTGTGTCAGATTTTTTAGCAATAAAGTAGTTTTAATTAAGGCATGCATATTTTTGAGATGTAATACTATCTCACCCTTAAGAAACTACAGTATAGTATAAACATATCTTGTATATGCCCTGGGAAACCAAAACATTTGTGTGACTCACTTTATTGAGATGTTCACTTCATTGTGATGGTCTGGACCTGAACTCACAATGGCTCCCAGATGTGCCCGTACTTATCAGAGCAGGGACCAGTGGGGGATACTGAATAGGTCCTTGAGCTCTCTGAGCCTCAGCTACCTCCTTGGGAAAACAGAGCTAGGATCTCAGAGGAGGAATATGTGAATCTAAACTTGAGTTTGAAAAGCAAAGGGAGGTTCACCTGCAGAGAAGTCACATTTGCTGGGAGGCACCAGCACCAAGGGGGTAACATGTAGGGTTTCAGAAATCATGGAATCCTTTGAGTCAGGGCTCTGTCTTTTCTAGATGGGTGACTCTGAACAAGCTGGGTAGCCCCCTAAAGCCTGTGATTCCTTTCTAAGAAAAGGGGACTGGTTATAGGTGCCTCAAAGGGTTATTATGAATATTAAATCAATGATTGTATGTAAAATCTTAGCGGGTTCAGTACACAGCTAGTGTTTATTGAGGACCAACCTATTTCCTTATGTGTCAGGCAGAGTCCTGGTTGATTTCATATATGGTGTCTCTTAGGCAAAGGCAAGATACCTGCAAAAATATAATGTGCCCCCACCACCCCCCAGCTAGATTGTGAAGAAGCTCTATGACTGGAGCACAGGGTGCTTGTTAGGCAACCATAGTGTCATACGTGCATGGCAATGAGTAGGACTACAGATGATATTGCACAGGCCCCAGGAAGCCTTCAGATACTTTTAGATCCATGCTTTCAAACAATGCTTCTCACATTGAACTGCACAGATTGCTTGGCCTTGTGTTCTACAAACGCGGACTCCGATTCAGGTGGTGTGGAGCAGGGTAGGGAAGGGAGCCGAGACTGTATGGATGCAGCTGGGCTAGACCTCACTTGGAGGTGCATGGGTTTTAGAAGTCTGTGCCTGTAGGCAAGTGGTGCAGAGTACAGATTAGAGGGACTGAGACCAGAAGGGAACAAATTGGGAAGCTGATGGGGTGTGACCAGTGCCTCTACTAGGCACTGCTGGGAGAATGAAGAGGAGGGTACAGACTGGGGAACTTTCAACCTTAGAATCAACAGACACCTGGTGACTTGATCAATAGAAAGAGTGAAGGAGAGACTGGTTCTCCCACCCTTGTGAATGACTTCCATGGTCCTGGTTCCTTGGGTCCAGAGAGCTGGCCCTTCTGGATGTGTAGACATTTTCCTTAGGCCTCTGGAAGGTGTGCACTACTACAGCTTCCCGGAGTGTCCCCCAGGTCTGGGAACAGCTTGTGTGTGCATCAGTGTGAATGGACAGGCACAGGTGTTCCCAGCGTCACCTGCTGCCTGGGTCTGTTCACCATCGTGATGTCAGCCCCTTGTCCCCTCGGGGCCTGCCCTGAACTTCTCTCCCTTCCTGGTACAGACCTCCGTGTTTACTCCAGCCTATGGGTCCGTGACCAATGTGAGGGTCAACAGCACCATGACAACCCTGCAGGTGCTCACCCTGCTGCTGAACAAATTTAGGGTAAGCCTGGCCAGGAGCGGCCTTGCCCCAGGATGCCAGTGATTTGCTGTTCTGTTGGGGGTGGGGTTCTGGGGAAAGTTGCCCGTGGCTCCTGGGCAGAAGGTTTAGCAGGGGTCCTTCTGCTGAGCTTTTGTCTCTCGGATTTCAAGCAAGAGGGGGTTGGGAGAGGGCAGGTTCGTTGTGGCTTGTGTGTGTGTTACTGGGGGTGTAGTTACCGTCAGGGGACCCTCTAGGTTCTCTCCCATCTCAAAGCACTGTGATCTGACTTCCTGTGACTGCCTGTGCAGGTGGAAGACGGCCCCAGTGAGTTCGCACTCTACATCGTTCATGAGTCTGGGGGTAAGTACCTGCCCCACTTCTGGATCATAAAAGCAAAAGGTCTTTGCCTGTTCAGCAAGCCCCCTCCCCACCAACCACCGACTGTACTCCTCCCAGACGGGCTCTGGGCTGGCTTGCCTAGTGGGCTGGGGCACACTGTGCCTCCCAGCATGAATATTTCTCCCCCACCCAAAGCCGGGCACACTATGGAAGCCTTGAGAAGAAGAAAACATACTTTTGGCTTCAAATTTAAAGCACATTAAAATGTTCTTGGATTTTCTAGGTCGCTCAGTACATTAAGTTTAATTCTTTCAGGATTCTGAAAGAGAATCCCACCAAACTGTGGGAAGCCTCCCTCTCCGCCTCTTCCAGTAAATGGATGGGTCCCTAGCTTATTGGCGCTGAGTCAGGAAGGGTGGGGTGCGTGTCTGCATCAGGCCCTGGCCCTCCCATCTCAGCTTTTCTTTCTCCCACCCCCTCAGATCTTGTTTCTCTTCAAGCTACACCTTTGTGGAATGACACCATAGGGGAGGAAAAATATCTTTTCCTTCTACCCATTTAGGTTCATTGGCTGAGGCCCTGTATTTAGATTAACAAAAGACAGATTAAGGAGAAGAACAGACAGAAGTTTGTTAACACTTGCATCATGCATGCCCTTTGGAATATTCAGGGATGAGTGGTTAGAATTTGGGCTTAAATAGCATATTCACAAAAGAGCAGTAAGTTTTTAGGGAAGTGGCAGGACAGAGCAGAAGGGCCTGAGTTTCTGGGGAGGCGAAGGGCGGGAAGGCCACTGCATGGGGAGCTGTCGTCCGCATGGAAGGGCTTCACCGGGACATGCTGTGCAGGTTCCTCTGGTGCCCTCTCCAGACTGAGGAGGGGCTCAGGTTGTCTCTGGTGATTAACTCCATCCTTCCCTGGAGAGGAGTAGGACCACACCTTGACAAATTTATGTCCTGCTTTTCGGCAAATGGGGAGGGCAGAGAGCCTCACTTGCATCTTCTTCTTCTCAATTGCCAGCTGCTCCACTTAATCCTTATGCCAAAGTAGCAGATTTGGGGGCCCTGTTCTGCCTTCCTTCAGCATGAGCACGGATCTCTCAGGGCAGCACTATTAGCGAGGTCTGTGTTCTTAGGGTTCCCTTCGCCCCTAGACGCGCATTTTCTATCAGTTCCTAATCTGGAACAGAGAGAGATGATCCTAATCTGCCGTGATTTTTGTAAACCATCTTCTTTTTCAGAGCGGACAAAATTAAAAGACTGCGAGTACCCACTGATTTCCAGAATCCTGCATGGGCCATGTGAGAAGATCGCCAGGATGTTCCTGATGGAAGCTGACTTGGGCGTGGAAGTCCCCCATGACGTGAGTGGGGGCTGAGGTTGGGGAGGCCTGCTCTAGGGTGAGGGGTTCTTGGGTGCCGGGGCCTACTGAGGACTCCTGGCCAGAGCCCTCTCAGGTGATGTCTCCAGGAGCTCCACACCCTCCCGAAGGGCTCCCAGCCCAGCACAGGGAGGCACCAGCCCTCCCTCTCCCATCAGTGACCGCCAGCGCCAGCAGCTTAGGGGAAAGAAGAATTTGGGTCCTATAAAACCATGGCCCTGTCCTTTTCCTTTCAGGGAAGTAAAGTCTTTTCCTTCATTGGAATGTATTTTGTTGTCATTATGTGAGAGACCTATGCAAAGGGTTTTTAACTAGGCCCTACCTCGCACCTGTGGAAGACAGGCAGCTATTTAAGTCTTACCAATAGCCTGAGTTCTGACCAGACAGTGAGTGCATTTCCAAACTCCTCTGCTTAGAAGACGCTTACAGGGTTTGAACCTCAGGTAGGAGGCCTAGTGACCCCATATCCCTCAGGCTGCTGCAGTTGCATTCCATAGTTAGAAACAATGGTGCTCCCACCTCCCTACCCCCCAGCCCAGAGGGCACCCAATGTGACAAGGCTGCTGTACTGAATGCTCTTCCTAATATTCAGTTTAATATTTCCTCCCAGGGATAACAGTTGCCTTTGAGATAATAATAGGCTCCTGTCCTGGCATCTGTACACAACCCAGCAGTGTGGGGGTGGGGTGGGAAAAGCGGCAGCTCCTTCCGTGGATACAAGATGTTGGCTGGCTGGGCCACTGTGGAAGCCTTGAGGAAAAAAAAAAACATACTTTTGGCTTCGAATTTAAAGCACATTAAAATGTTCTTGGATTTTCTAGGTCGCTCAGTACATTAAGTTTGAAATGCCGGTGCTGGACAGTTTTGTTGAAAAATTAAAAGAAGAGGAAGAAAGAGAAATAATCAAACTGACCATGAAGTAAGCAGCACTGAAACAGCCAGTCATGAGTCCTGAACATCAGGGCAGGTCTGCAAGGCACAGCACCAGTGCCAGCTGGGAGGTCTCTCTCCTTCATGGGCACCGGTGCCCTGGCATGGGAAGGCCTGCTAACCCTGGCTCTCTGGCATCACCCTCTGGCCCCCTGCTTGGTATTGCCACCACGCTGGGGTGACAGCTTGCCAAAACGGTGGGACACAGCCCTGATCACCCATCCAGCCTTGGCATCCTCACCAGCATAGGCATGAGCTGCAGAACACCTGGCAGGAGACTCAGGCAGGAACCCAGGTGGGCGCTGGGTCAAGCTTCTGAGGTCTGCTAGTGATGCAGCTCCAAGGAGCAGGCATGCTGAGGCAGACTTGGCTTGGTCGGGGCCTTTCATCCTAGTGGGAATTCTGAGCCTTCTCCAAAGTGGCAGATGTTGGAACTCCCAGCCTCAGCTGATGTTTTCAGGTGCAGAGGGCTAGTTCAATGAAAAGGTGAGCAGGTGTCACCTGCCAACTCCTGGGGACACCACGCCAGGGTCCGGCTGCATGAGGTTAGCCAGGCTGTAGTCCCAATGACGTCTCCCCCTCAGCAAAGTGAACTGTGGTGCAGGACTTGTGGAGGGCACCCCACCCAGGGCTGGCAGGGAGGCAGCTAGGAAGCAAAGGGCAGGAGCTCACTGAGAGGGCCTGGGGTGGGTAGGAAAAGGACGGTTATTAGCTTCTGGTTGAATGGCCCACGGAAAGCCACAACCTCCAAAGGCTCCTGTCTGTGTAGCCAGACCCCACACAGACAGAGGAGACCAAAGTCAGAGGGAATCTTCCACTCTGCAGTCGGTCTTGACCCTGTAGGGTTTGAGAGCTGAAAGGGATCTGGGGTCAACTAGTGGGTCCACTTAACATACAGAGTGGACACTGAGGCCCAGCACAAGGAAGGTTGCCGCACAGCTTATGGCATAATCTGGGCTGAAACATGGGCTTCCTGATTTCTGCCCTACCGCCTTGTCCACTCCACTGTGCTATTGTCTGTATTAGAGTCTTTGCAATAGAAATGGCAACACTCTGCTTTGATGCTCTGTGCAGTCCGCAGCCCGGTTTGACTGCTCCTCATGAGATGCAGGCCACAGCCTTCTCTCTCTTTGGCAGAGGAGAGATGAGGCTGCTGCAGGGATCTCCTGAGCTGGCCATCTGCAGGTCCCTCGCTCTGCTGCCCACCTCCCTGCCCTGTCCAGCCTCAGTGAGTCCTCTTGGTGATGTCTCCCTCCAGGTTCCAAGCCCTACGTCTGACGATGCTGCAGCGCCTGGAGCAGCTGGTGGAGGCCAAGTAACTGACCAACACCTGCCTCTTCCAAAGTCCCCAGCAGTGGCAGGTGCACACTGAGCCCTGGTCGCTGGTCCCGGCCGGTCACATTGACTGATGGCCACCGCCTGAGGAATCTAGTGCCTGTGCGTCTACCTGTCTGAAGCCTGAGCCCCATGATTCCCACAGCCAGCTCTTGGTTCCGACATGAGCACCCACAGGAAGCCGACTGAGGCCTGAGGGGCTAGGAACTTGCTGGGTCAGATCTGTGTGGCCAGCCCTGTCCACACCATGCCTCTCCTGCACCGGAGAGCAGTGCTGGCCCAACACCTGCAGCTTTAGCTTCATCCGCTTGCTCAGTGCCTGTCCCGGAGACCCTGTGGATCCACAAGCCCCTATCCTCTTCCTTCATATGAGATTCTTGCCTGCCCTCATATCATGCTGCCCCACAGGAACACTGCTGGGAAAAGCAGGGCCTGCCAGCAGGTATGAGATCTAGCCTGCTTTCAGCTGTCACCTCACCACAGTGTCCCCGGCTTCTAAGCCTCCAATGTCACCCTGTGAGTCTGGCGCAGCTCAGCCCCAGCACAGAGGTGAGATCAGGAATAAGGCCACAAGTATCTCACTTTCTCTGCAGAAATCAGTCTTTACTTCATCAGAGAGACCTAAAGGGATTCTTACAAGGAGCTTGCTGCAAGAAACACGGCCATTCAGTCACATTGATGAGGGTCCACATGGCATTGAGAGGGTGCTGCCCTGTGTGGATGAGAGTCCACGGCTGCCCAGCAGCAGCTCCGGAAGTCTGTGCTCAGCCCCATCACCACTGTCCAGTGGATGCCTGTGTACCTCTTGCCTTTTCTGGGCTTGTGTTTCTCTCTTCTAGTGGGTGGGGATGACTTTCAACACTTCCCTGGAAGGAAGAATGATAAGGAGAAATGTCTGTTTTGAGGAAAGGGCTTTGAATTCCCTAGGGCCGGATACTGAACAATTTGTGTTTGTGACTGATGGAGAATTTCAGGAATGAATGAGACAGCCTTTGCGAAACTATGCAACAGTTTACATCAGTCATGTGAAGTATTTGTCTAAAACAGAGCAAACTGAAGACCAAATTATTCTCCTGTTGAGGTCCATGGATGGCAGATTTAAAGGGAAGAACCATAAAGGCTTGCAAAGATAGGAGAAGCTCCATCTCTAAAGCATGCAGAAGCTCCTCACGGGTGCCCATCAAGAGCAGAGCTTGGAAGCCGCCATGCTGTGCGGAACTGCTCGTCAGGGCAAATGTCACAGCAGGATTTCCCCAACCCAGCTCCATCATCACAGACACAGCTGCAAGGGAGGCCTGTTCACTGTTTTGGCGACTCTGCCCTCCTTTGGCAGCATAGATCCTTAGGTGCTCAATAAAGGCGTGCTGTATTGAACTGAAGAAGTGAGAACCAAGCTTTCTTTTTTTTTTTTCTTTCTCTGCGTCCACCCTGACTCCCTGCTCTAACTTCTGAAACTCTTATCCTAAAGGATGTGTGGCAGAAGAGCCACAACTCGCTGCTCTAGGAGCCGACATGACTCCTTCATTTCTGTGCATGCCCTGAGGACTAGGGTGGTGCCTGTGGAGAAGCTGCCATGGAACATGCAGGCGTCACTGGTGGGAGCCTAGAGGTGACCTGGATGATGAGCAATAGAGTCACCCTGAGCCACAGAATCTTAGCATCAGGAGGGCCCCAAGAATCTTCCAGGCCAGGGGCTCAGGTGGGATGGAAGCAGGGCCTAGGAGAGGATACAAAACAAATCAAACAGGAGCTCCCAGGTAACTGCACTCCCAAGCTATTATTTACAACCTCAGGTGTAGGACAGCTCCTGTCCCATTGTTCAGCTGTAACTGAGTGACGGCCTTGTGCCAGGCCTGTGCTCAGCCCTGGAGGCACAAAGATGGAGCCAGTCTGTCCTGTGTCTAGGGGTCTCCTCATCAGGAGAAGAAGGCCAGACACTGGGAGGGTCAGGAGATAGCTGAGCAGTGAGCCGGCAAAGCTTCTGGGAGTGAGGTGAGGCCGAGGCAGAGTTGGCTAAGGAGTGCATGTGGTGTCACAGGTCAAGATGCACCTGCCAGCCAGGAGCAGGCCAGGTCCTGGCACACAGGAAACCAGTGGAGCAGGAGACCCTCTCTAAGCACCAGCCTGTTTGGTTGGTTGGTTTGGTTTTGCAAGTTATTACAATATTACTTAAGACCTTTTTGGATAAGTGTCACTTTTAAGGTAGGTGTTATCAATCTAATTTCTGAACATTATGGGTCAGAAAAATCACTAGCAAGTGGCTCAGAAAAAGGGAAAAGGTACACTTCTGCAATCAGCTGAGGAGTTCACACCTTTTTTTTTTTTTAATCAACATGATATTTGGCAATCTGAAAAGCTGCAAATTCAGCTCACCTCAACCCCATAATTTCAAAGGTTAGAGGCTGGTCTCTGTGGTTTCATACTGGTTCCTGTGGGGAGCTCCCGCTTTCTTTCTCCATAGAGCTTAGGGTATTTCTCATATGCCCCGTTGGCTACCTAGTGTCTCAGGTTATAAACATATTCGAAGGTAAAGCAAAGATCCCTAAGGGAGAGTGTTGTCTCCTAAAATAGGACTGTCTTGCCAGCACAGGCCTCAAGAACCAGAGAGAATAATAAACAGCACAGGATGAAATCAGCATGATTGCAAAAGGACTGGACTCAGGAAAAACAAGTTTGTTTGCCCAGAACAAATTACCAGAAGGGATCAAAAACATCTTGTTTTTCCTCAGTGATAACCATATGCTACCTGCTTGGAATGTTTACCAGAAAATGGAATAAGGGCTTCCCACTGGCAAAATAGAGCCAGGGTTCACCCAGGATACATCTGGCCCCTTAGTCCCATGGAAACAAGGCCCAAAGCATATCCAGTCTGACCAGACGATTTGTGGAGGAACCAGCAGTGCAAAATGTGTCCCTGGTGTGTAGGACGCAGGTGCCTTGCAGCTGCAGAGGGGCAGCGGGATATCCTTGCCAGGTGCAGTGGTGGGCAGCAGCCCCCTGCCCTCAGTTCCTCAGTGGAGATCAGACAGGAAGCTTGGTCGATCAGAGCCAAGCAACTGAGTATAAAAACAACCAGATGCATGGGCTATATTTAGGCCCTGAGAGCTGCGATTGTTTGGGGTCAGGCTAGCTGCTCACATGCCCTGCCCGAGACTCATGTTGTGCAGGGTGGGGCCCTGTGCCCTCCTGGTCAACTTTTAACAGATATGTTTTCTCAGACCTAGAAATGGGAATTCCCAGGATTTTCTTTCCCAGAGAGTCCAAAGGAAACAGAAAGCCAAGTCTCCAGCTTGGTGGAAAGAACCATTGTTCAGGATCCCTGGGCTGAGAGTTCTTGGTGGGAGACGGACCACTCTAATTACTGCACATGAGCCACACCTATAACTGCCTTTCTGGCACTTGGGCTGGGGATCCATGTTGCCAAACACAGACCCAAGGCAGCGCGTGTGTGTGTGTGTGTGTGTGTGTGTGTGTGTGTAAGCCAGTGGGGTGCAGGGGACAAAGACATAGGAAAATGAAACTGTCTTGCCAGGACTTTGCTCACCCCAGAAGACTCTTCTTCCTAGAATGAACCCTTCAAATACCACTGGGCTCAGGGGCACACTGGCCCCTGCTGGGTAGTTTCCCAGAGACGCCCCAGCCACTAAGGGATCTAGCCTCTCTTGGGCCAGAATCCCCAGAAATATGTGCAGAACAATTCCCAGACTGTGTCCACCCCGTGGCTCCCACACCCTTGTTTCCCTTTCTCCCTTGTGTTTTGTAAATATCATGTGTGACCATTTTCAATAATTTGCATAAAAATTGCCTAGAATTCCATTTGGAAGATACACTGTTATAGAAAGGTTAATAGGCTCTGGAGCCAGACTTTCTGATTTCAAAGTCTGTCTTTGCCACTTATAAATGTGCATGACCTTGGGCGAGTTTCTTGCCTCAGTTTTCTCATCTGTGAAATGGGGATTCTGTGTGGAAGAAAACAAACTCAAAGTGCTTTCTACTATTCTTTCACTCAGCAGCAATAATCACAAAAGACTTCTGTGATCAAATGGGGTGGGAGGTTCTCCCCACACACCAACCAAGCAATCATTCTGCAGGGACACCAGCTGGGTGTCCTCTAATTCAATTTTGACACCATCTACTTGGAGATAGCATCACTTCTCATAGGTTGAGGGCTCAGTCCCATAAGGTGGTCTCCACCCTTCCCATTAGTTACAAGCCCTGGCCTCTGGAACTTGTGAACTACCCACTTTAAGTTGGGATTCCCATGACCCCCTCCTTGGGTTAATTTGCAAGAGTGTTCACAGAACTCAGTGAAACACATTTTCTGGTTTATTACAAATGATATTCCAAAGGATACAGAAAAAGAAATGCGTAGAGTAAGGTATGAAGAAAAGGGTGCAAAGGGTGCAGAGCTTCCATCCCCTTCCCCTTTGCATCCCCCAACCCCAGGTGCCACCCTCCAGTAACATCCATGTGTTCAAGTATCCAGAAGCTCTCTGAACCCAATCCTTTTGGGGCTTTTATGGAGACTTTGTAACATACGCATGAATGATTAATTCATCAGCCATTGGCGATCCACTTCACCTTCAGTTGCCCTCCTCCCCAGATGTTGATAGGGTGGAGCTGAAATTGCCATCCTTTTATTCCTGCCATGGTCTTTATAGTGACCAGCCCCATCCTGAAGCTACCCAGGGGCTGCCAGGCATCAGTCAACTCATTAGCATATAAAACGACATCACTTTGGAGATTCTAAGGATTTTAGAAGTTGTATGTCAGGAAACGGGTAGAAGACCAAGTATGTATTTCACAATATCACAGGATAATAATAATTCCTATCTCTTAAGGTTGGTGGAGGTACATTAGTCAACTTTAATGCAATAACAACACCAAGAATCTCAGTGTTACAAGAGCATTTGTTTCTCTAACGTTACGTGGGACTGTTGTAGCTACATGTGAGCTTCTGTGGCTCTGCTCCATGTGTCTTATCATCCTGGGTCCTAGACTAAAGGAACAGCCCCGACTTGGGACATACTATTCTCAAGGCAGAGGGAAAGAGCAGAGTCCTGGCAGAAACACAATGACTCGAAGCTTCTTCTGGGATGTGGTGTACCCCTTGCATCCAGTCACATGCAGTTGGCCAGTTGAAATCAGTGGTCAAGTCAACATCAGCAGGACGGGCATGTGGTTCACAAGGAGGCACCAGAGTCACACCACAAAGTGCAGGGACCAAAACCAGAGAAGGTGGAGCAAACTCTCAGGAACAATCATGCCTCAGGAATCTCACGTGAGATCCTCAAATGCTGCAAACAGTGTGCGGCACACAATAAGCACTCAGTAAGTGTTAACTATTATTATATTAATAGCTAAGCTGAAGGCATAAAACCCTACCTGCTTTCTCTCCTTGTCTTTTTCCCATTCTCCTTTACCCTCCTCTCTCTCTCGTATCTTTCTCCGGCTCTCCCTCCTCTCCATCCTTACTGCCTAGGACTCTGTTTACACTTAGAGACACACACCCCTTTATTTCCTGACCTTCATCTCTCTCTTTTTAAAAAATCCATCCTTGTTTACCCGATGCTTTAGTCGACATACCTCTGGGCCTTCTATGGCTGGCCCAGTTGTTTTCAGGTATAGGAAAAAGGGATAATCCACCTTTATGTAGACATGAAAAGAGTTAGTTTTAATTAGTAACTACCTTACTAACAAAAGGTTTTTTAAAATTATCTTTTATTTTAGTGTACATAGGTCACGTTTCTAGGCAATTTTTATGCAAATTGTTGAAAATGGTCACATATGATATTTACAAAACACAAGGGAGAAAGGGAACAAGGGTGTGGGAGCCAGGGGGTGGACACAGTCTGGGAATCGTTCTGCACATCTCCCAACAGGTCACGTTTGCTCCTGACACTTTTCTTAAACCATTTCTACATATCTGGCCATTGCTCTTTACCCCCAAACCCTCCAACCACCAGCATCAACCAACTTATAATAATTTAATAATAAAAGTAACAGCAATGACTGTCATTTCTTCTGTGTTATACATTGTGCTAAGTGCCTTACATTATCTCATTTAATCACTGCAATAGTCCAGATACTCTCTAGATTGTGAGTGGAGCTTCTTTGTCCAGACCTCATTCAGCTTTGTGCTTTGCCATATGCAGAGACAGCTCCCTACAGAGCAGAAAGCCTCAGCTTAACAGAATGAACCTGTGACTTAGTTTAGCCTCCACCAACAACCCACTGTATTACTTCAGGCAGGTCAGCCTCTCTTGCCTCAGTTTACGGATTTGCAAGACAGATATGATAATCTGTGCTTCATGACACTGTGGTGAAGATGAATAACCAGAAGACAAGATGTAAAAGCACTTTGTAAACAAAAAGGCATCTTATAAATTCATTCATTCAGCAAATATTTACTGAGTGCCTGTTCCCTGCTGAGCACTTATTACCACTGCAGACACAATAAAGAACTAAAGAGACAGATCATGACAGGCATCGTGTGCCACTGCAAGGCCCTTGAGTTTGCCATAATAAGTTGGGAAGTCTTTGAAGGTTTTGAACAAATGAATGACATGATCTGACTTAGGTTTAAGAGGATTACTCTGGGGTTGTGAAGAGACTGTACGGCAACCAGTCAGGAAGCCAGTATAATAATCCAGAAGGTGGATGAAGGTGGCTTGATGGTTATAGCAGTGGAAGTGTTGAAAGTGGCTCGATAATGAATATATTTTAAAGATGAAGCCAACAGAATTTGCGGATAAATCACAGGTGAGTTTTGGATGAAAAAAAGAGGCGACAACAATGACATCAAGGTTTTTGGCCTGAGCAACTGGAAAGATGATGGGATCTTCATCCATCCCTGGGAAGAAGACTGTTGCAAGAACAGGTTAGGTAGATATCAGGAATTCATTTTGGGGTATGTTAAGTTTGGGATGTCCATTACACATGCAAATGCAGCTTTTGAGTAATCAGTTCGATATACAAGTCTAAAGTTCAATAACATTCACGTCCCACGGTCAGACTGGAGTTACCAATGCGGGAGTCTTCAGCATGCAGCATTAGAAGCCAAGAGGTGGAGGAGTTCCCCACGGAGTGGGGGAACTCGGAGGTCAGCTGGTCAGATGATTGAGCACGGCCGGGATGGCTGAGGAGGAGCCTGGAAGGAAGAAGAACCAAGAGAGATCATTACTAATGAGCAACAAAAGGGGTGTGTTGAAATCAGACTTTGGAACCAAAAAGAACCTCTCCAATTCTGGGTCGTCCGCTTACACACGGTGAACGGAGCAAATTTCTTCTCTGAGCCTTGGTTCCTTTCCTGTAAATGGAATATAACCGCTCCCATCTTACAGGTGCTTTTCGGTGATAATTAAATAAGGTGACTTCGTGAAAAGTACCAGGCTCTCAAAAAGCTCAGTATTTGTAGAAAGTATGCAGTTTCTAGGTTGGAGAAGCCAGAGTTTGTTTTCAAAAGCCTCGACTACACACAAGGGCGGTTACAGCTCTTGAGGTCCTAGGGGGGTCACAGGACGCCTTCCGTGTGGGGGCGGGGGGAGGAGAAAACAAACCCACAAGAAAAAAGGAACAACGCTTTCGGGTGGGCCCGGGACCATAGAGGGTCGCTCCGCCTCATTCCTAGAGCGACCGCGGCGGCGCCAGAGCGCGGCGAGGCCCTCACTTCCGGCGGCGCGGGAGGCGCCCAGCGAGCCAGGATGGTGGCTGGTCCCGCGCGGTGAGTGGGCCTGTGGCAAGTGCGGCGCTTGGGGCCCGCGTCGGATACTCGGGTCCGCTTGGGAGCGCGCTGGCCGTAACGAGGGCGGCGCGGGCCGGGGCGATGGCGTGGCTGGCGTCTCCGGCCTCCGGGCTGTGCCTGGCCGCCGGGCGGGGGCGGGAGGGCCACGCGGGCTCAGGGTGGGGCCGCGGCCTGCGCGGCGGGCGGGCCGGGTCAATGAGGAGCGGCCGGCGGAG
>NW_016810331.1:1286187-1291473 GCF_001698545.2 Rhinopithecus bieti
CGGGGAGGCTTGGACTGGGGGTCCCCCGGCAAGGCGCGGCCCGCGAACCGGTCGGGTGAGCAGCAGCCCCGGCCCCTTCCGTCGCTCGGAGTGTTCGAGGACTAGATAACGTGGAACAAATGCTTAGGCGGCACAGGGCTGCTCTGAGCAGTTTTCAGATTCAGACTCATTGCAACTTCTAACATCCTGATGGTGTTGCCACTTTATCATTGCCCTCCCCATTTTACGAGGAAACTGAGGCACATTCCAGGTAGCTGGGTGTGCAGGAACAGCAGCTTATGTCACTCAGGTTTAACTTGGTGCTTGCCCCTGCTGCGGAGCTATGCAAAGCACGGGTCGCCGGGCTGCCACTAAGACTACAGGCTCTGGGGTCAAACTGCTAGGATCTGGGAACCCGGCCAGTGCCTTCTAGCATTGTGCCCTCGTTTCCTTAACTTCGAACGGAAATAACTGTATAAAGGTGCCGGGAGAATTAAAGAGCTAGTACAGAATCAAGTTACACAGTGTCTGGCACATACTACCTATTAGAGTATGATTGCCTCATCCGTAGGTGGATTTGACAGTCCGAGTTTCTGACTACATCTGACTTCCATCGTATTAAATGCATGTACTTTTAAAAATATGTATAATGACTATTATAGTTACTAAAAAAAAAAAACCCAACAACACCAACACCATGTACCAAACTAACACAGTGTCTCCTGTGTGGTAGATGTTCTGTAAATACTTGCTTAAGTTAAGGACTGGGTAGTGCTAACTGTAATCTTGTGTTATATGCAGCTTGCTCTTATGCTAACCATAATTACAGCTGATGTAATTATTAAATATCCAGATAAAGTCCTGGGCCTAAAGTCTCAATTATACAATAAGATGAAAGGAAGGCAAGAAAAATGATGTTTTTGTTTTCATTTATTTGCTTTACATGCTTGTATGCAAAGAAACCCAGAGTAATTGTTTCTGTTTTAAATTCCACATTCTGACAAGAGATAATGAAAAATAGTTCCAATAATTGTATTGCTTTTGAAGTTCTAGATTTTCCCACACTGCCAGCTATGTGGGGTTTGTAGGGATTTTTGTTGGTTTGTTTTGGCTGTTATTGTAAATAGCCACAAATCAGCCTTATAAATAAATAAAATCATTTCAGATTTTGAATTTTGCAGCATTTGGGTATTCTAAAAATTCCATCCTACTTTTAACATGTAAACTCATTTTCTCCCCGCTCTCCTTTTCTTGTGTCCTACCTACCATGCTCTTTTCTACTCAGTTTCATTCCACTATCTGGTAAAAGTTCTTTTGCAGTTTTCCTCTCTCCGAAAACAATACTTTTGTTTTGGATTTTCAACAGATTGCTTTCTTGGATCATTAGGATCTATAAAAACCAATAATAAAGCGTGTCTTCATAGACTAAGTAAACCTACCACTCCCTCTAGAGAAGTTTCAATTTTCAAAACACTTTATGCTACAGAATTAGAGCTAAGCTGTCATCTAGAGCTATGGAAATCGAATGCTAAATACAGATAAACAAGAATATATCATAAAGTAGTATAATGTGTCATTTCTTATTCATTTGGATACTTTAGGCAGTTACTAGTGAGTAGTTTAACATGGAACTAAATACTAAAACATAGTGATATTCTATTACACAAATTTTGATTGTCTTTTGGAGTCATTCCATTCCCATTAAGATTTACCATATCTCCATTTTTTAGTCCTTCAAAATTATGTACTCATTTGGTAATGCCTAGAAAATTTATATTTCACCTCATCACTTTTTTTTTGTCCTGTCCCAATAGACAAACTCCAGTGGTAAACTCAGTCAAAATTTGGTGATATTTGTTAAGCTTAAACTCTGGAATTGTTAGAATTACTTTGCAAGTATTTCCCCCCATATTATCTTTGTTTGCATTTATACTTTTTAAATTTAAACATGAATGCAATTTTGGTGGGTTGAAGAGATATTAAAATTGAATAATTAACAGATATCTATATTTTTTTTCTGATCATCTATACTTTTTTTTCCCCTTCTACACACAGAAATTCTGAGCTGTGCACCGCTAGGAAATGAAACACTAGTTCAGAAGAAGCCTGTAAACTCTCTTACAAATACATTTGGTTATTCACCATGAGGTTAGCAAAGCCTAAAGCGGGTATTTCTCGGAGCTCAAGCCAAGGAAAGGCCTATGAGAACAAGCGCAAAACAGGCCGGCCGCGGCAGAAGTGGGGCATGACTATTCGATTTGACTCAAGCTTGAGTAGACTCAGAAGAAGCTTGGATGACAAACCCTATAAATGTACTGAATGTGAAAAGAGTTTCAGTCAGAGTTCAACTCTTTTTCAACACCAGAAGATCCATACTGGAAAGAAATCCCATAAATGTGCTGATTGTGGGAAAAGTTTCTTTCAGAGTTCTAATCTCATTCAGCATCGACGGATCCATACTGGGGAAAAGCCCTACAAATGTGATGAGTGTGGAGAAAGCTTTAAACAGAGCTCAAATCTCATTCAGCACCAGAGAATTCATACTGGAGAAAAACCCTATCAGTGTGATGAGTGTGGCCGGTGTTTCAGCCAGAGCTCCCACCTTATTCAACATCAGAGAACCCACACCGGGGAGAAACCCTACCAGTGCAGTGAATGTGGCAAATGTTTCAGTCAGAGCTCTCATCTGAGGCAGCACATGAAGGTGCATAAAGAAGAGAAGCCTCGTAAAACCCGGGGCAAAAATATCAGGGTGAAGACTCACTTACCCTCTTGGAAAGCTGGTACAGGAAGGAAGTCTGTGGCTGGTCTCCGTTAAGTATAGGGCTTTTTGACAGCTTTTTGAGCCCTCTTGAGAAAAAATAAAAAATGAAAGGAATCTTTTTTAGAAATAGAGATGTTTTATAGTAGATCACTTAATACTGGATCTTTTGCTAGTGTGAAAACATTGGGAATTTAATGACATTGAGCTGAAAGAAATTACGTGAGTCCAGCTACCCTCATTTCTGTTTTATGTGACATGGAGCACAAAGAACTGAAAATACGTTTTGAGGGAGCATGACATTGTTGACCTCATTTGAAATTACTTCCATTTTCAAAAACCATCATGATTTGCAGATACATTTTGAGAAAAAACATCATGTTTTGAGGATACATTTGTGAAAGTGCAGGCGTGCCAATGATTACTCAGTTTTAGGACTTTCTGTGGAAGAAAAAATTAAAAGGGAGAAGAAATTAATTCCACTACTTTTGAAGTTCTGCAACAGATGAGATTTTGTTTGTAAAGTTTTGTAGTATATTAACCATTGGTTTATGACTCCAGATTCAACATATTAAAATGTATTCAAGCTCACAGATTTTTAATCAGTAAGGCCCATCTATATTATTCTTTTATTTCTTCTCCTTGTGGACAGCTGTTTTTTAAAGGAGTAAGGATTTCCCTGTTTGTTTTTGTTTGTTTGTTTTTTAACCAAATTCTTAGAGATGCTATAGAATCTAAATGAGAACTGAATTGAACCTTAAGTCTCGTATTCCTACTAATAGAGTTCTTTGTGATGGTAACTGCTGTGTCATTTGTTTTCCACAAGTTGGGATGGATTCATGTCGATCCAACCCCATGTCCTTGACCTCTTCTGGCATTCTCTTGTGCTCTGACAAACTGAGCCAGCCTTTTAGATCTACATGAATAAACGAACTGTTTTACCAAGAAAAATCTCAGCTTGCTTTCTGCTAATTAAAAACCTACAATTTACACACCTCCCTGCCTTCAAGACTGTGAGCTTTAGATAGCCCTGCTTAAATGTTTGTCAACAACAAGAGTCATGTAATGTGTCAGTGCATTGTAGCTCCTTTGAAATTTAACTCTTTCTGTTACATGAATTGTTTTAAGGAGTCCGACAAACATGTTTATTCACTTCCATGAAAATGGTGCCAAGTGTCAGACTCTGATGAGCCCTCAGCTCAGGTTTTAATTTTTATTGAATGCTAACATTCTTCTGATTTTTTGGTATCTTTTATATCGGTTTCTGCTGTATTAATGACAATTATTCATGAAAATAAAAAATGAAATATTTTGTATACTACTACCTTCTGTTTATTTTTCTCCTGGGGAATTGCTTTAATTATTTAGACACTAGATCTAAAATCACAGCTTTTGGATGGATCACTTGTTTTGCCTGTTTTTGATTTCCTCACACTTGAACTTTGCCTTCCTCCTGGCCTTGCATTTGAGCATAGGGCCATAGAAGTTGGCCTTGTGATGACCTTGTTGACAAGTGTCATTCAGCAGAATATTCACAAGGTGTTTTGTAAGCATGAGGTGATCACAGTATTTTACGAAAGAAGTGATCTTTGGCCGCCCTATTACATCCAAGTCACCCTTTGGCAGGACTGTGACTATGGGGCCCTTTTGAGGATTTATTAATGCTCTTCCCATTAGTTTTGTGTCTGGAATATTTTCAGGCCAGGGCCAACACTTCTTTCGTAAATTTCAGGAATTTGCCCATTCTGACAGCAAACGGCTGTGCACAGTAGTGACATTAAAAATAATTTAACAAGCAGTATGCCCTTCAGGACAGCAGAAGAACTGTCACAGACTAAGGTCTCTTGTGTGCTTTGAGCATGGGGATGCATTACTCTGTTCCTCCACTGTGTTGGGGAACGTGGAGAGGAGCACAGATAAGGGATATTTTTGGTTAATAGAGCTCTGGACCAGTGGGAGATAGATGGAGCCAGGCTTGATCTAGAGATGTCCTAGGGTTTTCAGAGTGTAGTGACTATATGGGATTTGGGATTATCTTCCTTGGGTAGAAGGTATATTGTGTGTGGAAGGAGGAAAGAGGGATATTTGTTGAGCAAATATCTAAATGTTCGCCCCATGTTTCCTGGCACCCTTACAGTGCTGTGAGAAACACTAGGTCAGGCCATTTGAGTTGGTGATGTTTTTAAAAGCTGTTGTGTGATTCTCTGTGCTCATATTTCCCAAGCCAAAGTGGAGCTGACATTTAGGTAGTTCCTGAGCCTCTTGCCAACCTGCTTTGGGTATCACATGAGTGAGAAATAAACTGTTGAGATAGGCCACAGATTTCAGTGTAGATTTGGTACCTGTCGTGATTGATGCACCCATCCTGCTGTTTTTGTGCATCTCTGGACCCAATCATCCGTCTTAAAAGTTATATCCTTTCAGTGGCCTGATGAGAAAAAACAGCTTTTGAGGTTCATAGTTGAGAAACAGTGCCTCGCCTCCCCACATTCTGTTTCTAGCCGATACCCTGTAATACTTCCTTTTTTTTTTTTTTTTTTTTTTTT
>NW_016810331.1:1291683-1307567 GCF_001698545.2 Rhinopithecus bieti
TTTTTTTTTTTTTTTTTTTTTTTTTTTTGCCTGGGGACCCTTTTCTTTGTTCCTTACTGAGACTTAAAGGCAGCATTAAAGCTTGTTTGTGTGTTTTATTTGTATTCCGTGACTGTGGCCTGGGGTGAAAGTCCCCACACATAGAGTTGCCGGAATGTCCTGTGATATCAGCCCTGGAAGTTGAAAATTTGTCTTGAGACTAATATGCTGTCCTCAAACATGGGAGAAAGGGGTGCGTGTCCCTCCACCATGCACAGTCTGAGTGCAGCAGGACCCATGAGAGGATGCTGAGTGGGTGCCAGGAGGACTCACCTCCAAGAGCAAGAGCCTCCGGTCCCTGTTCCACATTGATTTCAAACAGACCAACCAGCTTGGAGAATTGAAATTCTCAATTGCAGTCATGATGAGCTGAAGACCAGAGGACCTTCCTCCAATTTCCTGGTCCACATGAAGCGCTAGATTGTAATGTAACCCTAGATATGTTGAGGGAACTCCAAAGTAGGATTTCTCACCACATTGGTAAAATAGGGGGACTGCCTGTTTTAATCTCATTTAGCGATAAGTATGATGGCTGTTTCCTAAATTCAGAGTTCTGTAGTAAACTGATAACAGATTCTTTTCTGTCATTTTTCAAATAAAGCATTGTGACATCTGGTAAAATAATTACTTTTGTTTTTCTTGTTTTATTGTTCAGAAGAAGCGCAAAAGAATCCAGACCAGTTTAAAATTGATACATTTTACTGCTGAGTGATGGAAAGAGACAAAAATGACAGAAACATTATTCATAGCTGCATTCCTTACAGTAAAACCAAGCACAAATAGCTGTATTGCTTAGAATCATTGCATTTAAATATAGCAATATCAAATCTTTCATAGTCTTTATGGATGATATTTTTTTCCTTTGATCCACATGGTTGGTAATGTGTCAGAATAGATTCAGCAATTTAGTCCTACTAAGTAATGGCATTTTATAATTCTAGTGTTATAATATCTGACAGTATTTTACTTAGAACTTTTACATCAATATACATCAACTGACTTAGTTGTAAGTTTCTTTTTGTATGTTATCTTTGTCATAAATGTCAATTACATCGTAGAGCATTTCAAGAACTGTGTCAAGTTCATAATACTAGGTTACAAATGTGTTACGCTACATCCCAATTGTCAAGAGACCTCTCAGGCACAGATTTTTGAATTCAGGAATTCAGGATGGGTATGCCAATTTAAATGAAGCTTCTGAGATGAATAACCTTAAATCCCAGAGAGACCCTGGTTGTATCTTTATGTTCAGGGCAATCTAAATGGGTCCCCTAGGATACAAGAAGCCTCTCTATTCAGTGGGATTAAAAGGCTAAATATCGGAATTTAGGCAGGTGAGTCAAAGAGGGGACACTATAATGATTCGGGGACAAACAGTCATGAAGAGAAGCTCAGGTTCAGTGAGAAAACTGAAGCCATTCAGTTTTCCACATAGTTTAATATAGCTAGTTAGACTTTCTGTTATGTCCATGTTTCTTCTTTGCCTGATAAGTTAGTTCACCAATTCGGTTTAACCCAGCACCTGCATTCCATTTTCTCTATTAGAATAATTGGTCTGGTTTCTCTTTTTCTGGCTAGACTTTGGCTGAAAGGACAATAATAAGAGAAATAAAACTACAAGGAGCTACTATTTCTTATGTATCAAAATGACCAATAGTGTAAAACCTACTCTGTTGGTGAGGCTGTGGAGAGCTAGCCAAACTCAGACACTGACGGTGGGATACAAAATGTTACAACCCATACTGAGGAGGGATTTGGCAATATCTAGCAGACGTATATGTGCATTTTACTCTCTGATCCAGAAATTATGTTTCCAGAGATTGTTTCCAAAGATACAGTACCAACAATATAAAACAATGTATACACTTGGCTGCACATTTTTATAGAAAAGACTCATTTCTCAGGCATCTGGCTCCAATGGAGTGTCATATATTTGTTCGATAATGGGCTTTTTATGATGCTCTCATGACCTTTCTTGTGTTGTAGCTGTACCATACGTCATTTTCAGAGGTCAGCTTGCCTCGTTTTGTACAGGACCCAGAGTGTAGTTTAATAAGTGCTCTCAAGGAGATTAAGTGTCACTGCTGATGCAAACCAGCAAATTAAATTCCCAGGCTCAGCTGGAAATACTTCAGCCCAGTGAGGGCGCTGCATAAGAGGAAATAGCCACATCAAGACTTCATTGTTAGAAAACAGACTTTTTCTATTTGACGTTACATAAAACTGTCACTAGATGGCAGCAAAGCAGAGATCATGGAAAACAGCCTGTCCTGTAGTTTCTCCACATTCAACTTGTGCAGGTTGAGTGTCCCTTATCCGAAATGCTGGCGACCGGAAATGTATCAGAATTCAGATTTTTTTTTTTAATCATTATTTGGGAATATTTGTATATACATGATGAGATATTTTGGGAATGGGACTCAAGTCTAAACACGAAGTTCATGTGTTTATTATACCCCTTGTATACATAGCCTGAAGGTAATATTTTTAATAATTCTGCGCATGAAACAAAGTTTTCACTGTGACCTATCACATGAGGTCAGGTGAGGAATTTTCCACTTGTGGCGTCACATTGACATTCAAAAAGTTTCAAATACTAGATTTTCGTATTAGGGATGCTCAATCTGTGTTTTCCTTTGAAAATACCATGCTCAAAATGTAGAGACTACTCTTTACAATCAACTAGGGTTCAGTTAAATGTCTGAAAATACAAGCATAATTTTAAAAATTGAGCACATTTTAGTCAAATTACCTGAATGTCATTTCTATTTCCACTGTAACTTAGATGTTTAATAACTTACAAGACACAGGAGGATAGGCAAGCCCTTTTCTTATCCTGGTAGAAAAAGAAATTATCCAAAGTGTTTACTAAACAAATAATAGCTATTTTCTCAGTTTCTCTCTTTTGCTCTTTTCTACAGTCAGCTCCATGAAAGATTTGTCTACATTTATCTTCCCTGTTTCCTTACCTGGCAGTCTCCCCTCAGTCTATTTCCATCAAGCTTTCATCCATCACTCTGCTCAAAAGCACTCTCTTCAAGGAGTCTCCATGAAAATCTGTGTAGAACAGTGGCCCAGACTTTGAGATGATGGCTAGAATGCAAAGCCAGACACTTTGGGAATGAAATGCAGCTGTAGAGACTGATGCAGGAGCTGCAGAGTTGGGAGAACAGTGTACTTTTCATAGATAAGAAGCTGTTTGAACTTCTTATCATGTGCAGACATTCTATTTACAGTTGAAATGTAAATTAAAAGTAAATTACATTCCAGTAGCAAAACAGAGATTGGGAACAGCCTAGGGAAACAGGAAATTGGGTCCCAGAACAACACTTAGGTCCTTTCTCGCCTTTGCCTGGTAGATGAGAAGTCACCACTGAGAAGCCAGTTGTGAGCACTGAATTCATAAAATGACCATCTCATCTAGTACGTATTCTAATCCTTCTCCTGGTGCTTTTCTTCTCCCTTCTTCCAAAAGGCTGAGCTGTACCACAGAGCCTACACATGTGACCTTCTTCGTGGTTAGCAGTTGAGTGCATCTGGGGTGGGATGTAGAATCTGAAAGGCAGTGTGATGTAAGAGAAAAATCTCTGAATTGGAGTCATTAGTCCTGAGTTCTAGATCCAGTTCTCCTATGGAAAATCTATGTGCCTTTAGGCAAGTCATTTTTTCTCTCTGGTCTTAAGACCAGATGAAGCCAAAGTTGGCAGGTAAACTTGTTTCAGTTATGATCCTATGGCTTCAAGGTGCTAAAACAACATTCATTAACCAAAGCAAAACAAAGAGAAGTAAAGAAAGATGACTGAAGAAAGAGTTGAACCACCGGGACTTAGGAAGGGTTGCCAGGGCAGCCTCAGGTATCTCGAGGTTATGAATGGATCTTCAGGGGACTACCATTAGAGTTCTGAGCTCTAGCTACAACCTGCCCATAGCTGTAATGACAGGGCTCCTTCCTGTCTTTAATGTGTGTGTTTTGTAGGGGAGGAGTAATGTTATTTCTAATGATAAGAAAGAAAGTAGAAAAGAAAGGAAAGAAAGGAGGGAGGAAGAAGAGTAACGAGAAAACAGAAAAGGGATGGAATTTATATTCTTGAAACTTATTAGCTCTGGAGGCAATTTCTAAATTTACAAATTAGTATTCTAACAATATTTTGAGCAATCACAGCATTGCAATGAACATATAACTTTCACATATGACTACTTTGAAAAAACAATGATTTGTCAAATATGTAAGTCTTGGTAGTATGTTTTGTTATGTAAGTCTTGGTAGAGTATTTTATATCCATTCTTGCAAAAGCTAGTAACTTTTTATATTATTGAGTCAGGTCTTCTAAGGACTTCAGTAAGTGAATCCTATCTACTTAGAAACAATAAAACACAAATTTATAGGCATACCTCAGAGACAGTGCAAATTTGGTTCCGGACTACAGCAAAAAAGTGAATATCACAATAAAGTGAGTCAGACGAATTGTTTTATTTCCCAGTGAATACAAAAGTTATGTTTGCACTATACTGTAGTCAAGTGTGCAAGGGCAAGATGTCTAAAAAACAACGTGTGTAATTTAATTAAAAATACTTTATGGCTAAAAAAAAAATGCTGAAGATGATCTGAGCCTTCATAGACTCAATCTTTTTGCTAAAGGAGGGCCTTGCCTTGATGTTGATGGCTACTGACTGATCAGGATAGTGGTTGCTTAAGGTTGTGGTGGCTGTGGCAAATGCTTAGTGAAGTTTGCCACATGAATTGACTCTTTCATGAAAGATTTCTCTGTAGCATATGGTGCTGTTTGATAGCGTTTTACCCGCAGTATAACTGTTTTCAAAATTGGAGTCAGTCTTCTCAAACCTTGATGCTGCTTTACCAACTAAGTTTATGGCATATTCTAAATCCTTTGTGGTCATTTCCACTATGTTCACAGCATCTTCACCAGGAGTAGATTTCATCTCAAGAAACCACTTTCTTTGCTCATGTATAAAACACAACCCCTCACACATTCAAGTCTTATCATGTGATTGTAGCAATTTAGTCACATATTCAGGCTCCACTTCTCATTCTAGTTCTCTCGCTATTTTCACCACATCTGCAGTGCCATTCTCCACGGAAATCTTGAACTTCTCAAAGTCACCCATGAGGGTAGGAATCAACTTCTTCCAAAGTTGATATTTTGATCTTCTCTCATGAATAATAAATGTTTTTAATGCCATCTAGAATGACGAATACTTTCCAGAAGGTTTTCAATTTATATTGCCCTGATCTGTCAGAGGAATCAATATGGAAGCTACAGACAAAATGTATTTCTTACATAATAAGACTAGCAAATAAAAATTAGTCCTTAATCCATGAGCTACATAGTGGATGTTGTGATAGCAGCTGTGAAAACAACATTAATCTCCTTATACGTCTCCATTAGAGCTTTTGGGTGACCAGGTGCATTGCCAATGAATGGTAATATTTTAAAAGGAATCTTTTTTCTGAGCATGAGGTTTCAACAGTTGGCTTAAAATATTGAGTAAACCATACTTTAAACAGATGAACTGTCATCCAGATTTTGTTCAATTTACAGAACAGAGTCAGTAAGATTAGTATAATTCATAACGGCCTTGGAATTTTCAGAGTGGTAAATGGGCACTGGCTTTAACTTCAAGTCACCAGCTACATTAGCTCCTAATAAGAGAGTCAGCCTGTCCTTTGATGCTTTGAAGCCAGGCATTGACTTCTCCTGTCTAGGTATGAAAGTCCTAGCTAGATAGTATGGCCACCTTCATGAGTGATCTTAGCTAGATCTTCTGGATAACTTGCTGCATCTTCTTCATCAGCACTTGCTGCTTCACCTTGCACTTTTATGTTATAGAGATGGCCTATTCCTTTAAACTTCATGAACCAACCTCTGCTGGCTTCCAACTTTTCTTCTGCAGCGTCTTCACCTCTCTCAGCCTTCATGGATTTGAAGAGAGTTAGGCCGTTGTTCTGGATTAGGCTTTGGTTTAAGGAATGTTGTGGCTGTTTTGACCTTCTATTCAGACCACTAAAACTTTCTTCATATCAGCCATAAGGTTGTTTCAGTCTCCTGTCATTTATATGTTCACTGAATCCATGAATGGTGATTTTTCTAAAAAACATTAATTTCTGGCCGGATGCAGTGGCTCGCGCCTATAATCCCAGCACTTTGGGAGGCTGAGGCAGGTGGATCACCCAAAGTCAGGATTCGAGACCAGCCTGACCAATATGGTGAAACCCTGTCTCTACTGAAAACACAAACATTATCCAGGTGTGGTGGCAGGCACCTGCAGGAGGCTGAGACAGGAGAGTTGCTTGAACCCAGGAGGTGGAGGTTGCAGTGAGCCGAGATCACACCACTGCACTCCAGCCTGGGCAACAAAGTGAGACTCTGTCTCAGAAAAAAAAAAGAAAAAAGAAAAAAATTAATTTCCTCAAGAACATTTTCTTTGCATTTATAACTTGGCTCACTGAGTAGCTTTTGACATGCCTTCCTCACTAAGCTTAAACATTTCTAGCTTTTGATTTAAGATGAAAGACATGCAACTCTTCCTTTCACTTGAACACTTAGAGGCCATTATAGGATTATTGACTGGCCTAATTTCAGTATTGTTGTGTTTGAGATATTGTGAGAATTACCAAAACACAAATGAAGTGAGCACCTGCTGTTAGAAAAATGGTGCCCATAGACTTGCTGCATACAGAATTGCCACAAACCTTCCATTTGTAAGCAATGCAGTATCTGCAAAGTGCAATAAAGGGAAGGAGTAAAATGAGGTCTGCCTGCATTTAAATTGCTTTTTCCTTCACACTTACTTGAGAAAAGTTCCTCACAGGCAATTTTCCCTTTAAAAAAATCTTAATTTAACTCAAGTACTGGTTTTAAACTTTATACTTCGTTGCAGAATTTTTAAGCCATATTTTCTAACTTAGCTTTTCAGACTGCATATATCTACTATGACCACATTATTTTGTTCTCTATCTTGTGCTCCAATAAAAAGTGTATATTCTTACATAGATGTGTATCAACTTTTAATTAACATGTAATTAGGAGAAAAAGTTCTCATATTAATATTCTGATATTTATTGAAATATATATAAATTTCTTTTAATCCTACTATACACATCTTTTTAAATATTACAACTACTGTTTTATTACATAATATTAACTCTCCTCTTTTAAGTACCTTATGAACTCATTACCTTTCACTGGCTTAAGCTCTTCTAATTAAACATAATTATGATTCTGGTCTTTGAGTCTCACTAGTGGGAGCCCATCGCCCTGACATCTTGAGAGCATCCCATTTTCTGTTATTAGTAAGTCCAGGCCCGTGGTGACTTTTCCTGAGCCGTGGAATCAGTTGTCCTCCAAGAGGTACTGGTTCCTTTTCCTGGAAAATAATCTTGGAGGTGCAAATCTGGTTACTGTGCATGGGCACGAGAATCACAAAGTGGGAACAGTCATGTTTTTTAAGGTTGTGTGTTTGCACTGGCTTATCTTTTCTTTTTCATTCAAAAAGTTATGTAGCCACGTCCCACTCGACTCCAGGTTTTGTCTATCTCCACAACTTCATACTACGCAGACACCAGGCTGCTACTCAGCTCTGATGTGACTCTGGATGGGGGGCCAGCACTCTACTTTGTGTCTTTAATCAGCAAACACTGATAGGCTCCATGCCAATAGTGCCAGTGGGGGACTCATTGGGCCACAGCTACAGCAAAAAGTGAGTCACGAAACCAAATCATGCCTAAGATGGGGATACATGCAGAATGGAGACATGCACTGGGCCCAGCACAGCACCAAGGATGAGAGACCCTCCTCTGGTTGGGTGGGCCAGGAAGGATTTGCCAGTTCAGCCTGAGATGGTTGGAGGAAGAGAAGCCATGCCAGTGTAGGAACACATACTCAAACGCACGATGCATAAAGGAGCATGGAATAGTCAGGGGACTGTGCACAGCCCCCTGTGGCTGTTACTTAAAGTGTGTGTTGGGAGTGGAGGAGATGAGGGTGAGGAGGTAGAGAGGTCACCAATCATGGAGGGTGTGAATGACTAAGAAGTGTGACTGATGTTCCTGAAGTCATTCTGGTATTACCAGAGGGCTTTAAGCAGGGGCAATATAGAGTCAGATTTTTATTTTTATTTTATTTTATTTTAAATTCGAGATGGAGTCTCACTCTGTCACCCCGACTGGAGTACAGGGGTGCCATCTCGGCTCAGTGCAACCTCTGCCTCCCCGGTTCAAGCAATTCTCCTGTCTCTACCTCCCAAGTAACTAGGATTACAGGTGCCTGCCACCATGCCTAGCTAATTTTGTATTTTTAGTAGAGATGGGGTTTCACGTGGGCCAGGCTGGTCTCGAACTCCAGACCTCAATGATCCACCCATCTTGGGCCTCCCAAAGTGCTGGGATTACAGACCTGAGCCACTGCACCTGGCCAGATTTGCATTTTTAATGGACCTTTCTGGCAGCCATGTAGAAGAATGTCTCAAGTACATATGCTATTGCACATTACACAGATTCTTTTCAGTTTCCTCTTCTCCATTTTCTGATGCTGAGGGTATGTTATTCCAAATAATACCACTTGACAATCATATATTCTTTTATTTCCTTTCTGAAATTGAAGGGAAATTGACTGGCTTAGGCCTTTCTTTTCTGGACCTGGCCTTTTAAAACTCCAGAGCCCCAAAGCCGAGGCAAAGTTTATGTAGTGGATTGAAGGACTTTCTTATCTTCTGTCAACATTTATTATTTTGATAATTAATTAATGCCTCACATGGTCCTAGAAAAAAATTATAGTAAATTTCCAAAATGTGCAACAACAACATTCAGAATGGTCATGCTACACAGTGGTTGTGATGGTTAATTGTACTTGTTGATTTGACTGGGTTAAGTAATATGCATGTAGCTGGTAAATAATTATTTCTAGATGTGTATGTAGGGAAGGGATTGGCATTTGAATCTGTAGACAGAATAAAAAAGATATGCCCTCACCAATGTAGATGAGCATCATCCAATCCCTTGAGGGTTGGATTAAAACAAAAAAGAAAAGGAAAGGTGAATTCACTCTCTTCTGCAGCTGGGAAATCCATCTTCTCCTGCCCTTAGGCCCTGATACTACTCGTTCTTGAGCCTTCATATTTGGAGGCTGACACCAGCAGCCCGCTAGGTTCTCAGACCTTTGGACTCAAATGGAATTACACCACCTGCTTTTCTGGTTCTTGAGCTTGCAGATGGCAGATCATGGGACTTCTTGGCCTCCATAATCATGTGAGCCAATTTCCATGATTAATCTCCTTTTATAGGCTGGGTGCGGTGGTTCATGCCTGTAATCCCAGCACTTTGGGAGGCCGAGGCAGATGGATCACCTGAGGTCAGGAGTTCGAGACCAGCCTGACCAAGATGGTGAAACCCCCATCTCTACTAAAAATACACAAATTAGCTAGGCATGGTAGCAGGCGCCTGTAATCTCAGCTTCTAGGGTGGCTGAGGCAGGAGAATTGCCTGAACCCAGGAGGCGGAGGTTGCAGTGAGCTGAAATTGCACCACTGCATTCCAGCCTAGGTGACAGAGTGAGACTCTGTCTCAAAAAACAAAATAAAATAAATATCCTTTTATGTATCTATATATATCTGACTGATTCTGCTTCTCTGGAGAGCCCTGACTACTACAGCAGTCTCTAAAAGAGCTTATTTCAAACACGTACAGATATCTTCCTGAACATACAGGTGAGAATACAAACCCATGCTCTCACTAAAACCTCAGAATGATAGACAACCTATTAACAAATAAGCCTAGATTAAGGAATGCAGTCCATACTTTGTTACATGGAAGGCTCAGACTTTGATTGATGAAACAAAGACCACATAAAAAGAGCAGAAAAACACTTAGGTCCTGTATTAGTTTTCTAGCCCTGCTATAGCAAAGTAACACAAACTGGGTGACTTTCAATAACAGAAATTTGTCTCCTTACAGTTCTGGGTTCTAGAAGTCTGAAATCAAAGTGTATACTGGGCCATGCACTCCCTGTGGGGTCTAGAGGAGACTAATCTGTTGCATGCCTTTCTTTTAGGTTTTGTTGCTGCTGGCTATCTTTAACATTCCTTGGCTTATAGACACATTGTTCCAATCTCTGCCTCCATCTTCACAAAGCCTTCTCTCTAGTGTGTCTCAGTGTCTGTAGTTCTTTTCTTATAACAATATCCGTTAGAATGGATTAAGGGCCTACTTATTCCAATAAGACCTCATGTTAACTGTAAGTACATTTTCAATGGCCCTATTTCCAAATAAGGTCATATTCTGAAATTCAGGAAGGACATGAATTTTGGAGAGACACTATCTAAACCAGTGCAGGTTCTATCTCTTGGCCTGCTCCTATGATGCAAGATCAGTGAGAAAACAAGATACCACCAACTAAGTAGCTTAAAACAACATAGGTCTAGTGGTCAAAAGTCTGGATGGGCTCAACAGAGTTTTCTGCTTAGCGTCTCACAAGACCAAAATCAAGGTTTAGGTTGGGCTCTCATCAGGAGGCTCTGGGCAAGAAGATGCTTCCAGGTCATCTAGGTTGCTGGCAAATACTACAGAATAGTATAAAGGAATTATCCTGGCATTAGAAAGGAAGAATATACTTGGCTGGCTTGGATGCTACCAAAAACAGTGAAAGCAAGAATATATATATAGGATAAATTATTTGGGGGAAAATCTGAGAGAATGGAAGGGAGGCCCCTGGGAAAGTGATAAAAGGAAGAAAGGCTGAGAGTGACTGGACTTAATTCCATCAGGACCTTCAAAGGAGCCAATAGAGCGTCTCTCGCATTTGTCTATCCAAGGACCCACAGGCAGCAGTCTTTATCCATTGGCTCTGATAGGGCTGCTGCCCAGGACACTAAATCCTCCACATACTTCCAGACTGTGATGGTTCTTATGTGCTGGAGAGAGGGCTGCAGTCCATGATGACAAAGACATCCAAAAATAGAAAGTAAAGGATGTGCAGGGCATATTTGGAGCAAGACACTCATGGTGTGAGGTGAGTCAAAGCCCATGCTAAGTTGTTTGCCTCAGTCACTGCTGGAATCAGAAGCAAGACTGAGAGGATGGGAGTTTGGCACCAGACCTGGTACAATACTTCTGAAAACTATCTACTGAAACGCAGCAAAATGCTTCTCATCCTCACAAATATGAGAGAAGCCAAGTTCAGAAAGCAAAAAGACAAAATAAGAAAACAGTTGGATTAGGAAAGATTACAAGAAATCTAAAATTGAAATCCAGGCAATTGAAATCCACACTGAAAGCAGCAGAGACCAGCGCAGATATTTTAGACAACAGAGATGTAAAAGAGAGCTCAGGAGACATATCCAGAGTGTAGAGAAAAAGAACACAGAAATAAAAATGAGGCTGGGCACAGTGACTCACACCTGTAATCCCAACATTTTGGGAGGCCAAGGAGGGTGGATCACTTGAGGTCAGGAATCCCAGACCAGCCTGGCCAATATGACGAAACCCTGCCTCTACTAAAAACACAAAAAATTAGCCAGGTGTGGTGGCATGCAGCTGTAACCCCAGCTACTCTGGAGGCTGATGCTAGGAGAATTGCTTGAACCCAGAAGGTGGAGGTTGCAGTGAACTGAGTTGGCACCACTGCACTCCAGCCTGTGCAACAGAGCGAGACTCCATCTCAAAAAATAATAAACAAATAAATAAAGATGAGAATTACAATGGACAGAGTTCAGCTCTCAAGTCTCTGGCTAGCATGATGGGGAACGTACTTGGTGTATTGGAATCAAGAGGAAGGAGCATCCCAGCCTCTGATGACCAAGAGTTTTCTGAATTCAGGTGCTGTATTAGTTATCTATTGCTGCATAACGAATAACTACAAACTTAGCAGCTTAGAACAACACACGTTTATTATCTCATGGTTTCTGTGAGTCAAGAGTTCAGGCATAGCTTCTCAGGGTCCTATGCTTCTTGGCTTCCCACCAGGCTGCAATCAAGATGTTGGCTGGCATTGTGGAAAACCATGTGGAGGTTTCTCAAAAAACTAAAACTACCAAACGATCCAACAATCTCACTATTGAGTATTTTCCAAAGGAAACAAAATCAGTATATCAAAGGCATACTTGCACCCCCACAGCATTATTCACAATAACTAAGATATGGAATCAACATAAATGTCCATCAACAGATGAATGGATTTTAAAAATTTGGTATATATACACAATAGAATACTACTCAACCATAAAAAATGAAACCCTGTGCTGGGCATGGTGGCTCATGCTTGTAATCTCAGCACTTTGGGAAGCTGAGGTTAGAGGAGTGCATGGGAGTTCAAGACCAGCCTGGGCAACATAGTGAGACCCTGTCTCTAGGAAAAATACAAAAATCAACTGGGCATGGTGGCACACACCTGTAATTCTAGCTACTCAAGGAGGCTGAGACAGGAGGATCACTTGAGCCCAGTAGTTTGAGACTGCAGTGAGCTATGATCATGTCATCATACTCCAGCCTAGGTGACAAGAGACCTTGTCTCAAAAAAATATGAAATAAAATCTTGTCATCCATGGCAACATGGATGGAGCTGGAGCATGTTATGTTAAGCAAAATAAGTCAGGCACAGAAAGATAAATACTGAACATTTTCATACATATGTAGGAGCTAAATAAAAACCAAACTCATGGAAGTAGAGAGTAGCATCATGGGTATTAGAGGCTGGAAAGGGTAGAAGGGAGGGGAGATAAGGAGAGGGCTAACTGATACAAAGTTACAGCTAAATAGAAAGAATGAGTTCTAGTGTTCTGTAGCAGTGTGGCATGAATATGGTTAACTATAATTTATTGTGTATTTTCAGAAAACTAGAAGAGTGAATTTTGAATGTTCACAACACAAAGAAATGGTAAATGTTTGAGGTAATGGATATGCCAATTACCCTGATTTTGTAATTATACATTGTATACATATGTGAAAATATTATTCTGCATTTTATGAATATGTATGGTTTCTATGAGTCAACAAAAAGAAAAAGAAAACAATTGGGGAGAAAAAAGATGGTGGCTGGGGCTGCAATTTCATCTCAAGGCTTGACTGGAGAAGGATGTTCTTCCACAATTATGTGGTTATTGGCAGAATTCAGTTTCCTGTGTTCTATTGACTGAGGGCTTAATTTCCTTCTGACTGTTGGCTAGAAGTTTCTCATAGTTCTTTGCTATGTGGGCCTGCCTCCTCATACAGCAGCTCACTGAATAGCAATTTGTTTCATCAAAGCCAGCAAGAGACAGTCTGCTAGCAAGGTAGAAATTACAATCTTATGTAACATAATCACAGAAGTGATGTTCCATTATGCCTGCTATGTTCTATTGGTTAGAATTAACTTAGAGCCCCCACTCCATCAACACTCAAGGGAGGGAACCACACAGGATGTGAAAATTAGGAGGCAGAGATAACTGGGGACCATCTTGAAGCCCACACGGCACAGGAGCAGAGGAAGGGTATTCCAGAGATAGAGCAGTTTGTACAAAGATATGAAAGCTTGGGATAGAATGTCACATTTAGGGGCTCACCAGGGGTTAGCATAGCTGGAGAATAGACTACAAAGTAGAGATTAGTAAAATCTGAACTAAGCAGGGACCACATCTTTGTGGGCTTTTTATGCCAAGCAAGGCTCTAGATTATGTTACTAGATCATGTGTTGGGTGGATTATATTGGTAATCAGAACATTTCGTGGGTTGTAGTTTGCTAAATGCAGGACCACCACTAGTTTCATTGTCTTTTATGAATCAGAAAGGAATCCTTTCCTCCAAGTTAATAGGACCCTGTTGCAGGACATATAACATGTAAAGTGGAGGAGAAGTGAGGTTTCAGCCCCCTTCATCCTTCCACTGATGAGTGCACAAGTAGAGTGCAGAGCAAACAACCTTGCAGGTGTCAATTGAAAGAGTGCAGCATTTTTTTTTTTTTTTCCAGAGAGAAAAGATATGGGCCTGATTAATGAGGCCAGTGACTGCGACGATAGAAGAGGGGAGCAACAAAAGTGATTTTTTTTTTTTTTTTAAAAGCAAGAATCACACAGACTCAGCAATGGCTAGGTATGAGGGATGAGAGAAGGGAAGAGCACTAGGATGATTTTTTACACCTCTGGCTTGGACAACCTATTGAAATGTGACATTGCTAATTAAGATAAAGCAATATGTTACGAGAAGGACATTGGGGGCAAAGGAGCTAGCTATATCAGTGAAAGTCACAGCAGGAAACAGATGGTATGTTCCAATTAGGATTGTCTGTAGAGAGTTTATTAAAGAAACTATCTCTTATAGAGAAAATTATTAAAGGTATGGGCAAGATGGGGGAAAATCACAAGAAACAATGCAGTACCCTGGGGCTAGTAGCAGTGGGGCTGGAACCACCCTTAGGCTTAAAGAGGGGAGAAGAGGGGAAGGAATGATTGTCATAGTGGGAAGGATAACTGTATGGTGAGGGTGACCATCGAGAGGAGCAGGGGCACTTGATGGAGGCATCCAGCCTCCATTCCTCTGAAATGACACAGTAGGGAGGAAGCTGTTAGAATAAATACCCTGACTTCACTCTCCTTCTCACTTCCAATCTGTCAGGGTACCCCCAAATGGAAGAACAGAGAACAAAGAATTCCTATTGGTATAGTCCTCCCAGGGAAGAACCCAGAGAATGATATATATGAATTAAGCAAAAAATGGCCAAAATATCATTTTATTATTTTAAAAATATTTGTAGTATTTGGAATGATGTCCATTTTTTCATTCCTGTTATTTGTAATTTTTGTGTTTTTTCTTTTATCAGTCTTGCTATCATGTCAATTCTAACATCAATTCTATTAACATATCAAAAAAGTCTTATTTTGTTGAATTTGTTTTCTATTTTCATTTGATTTTTTAAAATTTCATGGAATTCTGCTATTTTCTTTATCTTTTATTTGTCTTTAAAAGTTTGATTTACTTTCTTTTCTAGCTTATTTAGAGGAAAGTTAAAAAATAACATTTCAGATGTACTTTTTCCTCTAAATATGCATTTAAGGCCAGAAATTTTCCTATATGAACTATGCTTAGAGTATGTACTTTGAATAATTCTGATTATTTTGTATTGAGATTTACTTTGTACCCAAAATATGGCCAGTTTTGGTGAATGTTCCGTGTACACTTGAAAGATTTTGTATTTTGATGTTGTTGGATTCTATACACATCAATTGGGTCACATTTCTCAGTTCAGTTTTTCAGAATGTTTATCTCTACTATATATCCGTTTTAGATTATACTATTGGTTATTGAGTGAGGTGTATTTTAGTCTCCTACTTTAATTGTATTTTTTTCTGTTTCTTCTTCTATTTTATCAATTTTTGTTTTACATATTTAGAAATTATATTATTTGGTGCACATAGATTGAAAATTGTTATATCTTCCTGGTAAATTGATTCCTTCCTAGTTATGAAACATTCCTTTTCTCTGGTGACTCTTCCTGCCTTAAAGCCTACTTTGCCATCAATTTCTATATCAGTTTCCCTTTTTCACTGTTTTCTTAATATCTTTTCCCACAATTTTGCTTTTAAAGTTTGTGTCCTTAACAAGTTGTTTACTTGTAATAGCATATAGGTGAATTAGTCTTCTACTTTTCTAATTCAGTTTGATTGTCTATTTATTGGTGTGATTACATTATTTATATTTAACATAGTTACAGAGATAAATGTGTTTATATATACTGTCTTTTTTCTTTATATGGTTAACTTTTTTCTATCTGATATATTTCTTTTCCTTCTCTTTTTTTGGGGGAGAAGGGTTTAATTTTATATATACTTTATATAAACATCTAATATGTATAATATTCAAT
>NW_016810331.1:1310266-1312841 GCF_001698545.2 Rhinopithecus bieti
TATTTATTTTAATTGTATTATTATATGTTAATTATATTATATTAATACTAATTATTAATTACTAAATATTATTTAATTTTATAATTATTACATAAATATATGTATCTTAACTTGTTAGCCATACAATATTTTACCCTTTTAGTTGTTACCCTAATAATAATGTGTATTCTTAGGTATTTGCAGTCTAATATAATTACTTTTATTATTTCCCTGATAATACCAATGCCTTAGAACAATTTCACTTCTTTTGTCATCTGCATGCCTTTTAGCTTATGTTTGGCATGCATCTTAATTCTATATGTATTTTAAATTGCATAAGAAACTGTTATTACTGCTTTGTCCAGGCAATATTCAGTCACTTATGTTTCCTTATATGTTCCTTTATTCCCTCCTGCATTTCTACATTTCCATCTAGCATCACTTTTCTTCTGCCTAAACAACTCCCTTTAGTGTTTCTTTTAGTGAAGTTACTTGGCAATAGAGTTGCTCAATGTTTTTTGCAAAATATCTTATCAAAATATTTTATCTTTATTTTTGAAGAATATATTTCTTGGTATAAAATTCTAAGTTGACAGTTATTTTATTTCAACACTTTATGTATTGTTTTCTTATAATATACCTTCTATTGTTTCTATTGAGAATTTGACTTCAGTTTTATTGCTACTCATTTAAATTATTTTCTCTGCTTGTTCTTAAAATTATCTGTCTTTGATTTTCAGAAGTGTTACTATGATATATATTTAGGTATGGTTTTGTTTGTATTTAATGTATTTGGCATTCACAGAGCTTCTTGAATCTGATGGTTGAAGTCTTTTTCTTAGTTCTGGATGGTTCTTGACCACTATTTTTCAAATATTTCTTCTGCCCCATTCTGTTTTCTTGTATGACTCCAGTTATATATGGATTTTTCACTGTGTACTTCATGACTCTTACACTCCTTTGTTCTTTTCATTTTTTTATCTCTGTGCTTTCATTCAGATATTTTCTATTGAGCTGTCTTCTAATTTACAAATAGTTTCTTCTGTTGTGTCTAATCTGCTTGTTAAATCTATTCTTTTCAGTTATTAATTTTGAATATTTTTCTACTGCAGAATTTCAACTAGATTCTTTTTATTAAATTCAAATTATCTGGTGAAATTTTCCTCCATTGTTTCCTCCACCTTCTCCTGTATGTCTTGGATATGTTAATCTTTATAAAAAACTCATTTTAAGCCCTTATCTGCTAACCTCAATATTTGAATCACCTGTAGGTCATTTTATTTTAATTTTATATTTTATATTTATATTCCTTTATACATTTTCTATTTCCATCTAGCATAGTTTTCTTTTCTTTTTTTTTCTTTTTTTTTTGGGACAGGGTCTCGCTTTGTCACCCAGGCTGGAATGCAGTGGCACAATCACAGCCCACTGCAGCCTTGACCTCCCAAACTCAAGAAATCCTTCCATCTCAGCCTCCCAGGTAGCTAGGACCACAGGAACACATCACCAACCCTGTTTTTTTGTTTGTTTGTTTGTTTTAGTTTTGTTTTGTTTTGTTTTTTGGTAAAGACAGGATCTCGTTATGTTACCTAGTCTGGGAGTTGGCTGATCACTTTATTCTCATGAGGAATTGTGTTGTGTTGAGTCAAATGTGATTGCAGCTTCAGAAAGACTCCATCTGCCTCTGGCTAATCCATGTTCTTAGGGTAGAGTTTTTTAGTGATTCTAAGAGCCTAGCATATTCACCTGGGCCCCTTCTCTTGGAGGTTCCTGAACTGCCTTGTTTCCTCAACTAGTCATGCTTGCTAAATATGCTTCTCCACTATCCAGATGCTTTTCCCCCAACACTCCCACCCCGAACCGTCCCCACTCCCGCTTGCCTTCTTTCCTGTGAAGCTTCAGGACTCAGCAAATGTCTTAAAGGGAAACTTGTCCACGTATCTGGCTTAGGATTTTTTTTCTTTTCTTCTCATTAAGATCTTGTTTCTTCCAATCTCTAATTTCTCTTCTTCAACTCCAGAAGATTTCTAGAGTTTCCACTGGTTTCTCTGCTTCCCACTAATGATCCTCTACCTAACCAGAATCTTACCCTCCTTCCTCTGCACTAGGAATCCGCAAATGCTTCTAGGGAAAAATGTGACTGCAAAGCATCTTCTAATCAATCCATGATTTCTCTCCTCTGTGTAAAATATTGGTGCTTCTAGTCCTGGTTAATTCAACAACCCCCCAGTGCCTTTAAATTTTTCTTTTCTTTTTTTTTTTTTTTTTTTGAGACAGAGTCTCACTGTGTGGCCCAGGCTGGAATGCAGTGGTGTGATCTGGGCTCACTGCAAGCTCCGCCTCCTGGGTTCACACCCTTCTCCTGCCTCAGCCTCCCGAGTAGCTGGGACTACAGGTGCCCGCCACCACGCCCAGCTAATTGTTTTGTATTTTTAGTACAGATGGGGTTTCACCATATTAGCCAGGATGGTCTCTATCTCCTGACCTCGTGATCCACCCACCTCGGCCTCCCAAAGTGCTAGGATTACAGGCGTGAGCCACCGTGCCCAGCCAGTGCCTTTAAATTAAAAAAAAAAAAAAAAAAAAAAAAAAAAAA